>NC_137103.1:22302697-22902697 GCF_949357685.1 Gobio gobio
TACCCATCTTTAAATCTACTCTAAAAGTACAAGTTACCCAAAAAATTTACTCAAGTAAATGTAACGAAGTAAATGTAATTCGTTACTACCCACCTCTGGTGGTAGGCTGATTGAAAAAGAAAAGAAATCCTACAGGAAACTCACTGAGCTAGGCTGCATGTGAGCCCTCAGTTTTTCCATGGAAAGGAAAGTGTGGCAGGCTCAGGGAAAGATAAGGCTGGGAAGGAGGGAATCAAAAGACCTTTGCTCACTTGGGCAGAAGGGGGAGGGAGAAACACATACACACATAAACTGTTAATGAGGTAGTATTTTTTTCCCCAAAAAAATCCTCAAATCAATAATGGGGAGAGGATATGAAATGAAACGAAGAAATGTGGAAAATGCATTTTCCAAGGCCCAAATGAGCTCCACGTGTGGAGGTTTCAAATCATATGTGTCTCTAACATCTAGGCCACAACTCTAATCTTACTGTACGCTTATACCATTGAAGTTGTATTCCCATTTCTTCTGCAAGCGCTCCAGTTGTCTTGCACAGGCTTTCACTCATACTTTCAGCCTTCCTGTAACCTCATCACACCCCATTTGGGCTTGGTAAAAGCTTTGGGTTTTATCTGGGCACATTGATTTCCAATGTTTACAGCTGGCTTTCTTCGTGAACAGAAGAAGAAGCTGTGCTGAGATCATTGTGGTCTGAAAAAAAAGATCTTTCCTAGTCAAGGTAGCTGTTTACATGCGACAAGTGAAAGCTACTGTAGTGTTTCATGATGATAAGAATATGATATCCCATTATACACTCAAAAATGACAATTCTGCCACAATTTCCCAAACCATCTTTTTTTTCTATGGAAAGCAAAAGGAGAAAAAAAAATGTCCTTCATAAAAAAGGACAATGAAAGCAGTTCATATAAAGTGCCTTCTATATTAAGAGTCTTCTGAAACTAAAATATAGATTTGTGTGGTGAACAGACTGAAATTTCCGTTAACCATATTTGATGTGATTTATATGTAAATTACCTCTTCAAAAATGCTTCCATTGACGTAACCAAAATAGTATTGACGCAACCCATATGACTTCTGTAGTACACTTCTGAGCTTTGGTGAAGGTGAAGGTGACAGTGTAGATAAATATTGGGATTTGGGACTATTGATCACACAAAGCTTGGAAAGCTTGGAATATAGAGCATGGGTCATATGGTCTGCATTTATGGTGCAGTTTTGATGTTTTATTGTCATTTTTGCATTTATGGTTATTTTTGAAAACTTTAGAATGCCAATGTGTGGAAGAACAGCTTGGAAGTGTTTCGCAGATGATACAGTCATAGCAGTGTATGGTTTTAGAATGGCTGAATTTTAATGAATATTTTTTTATCAGTCTCTGTTACACTAAGAAATGCCTAGTTCTGTCTTGAAACTCTAGATGGTGCAGGCTGATGGGTCCTTAACGCAAGCTGATGATATTTACAATGTTAACTACTCGGCACAAGCCAATGAGCTTGCTGCCCAACATTTAAAAGGCTGGTTACCATTCTCTATAGCAGGTTGCAGCACTCTTTCAGAGATCATCTAAAACCCTCCACCTTCCCCAGCTCCACCTGTATAGATTTGCTATGGGATCATGTATATATGCTCATTTGTGCAGCAGCAGCAGCATGTCTTACATGCTCACAGCAGCGTGTTGTGTATGTATTGGCAGTAGCAAGTTTCTGTACTTATAATAATAATAATCAGCAGCAATTCAGCAGCAACGTAGCAGATCTATTCCACCAAGACCAAATACATTAACATTGTCATAACCATTACCAAGTTGTTGTCATGATAGAAATGTATTATTAGAAAAGGGTTAAAAAATATGATCAGCAGACAGCAAACCAAGGTCTTAAAATAGATGCTGATGAGCTTGTGGTAAGATCAAACGGCAGTGAAATGAATACTTTCAGGCCAGACTCTGAACCTGGCTAGCAATTTATTTTTAGCCAAACTGCTAACGCATTTCTCTCTGTCTGGCTAGTCCTGCCAAAGAAGCAGGTGCAGTTACAGGTGCAACCTCTCTCTCTCTCTCTCACTCATTATCTCTACACACAGTCAATCTAGCCCTTGCTCTCTCTGTCTCTCACTTTTTCTCTCTTGTTTTGTTCTTGCGCATGTAATCCATACCTGGATGAGTGCCAGCCATGTCCGCAGGCACCTGCATCAGCCAACTGTGCAAAACAACACACTCCACACTCTCTTCCACAGTCAGCAACCTTTCTGAGCAAAGCTAAACATCACATAAACATCAGCCCTGCTGCAATCGGTGAGGGCATTTTTCAATTAGTCTACTATATTTCAACCCGTTCTCTCTCACAAGGCGTCAAAATCTGAAGCATGGTCAAGTGCCTTCCGCGTCACAATAAAGACGCTAAAGGCACCCCTAGGCGTCATTTTTTTTTACGCACAGGGTGCTCCATTGAATTCAATGAGAAACCTTTGGCGTCATACACAGACGCTGTTGGGCATGGGAATGTTACCGTCATGATGAAATTATATATATTGGGTTATGATTTTGCCATTATGACATGTTGGAGTGTGATTCTTAATTTAATCAGTCAGCATATAATTTTATTAACATTTATTTTATTTACGCTATTTAGATACGTTTGAACATGTTAACCAACCCCATCCCATCCCTAAACCTACCCATTTGGGTATTATATGATATAAAATACAGGACATAATAGGCAGATACGACTGTTACTGTTACGACTATTGGCTCTTGTGTGTCTCGTGACTGATTCTGACCGAGAGTTATGTGTATCATTTGAATGAGACATGACTGTGTGTGTTCACGGAGCGGGGGGATCATCAGTTCCATTAAGATCATTAAGATCAACTCTGTTCTTTACATGAAGATATCGTATGATTTCAGAAGAATAGGAATGCAACATGAGTAAATACTTTTATGCTGTTTTGGTCAGTTTTTGCAATAAATACCTGTGACTGCACTTTATTTGCCTGTTACGCGTTTTATATTGTTTAGAAGTGGGTAGGTTTAGGGTAGGAGTGGGGCTTGTTGCTCCAAAATATAAAATAATTAAAAGTAAAAAATATAAAAGTAGCCTATAAATATTCCAACCCATTCTCACTCCCAAGGCGTCAAAATCCGAAGCATGGTCAAGTGCTTTCCGCGTCACAATGAAGACGCTAAAGTTACCCCTAGGCGTCACTATATCAACGCGCTGGGTGCTCCATTCATTTCAGTTTGTTTACTTGATCAGACGCATTTTATTCTTTGCATTTGTAAAAGCAGACATGATTTTATTAATATTTTATTAATATTTAAAGGTTACTTTTATATTTTGGAGCAGCTAACCCAACTCCTACCCTAAACCTACCCACTTCTAAACAATATAAAACACGCAAGAGGCAAATAAAGTGCAGTCACATGTATTTATTGCTAAAAAACTGATCAAAAACTGTATAAAAGTATTAACTCATGTTGCATGCCGAGTCTTCTGAAGTCACACGATGTCTTCATGTGAAGAACAGAGTTGATCTTAATGTTTTAATCGCTGAGATGATGATCCTGCCGCTCTGTGAACACACTCATTCATATCTCATTCAAATAATACACACGACTCTTTAGCATGACGCAATTGGTCACAAGACATACGAGAGCCAATGCAATTTCACTATGAAAACTGACGTAACGGGCGGCAATATTTGAAATGTAATGTGTTCATGATCTTCTGCGGATGGAGACCGCTTTTGGGGATTTCCTTCACACAAATCAATCGTTTGGCCTCGGAACACTTGGAATATTTGAACTTTTTGAATAAATTGTGCCTGCAGTCGTATCTGCCTGTTATATCTGTGTTTTATATACCACACAAATGGGTAGGTTTAGGGATAGAATGGGGTTGGGTTACATGTTAAAACGTGTCTAGTGTAAATAAAATTATGCTGGCTGATTAAATTAAGAATCACACTCCAACATGTCATAATGGAAAAATCATAACCCAATATATGATCATCATGACAATAACGTTTCCATGCCCAACGCGCCTGTGTATGACGCCAAAGGTTTCTCATTGAAATTAATGGAGCACTCAACGCGTCGATATAATGACGCCTAGGGGTACCTTTAACGTCTTTATTGTGACGCAGAAAGCACTTGGCCATGCTTCGGACTTTGACGCCTTGGGAGTGACAATGGGTTGAATATTCCTAAAATATTCAGTACAAATTTTACAAGTGCAAAGAATTAAATGCGTAGGGGTACCTTTAGCGTCTTCATTGTGACGTGGAAGGTACTTGGCCATGCTTCAGATTTTGACGCCTTGGGAGTGAGAATGGGTTGTATATGTGGGTAATATTTGTAAGTGATTGTAGCTACATCGAGCTTCATCTCTGTTCAACCACACTGTAAAAAATGTTTTCATGATTTGTTAACACTTTTTTATCTTTTGTCAAATCAACTTAGATAATTAATGTGATTCAGATTTGTTTGAGTTTCTATTTATTAAACCAATTTAAAATAACTCAAACTAAAAGAAAATATTTCAATTAACTCAAAATTTTAAGGCAACCAGGTAACTTACTTTTGTAAGTTAAACCAACAATATTATATTATGCATAGTCGCATAGTCTTTCGCAGCTAACGCACAATGGTGAGGCCAACTGTAATATGATTAATGAGTAAATATGGTAAATAAAACAAAGTGATTGCATTATCTAGGTCTGTATAGTCAGACTACGCAAAAACCTGCCAGACTGAAGTTTTTACATGATCATTTTAAAGTTGCAAATATAACGGAAATAGGGACAGTTCATATTGTGACGTACATTCCAAGTGAAGCAATTCATCGAATAAGAAAAAAATTTGGGCAGGATCTGAATGCCTCTCCTTGAACTGTCACCTTATCGTGGTGGAGAGGTTTGAGTACCCGAATGATCCTGGGAGCTATGTTGTCTGGGGCTATATGCCCCTGGTAGGGTCTCCCAAGGCAAACAGGTCCTTGGTGACGGGCCAGACTAAGAACAGTTCACAAACCCTTATGACCACAATTACACCAAGGACAGTGACGTCGCCCGGCATGGCGCAGCCGGGGCCCCACCCTGGAGCCAGGCCCGGGGTTGGGGCTCGTATGCGAGCGCCTGGTGGCCGGGCCTCCCCCCATGGGGTCCGGCCGGGCTCAGCCCGAATGAGTCACGTGGGGCCGCCCTCCTGTGGGCTCACCACCTGCAGGAGGGAGCGTAAGGGGCCGGTGCTTTGTGAATCGGGCAGCAGTCGAGGGCGAGGCCCCCGACGACCCGATCTCTGGACACGGAATCTGGCTTTAGGGACGTGGAATGTCACCTCGTTGGCGGGGAAGGAGCCTGAGCTTGTGCGGGAGGTCGAGAGGTACCGACTAGAGATAGTCGGGCTCACCTCCACGCACAGCTTGGGCTCTGGAACCACACTTCTCGAGAGAGGCTGGACTCTCTACCACTCTGGAGTTGCCCATGGTGAGAGGCGGAGGGCTGGAGTGGGTTTGCTTATAGCCCCCCAGCTCAGCCGCCATGTGTTGGAGTTCACCCCGGTGAACGAGAGGGTCGCTTCCCTGCGCCTTCAAGTCGGGGATAGGTCTCTCACTGTCGTTTGTGCCTACGGCCCAAATGGCAGTGCGGAGTACCCGGCCCTCTTGGAGTCTCTGGGAGGGGTGCTGGAAAGTGCTCCGACTGGAGACTCCGTCGTTCTACTGGGGGACTTCAACGCCCACGTGGGCAGTGACAGTGACACCTGGAGGGGCGTGATTGGGAGGAACGGCCCCCCTGATCTGAACCCGAGCGGTGTTCTGTTATTGGATTTCTGTGCTAGCCACGGTTTGTCCATAACGAACACCATGTTCAAGCATAAGGGTGTCCATCAGTGCACGTGGCACCAGGACACCCTAGGCCGGAGGTCGATGATCGACTTTGTGGTCGTGTCATCAGACCTTCGGCCATATGTCTTGGACACTCGGGTGAAGAGAGGGGCGGAGCTGTCAACTGATCACCACCTGGTGGTGAGTTGGATCCGATGGCGGCGGAGGAGGCTGGACAGACCCGGCAGACCCAAACGTACTGTGAGGGTCTGTTGGGAACGTTTGGCCGAGCCCCCTGTCAGAGAGATCTTCAACTCCCACCTCTGGCAGAACTTCGACCGGATCCCGAGGGAGTCTGGAGATATTGAGTCCGAGTGGACCATGTTCTCCACCTCCATTGTCGCTGCGGCCGCTCAGAGCTGTGGCCGTAAGGTCTCCGGTGCCTGTCGAGGCGGCAATCCCCGAACCCGGTGGTGGACACCGGAAGTAAGGGATGCCGTCAAGCTGAAGAAGGAGTCCTATCGGGCCTGGATGGCTTGTGGGACTCCGGAGGCAGCTGACCGGTACCGGCAGGCCAAGCGGACTGCAGCCCGGGTAGTCGTGGAGGCAAAAAATCGGGCCTGGGAGGAGTTTGGTGAGGCCATGGAGAAAGACTATCGGTCGGCCTCGAAGAGATTCTGGCAAACCGTTCGACGCCTCAGGAGGGGGAAGCAGTGCCCTACCAACACTGTTTACAGTGGAGATGGGCACCTGTTGACCTCAACTGGGGATATCGTCGGGCGGTGGAAGGAATACTTTGAGGATCTCCTCAATCCCACCGACATGTCTTCCGTTGAGGAAGCAGTGGCTGGGGACTCAGAGGTGGACTCGTCCATCACCCGGGCTGAAGTCATCGAGGTGGTTAAAAAGCTCCTCGGTGGCAAGGCACCGGGGTTGGATGAGATCCGCCCTGAGTACCTCAAGTCTCTGGATGTTGTGGGGCTGTCTTGGCTGACACGCCTCTGCAGCATCGCATGGCGGTCGGGGACAGTACCTCTGGACTGGCAGACCGGGGTGGTGGTCCCTCTTTTCAAGAAGGGGGACCGGAGAGTGTGTTCCAACTATAGGGGGATCACACTTCTCAGCCTCCCCGGGAAAGTCTATGCCAGGGTACTGGAGAGGAGAATTCGGCCGATAGTGGAACCTCTGATTCAGGAGGAACAGTGTGGTTTTCGTCCCGGTCGTGGAACACTGGACCAGCTCTATACCCTTTCCAGGGTGCTGGGGGGTTCATGGGAGTTTGCCCAACCAGTCCACATGTGTTTTGTGGATTTGGAGAAGGCATTCGACTGTGTTCCTCGTGGCATCCTGTGGAGGGTGCTCTGGGAGTATGGGGTCGGCGGCCCCCTGCTTAGGGCTGTTCAGTCCCTGTACAACCAGAGCAGGAGCTTGGTCCGCATTGCCGGCAGTAAGTCAGACTTGTTCCCGGTGCATGTTGGACTCCGGCAGGGCTGCCCTTTGTCACCGGTTCTGTTCATAATTTTTATGGACAGAATTTCTAGGCGCAGCCTTGGGCCGGAGAGTGTCCGGTTTGGGAACCACACGATTTCGTCACTGCTTTTTGCAGATGATGTTGTCGTGTTGGCTTCCTCTAACCAGGACCTTCAGCATGCACTGGGACGGTTTGCGGCCGAGTGTGAAGCGGCTGGGATGAGAATCAGCACCTCCAAATCCGAGGCCATGGTTCTCAGTCGGAAAAGGGTGGCTTGCCAGCTTCAGGTGGGTGGAGAGTTCCTGCCTCAAGTGGAGGAGTTTAAGTATCTTGGGGTCTTGTTCACGAGTGAGGGGAGGATGGAACGGGAGATTGACAGACGGATCGGTGCAGCTTCTGCAGTAATGCGGTCGATGTACCGGTCTGTCGTGGTGAAGAAGGAGCTGAGCTGCAAGGCAAAGCTCTCGATTTACCGGTCAATCTACGTTCCTACCCTCACCTATGGTCATGAGCTGTGGGTCATGACCGAAAGGACAAGATCCCGGATACAGGCGGCCGAAATGAGCTTTCTCCGCAGGGTGGCTGGGCGCTCCCTTAGAGATAGGGTGAGGAGCTCAGTCACTCGGGAGGAACTCGGAGTAGAGCCGCTGCTCCTCCACATCGAGAGGGACCAGCTGAGGTGGCTCGGGCATCTATTTCGGATGCCTCCTGGACGCCTTCCCAGGGAGGTGTTCCAGGCACGTCCCACCGGGAGGAGGCCCCGGGGAAGACCTAGGACACGCTGGAGGGACTATGTCTCCCGGCTGGCCTGGGAACGCCTCGGGGTTCCCCCGGAAGAGCTAGAGGAAGTGGCTAGGGAGAGGGAAGTCTGGGCGTCTCTGCTTAGACTGTTGCCCCCGCGACCCGGCCCCGGATAAGCGGAAGATGATGGATGGATGGATGGATGGATGGATCTGAATGCGAACTTGCTGTCAATTGTAAGAAAGGGGCAAGACAAAATGATTGGTCCTGCAAACAACACCAGAGAAAAGAGTCTGTCATTTCAAATCCATATTTTGATTTGATTTATTGTCCACACTAATATGTTTTTCATTTGAAAACGCATCTTTTTCTCTTGGTTTGGCCTTCCATCCACACTGTCCTGCAAAAATTGAGCTTTTTGAAAACGCATTACCAAATGAATAAATTTGAAAACACCGTTTTCACGTTGTAGTGTGGACTGTGAAAACGGAGGTATATGAAAACGATGACGCATGCTTAGTCATGTGACGCATATCTAACCACTAGATATTCATGTTTATACTGGTATTGTGAAATCAGTCCTCAAAATATTTAAGTTAAGAAATTCAAAGTTTAAGCAGAACTGGCAGATTTTCATTTTGTAACTTATTCATTTGAATTGTTCTTCACTTGAAATGTTTGAGTACGCTAATTCATACATTTAACTTTAAAGTTTCATGTAACATCAATGTGAACATTTTTATTAGTATAAACTTAGCTACCTATATCAAACTAATTCAGAAAATGCTAACTTGCTAATTTGCTTACATGTTAACAATAGCATGCTATAGCACTTGCTGAATGAGTGCAGAAATATAAAGCATTTAACATACTCGCTCTCAAACCAAGCCGCATGCACCACTTGATGGAAAATCGCGTCAATTGCGGAGGAAAAACGAAAAGCTATTAAAGTGAGTTTAGCTAAGGCCATTGGTTCTCACATATCACATGACTGATCATGTTGTTCCAGGGGCACGTTCAAGCTATTAAAGAGACAGCTCACACAATGGGTCCAAGAAATGTTGTTATATGCAGCTCGGTATACGCAACAATTGAAGATATTAGAAGACATGTTTGTCGTAAGAGTTTACAGTAAAAATATCAACATGACAAAATCAGGCTCTGAAAATTCTTCAAAAAGAACTCAAAGAATGGCCTTCTCAGCTGCCATATTTGCAACTCTTACGCCATCAGGGTGTTCAACGCACCACACTCTCCATTAAAAACGCAACCCTGGTATGAGTATGTGAATTTCATATTACATGTTATGTCAATAATGACATACATTTCAGTCTGTTCCCCACATAACACTATCATATAGCTTTAGAAAACTACTGAACTACCCAGACATCAACATGTGTCGGCACAGATCCGGGCCACATCTGGTACATGTGGATGCCACGCGTACCAGATTTGGGTCGGATCCGTGCCAACACTATGTGGGTGTCTGGGTAAACATCTCTTTCTGTGCTTGGAAAGGAAAAGAACACAAAGTCACACATATTTGGAATGACCTTACAATGAATAAAGATGACAGAACTTTACTCTTTTTTTTTTTTTTTTTTTTTTGGTAAACTGTTCCTTCAATACAAAAAGAGCCATTATTTCATTATGCCAATGTGTGCTGACTTTGGTATGTAGCATGGGTCTCAAAACTTGTGCTATGACATTTGAAAATGTTGAAGCAATTGAGTGAGAGGTTATTCTGACCCAGCCAGTCAACCTGACTGCTGGGTCATGACAAAAAGCAAATAACCTTTGTCTAATATTGAAAAGAGAGAGTAAGATAGAACAGAGCAACAGAAAGATAGTGAGATTGTATCTTTTTAGGTGAGCTACAGTCGCACTCTATCACCAGTAAACACCCGCAGAAGTGCTGTGGGCTCAACAGAGCTGCACGTGTTGTCATGACTACGGGAGCGTGTGATCAGGGAGCGTGTTGTGTTGGAGAGCTATCATTATTTGGCTGACCTGTAAACCACAGACGGGTTGGCGAGGTGCCAGCAACACGCAATTTTGCTTTCAAGGAAAATAATCTAGAAAGAGAATGGTTAGACTCTACACTGCACTGGAGTGGCCCCAAACACTGTGCAGAGGGACCCGGACAACTGTGCATCTTTTGGACTGGATTATCTGTAGTTTGGGAAAGCTCCGTCTCTAGGAACTTCTATATAAGTTTCCGGTAACACTTTACAATAAGGTTGTATTAGTTAACATTAGTTAATAGTTAACATGAACTAACCATGAACAACACCTCTGTTCAGCATTAGTAAATCTTTGTTACCGTTCGGTAATAAAAATCCAGCTGTTCATGGGTTGTTCATGTTAGTTCACAGTGCATTAACTATGTTAACAAGGTTTTAATAATGCATTAGTAAATGTCGAAATTAACATTAACAAAGATAAATGGTTTATAAGTGCAGTTCATTATTAGTTCATGTTAACTAATGTTGTTAACTAATGGTAACTAATGAACCTTATTGTAAAGTGTTACCAAGTTTCCTAAAGTAGGAGCTTAACTTTGGTTGTTGACACTGAAGGGAACATGGACTTCCAGCAGCAGGGAGTAAATTGGACAGAAATGATATTTGAGTTGCATTATGTTCTGTTCCTTTTCAAAGTGCATGGCAAAACGGCTGCCACTGGCACAGCTTGTGACTGAGAACAGAGTGTGGCATACCGCTGCCCCTGAGGACCTATGTACCAGAAACACACGACTGCGGAAACCACAGTCATACGCCTGGACACAATCAACACAATAACACTCGCTCTGCTCACACCAGAGACTTTTAGTAGTGTAGGAATAAATACAGAGATTGTTCCGTCCCCTTCAAAACCACTAGTGGTGTTTCTGAGTGCTTCTTTCAGTGTGTGTGTGTGTGTGTGTGTGTGTGTGTGTGTGTGTGTGTGTGTGTGTGTGTGTGTGTGTGTGTGTGTGTGTGTGTGTGTGTGTGTGTGTGTGTGTGTGTGTGTGTGTGTGTGTGTGTGTGTGTGTGTGTGTGTGTGTGTGTGTGTGCGCGCGCGTGTGTGTGCGTGTGTGTGCGTGTGTGTGTGTGTGTGTGTGTGTGTGTTTTCCCCATTCTATATCTTTAGTTGGCATGTGTAAAGATGATGTCATAGGGTGGCACGGATCCCTCCAGACTCACTCAGCTGCTGGTGTCAGGAGCTGGTTGTGTCTCACTATCATGACTCAAGGTGTCTGTCTGTCTGTCTGTCTGTCTGTCTGTCTGTCTGTCTGTCTGTCTGTCTGTCTATCTATCTATCTATCTATCTGTCTGTCAGTCTGTCTGTCTATCTATATGTCTGTAGGTCTGTCAATGTGGAAATAGTGCATATTTGAATAAAATATTTTTCACTTATAAGGTTAGATCAATCAATGATCAACTAGTTCTCTAAAATAGCTTAGAGGTGCATCTCATGACCCTTCGGTTGGCAAGAATAGACAGACTATGAATGAAAAAGACAATTTCTGACTATGGAAGTACAATAAGGAAGCAAACAAGGTGAACATCCAGAAAGAAGAAGACAAGTAATTGGGAGGATAGGGAGGCAAAACCGGGGAAGAGGTAGGAGACCAAGAACATAGACATATTTCCGATGAAATAAGGGCCACTATTGTGGACCATGTTCTCAATCTTGGCCTTACAATGGCAGAGGCATGTCAAAACGTGCAGCTGAATGATGGGAGAACAACGTGTCCTCAATAATTCAAATGATTTGTGGACCGAACAGGTGTGCAATCCAACAATTTGATTTGTACTGTGGGGGCCCTATCTTGCACCCAGCGCAATTGACTTTGTACACCGACGCATGTGTCATTCCTATTTTGCACCCGCGCAAAGCGCGCTTTTCCCTCCACAGAAGCACGTCGCTAAACTAGTGAATGCACTTGCGCTCCCTGGGCGGTTCAGCGCAAAAAAGGAGGCGTGTTCCGGCGCAAACAATCCCTGGTGCTATTTTGCTGTTTCATTAAACAATTGCGCCACTGACCAGAAAAAAACCTAGTCTAAAGTCAGTGGCGCGTTGCGCGTTGTTCATTATGCTATTTTAAGGGCGCATGCTTGACCATAATGTATAGCGTGCACAACGCGCATACACTTTGCTCATGTAATCTACACAGATGCAAGTTATTTTTGCAAATCATAAATTGTTACACTAAAAAAATATTAACACATGAGATATCTTCATCTTCATCCGTCATATGACGGAAATCATTGTGGTGTGCCACGAAGATGTGAAAAAATAGGCATAAATCTAGCTTACAAATGATTCAGGCTAATTGTAATAATTAAGGATAAGACCTGTTTGCCCAATAGTGGCAAGACATATATGTATATAAGGACATCTGACAAATTGGTTTGTCCGTCAAGAACCAGGAACAAAAATCGACTGAAAAACTGAAAAAACTGAAAGACTGAAAAAAAAAGACTGTGAAATCACCTTTACCATAATGTACAACATTACAACTTCACTTCTCTGTCTTTCACTGCTCTTAAAAGAACATCAGTCTCCTCGGCTGTGAACCGCTCCTGGCGTGCGCCTGGTAAATACGCCATAATAATAGCAATCCATAATGGAACTTGCGCACCTGCTTTTAAAGGGAATGTTGGATGACGCTCGGATTGGTTTATTCACGTTACGCCCAAACCACACCTATGAATAATGAAGCTACTTCAGACCAACCCATTTTAGATTTGCGCCGGGCGCAAGAGCCATTTATCCCGCCGGGAAAATAGCAACAGCGCCGAGACCCGCCCACAAAGTTACTTGCGCTTCGCGTTTTGACACTTGCGTTTCAGATCATTAAAATAGGGCCCTAATACTGTATTCATACTTATTCTAACATACTGTACTCTAACACACACACATATAAACACTCACTATATTGCCAAAGGTATTGGGACACCCCTCCAAATCATTGAATTCAGGTGTACAAATTAAGCACCTAGGCATGCAGACTGCTTCTACAAACATTTGTGAAAGAATGGGTCGCTCTCAGGAGCTCAGTGAATTCAAGAGTTGTACCGTGATAGGTTGCCACCTTTGCAAAAATTCATTTGTGAAATTCCCTCACTACTAAATATTCCACGGTCAACTGTTAATAGTATTATAACAAAGTGGAAGCAACTGGGAACAACAGCAACTCAGCCACGAAGTGGTAGGCCGCATAAAATCACAGAGCGGGGTCAGCGCATGATGAGGTGCACAGTGTGCAGAAGTCGCCAACTTTCTGCAGTCAATAGCTACAGACCTCCATACTTCATGTGGCCTTCAGATTAGCTCAAGAACAGTGCGTAGAAAGCGTCATGGAATGAGTTTCCATGGCCGTGCAGCTGCATCCAAGCCTTACATTACCAAGTGCAATGCAAAGCGACGGATGCAGTGGAGTAAAGCCAGCCGCCACAGCAGTGGAGACATGTTCTCTGGAGTGATGAATCACGCTTCTCTGTCTGGCAATCCGATGGACGAGTCTGGGTTTGGCGGTTGCCAAGAGAATGGTACACGCCTGACTGCAGTGTGCCAAGTGTAAAGTTTGGCAGAGGGGGGGATTATGGTGTGGGGTTGTTTTTCACGGGTTGGGCTTGGCCCCTTAATTCCAGTGAAAGGAACTCTTAATGCTTTAGTATACCAAGACATTTTGGACAATTTCATGCTCCCAATTTTGTGAGAACAGTTTGGGGATGGCCCCTTCCTGTTCAAACATGAATGCGCACCAGTGCACAAAGCAGGCTCCATAAAGACATGGATGAGCAAGTTTGGTGTGAAGGAACTTGACTGGCCTGCACGGAGTCCTGACCTCAACCCGATAGAACACCTTTGGGAAGAATTAGATTAGAGACTGTGAGCCAGGCCTTAATCAGTCCAACATCAGTCCTTCATCAGTGCCTGACCTCACAAATGCGCTTTTAGAAGAATGGTCATTAATTCCCACAACACACTCCTAAACACACTACTAATCCAAAAAGACAAATAAATAAATATATATATATATATATATATATATATATATATATATATATATATATATATTATATATATATATATATATATATATATATATATATATATATATATATATATATATATATATATATATATATATATATATATATATATATATATATATATATATATATATATATACATACATACACCAAAACTGGACAGTTGAAGACTGGAAAAATGTTGCCTGGTCTGATGAGTTTCGATTTCTGTTGAGACATTCAGATGGTAGAGTCAGAATTTGGCGTAAACAGAATGAGAACATGGATCCATCATGCCTTGTTACCACTGTGCAGGCTGGTGGTGGTGGTGTAATGGTGTGGGGGATGTTTTCTTGGTACACTTTAGGCCCCTTAGAGCCAATTGGGCATCGTTTAAATGCCATGGCCTACCTGGACATTGTTTTTGACCTTGTCCATCCCTTTATGACCACCATGTACCCATCCTCTGATGGCTACGTCCAGCAGGATAATGCACCATGTCACAAAGCTCGAATCATTTCAAATTGGTTTCTTGAACATGGCAATGAGTTCACTGTACTAAAATGGCCCCTATAGTCACCAGATCTCAACCCAATAGAGCATCTTTGGGATGTGGTGGAACGGGAGCTTCGTGCCCTTGATGTTCATCCCACAAATCTCCATCAACTGCAAGATGCTATCCTATCAATATGGGCCAACATTTCTAAAGAATGCTTTCAGCACCTTGTTGAATCAATGCCAGTTCTTAAATCAGTATGGTTTCCTAATAATCCTTTAGGTGAGTGTATATATATATATCGTAACAAACATAGCCTAAATACAGAAAAAATACACCATGTGAATTTGTACTGTTGAAAATGATATATGCCGTAAAGAAAAAGTGCAGCATTGTGCACTTTTTGTATCAAACCCGTCACCATAGTTTACTACCACCCCCCTCCCCCATCATGTGCAGGTGTGTGGTGATGGCCCCTGATTAACTTGGGGAGCGTTTAAGATACATTGTGTTCTTTCCAGTCATGACCCAGTTCCCCAAGAGCACAACAAGTAGAGAAAAGGGGGAGGAGAAGGGAAGTGAAAGAGAAAAATACAGACTAACAGGAGGGTGTAATACTTACCTGGTACATATGACCCCAATCAAAATCTAAGAGCACTTTCACAACAATTAATTTAACTTGTAATTCAAATCAAGCACATCAAATAGTAAACAATTTAATCACTGATTATGAAAAACAAATTAGATCATGATGATATGTTCATGAATATTAATGTATATGTGTGAACATGAACATCCATACTTGTACATGTGTGTATTAGAGACCGCTATCTCCGGAGACTCCCTTTTGTCTCCTGGCCGGACATTACGCTCCCTTCCTTCATTGCCTGTCCATCTCGTGAGAGGAGAATCAATTATTTTTTTTTAATAAGAGCTCTAATTAGCCCTGAGCACAATGTGCTAAATATAAGCCTTATTGTCATGATCTAATAAGCAGAAGGACGAAGTTTGACCCCTGTCAGATGAGTACTGGGTGCTGTGTTAAGGCCCTCAGAGCTCTTGAACACGGAGTACAATTCATTACAGAGACCCAGTGTAACGAGACATGCCCACTGCACATCAACATGAGGCCTGTCAACCCCACTGCCACAGGGAAGGAAATTATTTTTACCTTGTCAGGTGTGAAGTGTGTACTGCATGGTGACAGTGGAGCTCTCCTGGACGCCACACCGATGAATTGTAGTAACTTAGTACATGATTTGTATACTGAATGATTTGAAAAACAGTCCTAGGGAGGGATTCATTTCTTATGTTAATTAAAATAAAGCTGAAATAAAATAAAAAATCAAATATTACATGAAAAACTTAGGGCCCTATTTACTATTTCCACTATTAACGATGGAAAAAATGGCCAGGCGCGTGGTCCAAAAAGGTTGTACCTAGTCTCTTAATGAGTCATGGGCGTGTTTTGGGTGTAACCAATCAGAGGCTCATCTCCCATTCCCTTTAAAAGCCAGTTGCGCTTGCACCATGGCGGATTCGCTATTTACATGGTGGAATTTGCGAGTGGAAAGACTGAACACTTCTCCAGAGAGGAATTATATTAATAATTATAATTATATTCATAATTATAATATATAATTAATTATATTCATCAAAACATTTAAATTTGATCATCACACACTTTAGTTCCATGTATATTCTCTTGCTCTGTGAATGGCCGCTAAGTCACTATGTTGACGTTGACCCAAAATGTTAATTCACAGAAATTTAGTTTGGAACATATGTTGTGCATAAGTAAACAGAAATTGAAAGGTACTTATAAACATTGTATTCGAAATCTACAATCGTATACAATGTGGGTTCATGAAAATCTGTGCATGTAAACATAGTAATCTATCTTGAGACAGTTAGGTAATGTTTCTGCATTTTATTATGGAACTCGGTGTTCCAACAGGATGATGTTCACTGGTTTATGCCAGCTGGCCCTGGCAAAGGGATCTGCTCTGTTCTGCCATGCCCTGCCCACACAGACCTGCTCTATTGCTCCCTTGATATTAATGCTAGCCCTGGTTGAGCTGCTTCTCCATTGATCTCTACAGAGTCACACACATACACATATTTTAGATAAAAATCTCTGTGGCTTCCAGCTCTTTTGAGTTCTGCTCCACTCTGACTCAAGGTCGTTTGGCACCACACAAGAATCAGATATTGGCATGAATGCGTGGGCCTCAAGATGTTCATGTGCTGCGGCACAAAAGTCCTTTTTTTAGAGCACCTTGACGGACGTCATCACTAACGCACATTGTATCCAAGTTGTGCCAAAGATGGAAACTGAGGCTGAAAATAAATGCAAACAATCAGAGGACAGAAGCAGATCCTTGAAATCTGCTTTACTGAGTTTCTGAGCAGAGCAAAACACTTTTTTAAAAGGAAAACATGCTTTGTTTTGTAAGTGTATGAAAATCGGAAAATATTTTTTGGACAACAGAACAACATGATTTTTGTAAAATCTGTTTGGCTTGATTTAAAAAGACCTGTGGGTATGGAAGCTTGTGTCTGCCACAGAATTAAAAAATGTAAAAGGTAATTTAATAAAAAGGTAATTTTATTTCATTACTTTTACTTTTACTTTTTTATCAGAATTGCATGATATAAAGTCACAATTGTGAGTTATAAAGTTATAAAGTAGAATTGTGTGATATAAAGTCACAATTGTGTGATATAAAATCAGAATTGTGAGTTATAAAGTCAGAATTGTGAGTTAAAGTCAGCATATTGTATCTATCCAGAGCTAAGAATATATTTGGTATGGATGTAGTAATGCTTAAACTCAACTGAGATGGCAAACTGTTATTTCACTGAAAAAGTTAAGTATCTCTTTGATAAAGGTGGGGTTGTTGGGGCGGTGTTTCTTGATCTTACAAAAGCTTTTGACACTGTAAACCACAAAATTCTCACGTCTAAATTATCAGGTTTTAATTTTTCTTTAGAGACTTTAAGGTAGATTGAGTCATATTTGTCCGGTCGCACACAGTATGTCAGAGTTCAGAATTATAAATCAGTCCCCTTAAGTACGTCCACAGGTGTTCCCCAAGGATCTATTGTGGGTCCATTGCTATTTGCCTTGTATATTAATGATCTTCCATCCGTTTGTCCTGACACAAACATCCAAATGTATGTGGATGATACAGTTATTTATATACATGGGAGCAGTGTGTCACAAGTTGCAAATTAACTTACAAAATATTTGGTTAATGTCACCGCTTGGCTAGAACAACGCTGTTTACAGGTCAATACTTCTAAAACAGTATGCATGTTTTTTACCAAAACAAATAGCGCAAGTGTAGTGCCAGATGTTGTTGTGGCAGGGGAAAGGATACAAGTTGTATCTGAATACAAGTACTTTGGAGTTGTTATTGATTCTAGACTTTCTTTTAAGGCTCAAGTTTAAAAAGTTTGTAATCTGGTTAAATTTAGTCTGTCAAATTTTTGATTTATACGATACTATATGTTAACAGAGGCTGCTATGTTATATCTACATTCTATGATTATTTCTTATATCACTTATTGCTTTACAACTTGGTCACAAGCGAGTACAACTACTCTAAAACCACTTGAGTCTTTGTATAAACAATCACAAAAAAATTATTGATAAGAAATAAGTAAATTTTCATCATTGTTCAATACTTAAAAAGTTTAATTTGCAAAGTTGGGAAAACCTGATCAAATATGTAGGTGTTGGTCTTATGTTTAAGACTATACATAGCCTGTCTTCTCCATTAAAACAGTATGTAAACATTAGAACAACTGCATATCGGTCCACAAGGTGTGGAGAAAGAGGGGACTGTATTATTCCTCTCAGAAAAAGTACATTTAGTCAGTCTGTATTTTCAGTCAGAGCAGCAAGGGAATGGAACTCCATCCCATCAACAATTAGAAGTCTGGAAACATATGGTTATTTTAAATTGTATCTAAAAAAATGGTTAGTTACAAATCAGCGCTAACTTTTTTTTTAACCTCCTTTTTTACCTCTTAGTCTTATGTAGCACAATATACTGTATGTTTACACAACATTTTTCTGTTAATGTAAATGTATTTTTTAAATAAATGTATTATGTACCTGTGTTTTTATTTGATATTTTTGTTCCTATTTTTGCTGTTTCTTTTTTCTCTCTCTCTCATTTTCTTTTGTGTGTGTGTTATATTTGATGCCCTGTTCTTGTTTTTAGGTTGACTTTTTAACACTTCTGTCAAGGGTCTGCAGATGAAAAATAGCCCTTTGGGCTAATTCTGGCACATTTACATTCGTGTTTATTAATGTGCACAGCCACTGTAAATAAATAAACTAAGAATTGTGTAATATAAAGTCAGAATTGTGAGATATAAAGTCAGAATAGTGTGATATAAAGTCAGAATTGTGAGATATAAAGTCAGAATAGTGTGATAAAAAGTCAGAATAGTGTGATAAAAAGTCAGAATTGTGTGATATAAAGTCAGAATTGTGAGATATAAAGTCAGAATTGTGTGATACAAAGTCAGAATTGTGAGATATAAAGTCAGAATAGTGTGATATAAAGTTAGAATTGTGTGATATAAAGTCAGAATTGTGAGATGTAAAGTCAGAATTGTGTGATATAAAGTCAGAATTGTGATATAAAGTCAGAATTGTGTGATATAAAGTCAGAATTGTGTGATATAAAGTCAGAATTGTGTGATATCAAGTCAGAATTGTGATATAAAGTCAGAATTGTGATATAAAGTCAGAATTGTGATATAAAGTCAGAATTGTGAGATATAAAGTCAGAATTGTGAGATATAAAGTCAGAATTGTGTGATATAAAGTCAGAATTGTGATATAAAGTCAGAATTGTGTGATATAAAGTCAGAATTGTGTGATATCAAGTCAGAATTGTGATATCAAGTCAGAATTGTGATATAAAGTCAGAATTGTGTGATATAAAGTCAGAATTGTGAGATATAAAGTCAGAATAGTGTGATAAAAAGTCAGAATTGTGAGATATAAATTCAGAATTGTGATATAAAGTCAGAATAGTGTGATATAAAGTCAGAATTGTGTGATATAAAGTCAGAATTGTGAGATATAAAGTCAGAATTGTGTGATATAAAGTCAGAATTGTGATATAAAGTCAGAATTGTGTGATATAAAGTCAGAATTGTGTGATATAAAGTCAGAATTGTGTGATATCAAGTCAGAATTGTGATATAAAGTCAGAATTGTGAGTTATAAAGTCAGAATTGTGATATAAAGTCAGAATTGTTATATAAAGTCAGAATTGTGAGATATAAAGTCAGAATTGTGAGATATAAAGTCAGAATTGTGTGATATAAAGTCAGAATTGTGATATAAAGTCAGAATTGTGTGATATAAAGTCAGAATTGTGTGATATCAAGTCAGAATTGTGATATCAAGTCAGAATTGTGATATAAAGTCAGAATTGTGTGATATAAAGTCAGAATTGTGTGATATCAAGTCAGAATTGTGATATCAAGTCAGAATTGTGATATCAAGTCAGAATTGTGTGATATAAAGTCAGAATTGTGAGATATAAAGTCAGAATAGTGTGATAAAAAGTCAGAATTGTGAGATATAAATTCAGAATTGTGATATAAAGTCAGAATAGTGTGATATAAAGTCAGAATTGTGTGATATAAAGTCAGAATTGTGAGATATAAAGTCAGAATTGTGTGATATAAAGTCAGAATTGTGATATAAAGTCAGAATTGTGTGATATAAAGTCAGAATTGTGAGATATAAAGTCAGAATTGTGTGATATAAAGTCAGAATTGTGATATAAAGTCAGAATTGTGTGATATAAAGTCAGAATTGTGTGATATCAAGTCAGAATTGTGATATCAAGTCAGAATTGTGATATAAAGTCAGAATTGTGTGATACAAAGTCAGAATTGTGAGATATAAAGTCAGAATAGTGTGATATAAAGTCAGAATTGTGAGATATAAATTCAGAATTGTGATATAAAGTCAGAATAGTGTGATATAAAGTCAGAATTGTGTGATATAAAGTCAGAATTGTGAGATATAAAGTCAGAATTGTGTGATATAAAGTCAGAATTGTGATATAAAGTCAGAATTGTGTGATATAAAGTCAGAATTGTGTGATATCAAGTCAGAATTGTGATATCAAGTCAGAATTGTGATATAAAGTCAGAATTGTGTGATACAAAGTCAGAATTGTGAGATATAAAGTCAGAATAGTGTGATATAAAGTCAGAATTGTGTGATACAAAGTCAGAATTGTGAGATATAAAGTCAGAATAGTGTGATATAAAGTCAGAATTGTGTGATATAAAGTCAGAATTGTGAGATATAAAGTCAGAATTGTGAGATATAAAGTCAGAATTGTGTGATATAAAGTCAGAATTGTGATATAAAGTCAGAATTGTGAGATATAAAGTCAGAATTGTGTGATATAAAGTCAGAATTGTGATATAAAGTCAGAATTGTGTGATATAAAGTCAGAATTGTGTGATATAAAGTCAGAATTGTGATATAAAGTCAGAATTGTGAGTTATGAAGTCAGAATTGTGAGTTATAAAGACAGAATTGTGTGATATCAAGTCAGAATTGTGATATAAAGTCAGAATTGTGAGTTATAAAGTCAGAATTGTGAGTTATGAAGTCAGAATTGTGTTATAAAGTCATAATTGTGTGATATAAGGTCAGAATTGTGTGATATAAAGTCAGAACAGTGTGATATATTGTGTGATATAAAGTCAGAATTGTGTGATATGAAGTCAGAGTTTATATCTCGCAATTCTGACTTTATATCTCGCAGTTCTGCCTTTTTTTGTATTTAAAGTCTTTAATTGCGTGATATATAAAGTCAGAGATATAAATTCACAATTGTAAGAAAAAAAGTGAGAATTGCGAGAGGTAAACACAATTGTGAGATATAAAGGTCACAATTATCTTTTAAAATGTTTTATTCTGTGGTGGAAACAAGCTTCCATACCCTAGGGACACTATGGCGATGTACAGTAAAAATACACAGGAAGGTGCAAAATATGACAAAAATTGTCATAACATACACAAATACATTTACCTGCATTTAATGCATATTCTTGAAAAACAAAGTTACAGTAGATAAAAAAAAACTAGTACAATAACTTTAGGAAATGCTGTTTATTTGATTTGTATTTTTAACAAATCCATGTTGAATTCATAAACAATTCTTCATTAGCAAAGAGTACATGAATTCACATTCTTCATCTTGCATCGTGACAAAATATTATAAAAGCGTGGAGAAAATTGAGGACAAAGTATAGGGGTGAAAAAAGAAACATCTAACTTGGAATTCAAGTGGCATCCCTGTGTTGTTTCAGTGTTGTTAATGTTAACCTTGGGTGTTGACAGATCTGTATTAGCAGAATGCATTAAAACATCATGTACGTGTATGTGGCCAATAAGTTGATTTAACATTTTGTGAGTCTTCATATAATACAGGTACCAATATGTGTATGCAAAAACAATAGCCCACAGTGACTTAATCAGCGAACAGAATCTAGAGTGGTGAGCATGTGATCTGACGCACAGGTTTAAAAATGCTTCAGATCCTCTCCAAGCCTCGTAAAATGTCAATGCCATGTATTTTCGGTTATCTGTGCATGCTTCTGTCATATGCCTGAGTGTATTTTAAGAGCTAGCCCCATGTCTGTAATTGCATTTATTTGGGTACACTATTATTCACTCAGCGTTCCTGCTTTTGTGTTGGGTAAACACTGAAACACAGCAAAGTGTTTCCTAGAGCAAACGCACAGATGCTCTAAACCCAAGACCAAGGATAGTCACCATAAACACTCATTTTGCGGGCAGGGGTCACTGGAGGAAAGGTCACCATTGGAAGATGACATAGGATTGTTGATTCACACACATTGCAGTTCACTGAAATACATTCAATTTGACTGTTACCCCACACATTGTTTGTTTGTAATTTCTCAACAGGTGTTATTCATATTTTTTGGCCAAAAAAAGCTGCAGTTATTTTTCTTGTGCAGTTATGAATCATTATGATAATACATAATAATGAGATGACAATGACATGTACGGGTCCCAATTTATATTGTTTCTTTAACTACTATAATAACATTTAAATCGATCATTTGATACAATGCACCTTTTGTGTACATGCATGTTTTTACATCGTACTTATATTTGAAAAATATCTGCATGCAATAACAGCTGTAATTCATTTCTGTACTTCATCTACAATTACACTATTGTAGAATTGTGTGATATAAAGTCAGAATTGTGAGATATAAAGTCTTCCCTAACCCCTTAACCCGGCCTTAAAACTACTGACATCACCAAACCTGTCCTTAACCTTCAGTCCTATCCCACATCAATAGCAGTAAAAGTGTTTTGCAATACAACATGAACACAATAAGTGCATAGTTGTTAACATTTTTGTAAGTGCATAATATTTAAATACTACTAGTGTGACTACGTATTACACTCTGAGGGGTACAACAGCTTGTCAGTGAGGCAGTAGCCTTAAAAGTACATCTTTGTACCTTTTTTACCCCTAGTACCTTAAGGTACATATTGCTATTAAAGGTACTATTATGCACCTTTTAAAGGTGAAAAAGGTACAAAGATCTCCTTTTAAGGGTACTGCCTTAGTGACAAGCTGTTGAACCCCTAAAGGTAGAGTTTTTGCCATTTTTTTTCTGAGAGTGTATGCACAGTATATGTATTTCTGTACTATACGATTTTAATATGTGTAAAATACCCTGCAGAAACTTCCGTGAACATTTCTGAGAAATTATGGAAATGAATCATGGAAAGTTTGAATGGCATTTTTGCAAATTAAAGGCAGGGCAGGTAATTTTCTACAGAAACTTCTTTTGTTATGCTGGTTGAAAGTCTCTTCACATCCTGAAAGCAATAACTAAGTTAAAACATTAAGCATTAATATTGAGTCTATTTATAGAATGTGCTCTGTGGGCAGTGCTCTGCTGGAGGCCACTATCTTACAGGTTACTGAGAGGCTCTAAAACCTTCAGTCTGTGGCTTTCCAGTGAAGGAGAAAGATTAAAAAATTATAAAAGATAAAACATTTAATTTATTTGAATAACTAAAATTTGAATAGCTGTTTGTGAATGTAAAGGTTCTGCAAAGTTGTAAAGTTGAATCCCACTGTGTGACGGTTCTAAGATAATACACTTATTGCCAAAAGTTTTGGGACGCCATGCACATGAACTTTAATGGCATCCCATTCTTAATCCATAGGGTTTAATATGGAGTTGGCCCATGCTTTGCAGCTATAACAGCCTCAACTCTTCTGGGAAGGCTTTCCACAAGGTTTAGGAGTGTGTTAATGGGACATTTTTTGACCATTCTTTTAGAAGCGCATGTGTGAGGTCAGGCACTGATGTCATCACAAAGTTGAGGTCAGGACTCAGTGCAGGCCAATCAAGTTCCTCCACACCAAACTTGTTCATCCATGTCTTTATGGATCTTGCTTTGTGCACTGGTGCGCAGTCATGTTGGAACAAGAAGGGGCCATCCCCAAACTGTTCCCACAAATTTGGGATCATGACATTTTCCAAAATGTCTTGGTATGCTGAAGCATTAAGAGTTCCTTTCACTAGAACCAAGGGGCCAAGCCCAACCCCTGTAAAACAACCCCACACCATAATCCCCCCTCCACCAAACTATACACTTGCACAATGCAGTCAGGCAGGTACCATTCTCCTGTGTCCAAACCCAGACACGTCCATCAGATTATTATATATACGTTTTATATTGTGTAAGTTTCCGGTTAACTCACATTATTACTGTCTTACTGAAATACTTCTACTAATCAGCTGTGGGCCACTATTACCTAAAACTGTGTCTGTTAATGCAGATTGTCCGTCGTTCTTACTACTTTGAGTAAAGATAAAGGATGGAGCGAGATTTGTTTTACAACGGTTTATGTTACATCAGTCATTCATGTTAGTGGTCTGCTAATGTATGCGCTGTTATTGATACAGTTCCTGCATGGGTTTGTTGATGGACATACTCTTGTTAATGCTGATGGTGAGGAATTACAGTTGAAACATCTCATAATGTACCTCAAAATTAGTATAGTATCACTGAGAAACGTCCTGGTTCGGGTTGAATAAGTTCTTCCAATGTTTTCTTGCTCGGATCGAAATGGTAAAATAGACGCCATCGTGTCTTTACTGTATGTACAATCGCTGAGATCTGAGGAAGCCTCCGGAGCTGAAGTTCAGTTATGGCAATGGGTGTTTAGATTCCAACATGCACTGTAAGCAGTAGACCAAGATTTGTTTTACTTTTTTTTTGCATGACAAAGTCAAAGACAAAGTAATTGCTTTGAAATTAACCTTAACTTTAAGGTCAGCATACCTTTCCTGTGAATTATTTTCAGGCTCTCCTTTTTTCACTAGTCACATTTACAACTCGCTCAGGGGTGTGTTTCCCGTACAACGACATAACTCACTGCTTAACTACCATAGTACGATGCATCGTTGAAGAAATCAACTAGCTAGTCACGACTGTTTCCCGAAACCATATTGTCGCAAATCTGTCGTTCAACCACGTTGGTAAATGATGTCACGCAGGTGGTGGAGTAATAAATGCTTTTAATTAATTATTTTGAGATCGAATTCATGCTAGATTTTTTGCTACACATTATGGATATGGCACCTGAGGAATAATTCAAATATTTCTCAGTTATTTTGCTTTATTTCCAGACTCAAATAGGCTCTTTTTTACATACTAGAGCACGTCCGCACATGCACACTCTTCAAAAACGGTGCTTTAAATCTCATGACAAACTAAAAGACATTAATGACATTTGTATGTATTATAAATAAATTATATAGGTTGTACTGAATGTCAGCTTGCTTATTTTGCTTAAGATAAGGATTTATTAAGTCCACATGTCATGCAAACAAGAAACTATGCTTCTAACCACAGGTCGAGAGCTGTCGTTGCAACCACACAAGTTTGCGACGCTGTTTGTAAATGTTCGTTCGAACGAAGGTTTCGGGAAACACTGACTGGTTGAACTATGTTGATAACGACGGAACTTGCGACCATAGATGGCTAACGATGCTTTTGGGAAACGCACTCCAGGTAGGCAGGCTCATGTGGGGTAGTCATGCAACATATATATAGTGTTACCATATATATGTATGGTAACACTTTACAATAAGGTTGTATTAGTTAACATTAGTTAATGCATTAGTTAACATGAACTAACCATGAACAACACCTCTGTTCAGCATTAGTTAATCTTTGTTAACGTCAGTTCATAAAAATCCAGCCCTTCATGGTTTGTTCATGTTAGTTCACAGTGCATTAACTAATGTTAGCAAGATTTTAATAATGTATTATTAAATGTTGAAATTAACATTGACAAAGATAAATAAATGGTGTATAAATGGTTTATAAGTGAAGTTATTATTAGTTTATCATTATTAGTTAATGTTAACTAATGTAGTTAACTAATGAACCTTATTGTAAAGTGTTACTATATATATATATATATATATATATATATATATATATATATATATATATAACAATTGTTGTCAAATAATAAGAAATGTTTCTTGAGCACCAAATCAGCCTAATGTTAACTTAATACTAAAATAAATTATGTTTTAAAATATATTACAATTCATTACAGTTATTTTTAACTGTAATAAAATGTCAAAATATGACTTTTTTTCTAATCAAATAAATGCAGTCTTGGTGAGCATTAACGACTTCTTTCAAAAACATTAAAAACAAATCCTTACACACTTTTCAGCGGCAGTGTACCTCACATTACAGAAGTAAAATTAATGTCATTCCATGTCGACTTTAAACATGAAACACTTTGTTGGACTAATCGGAAAAAAAAGAGAGCAAGTGAGCGAGAGGCTAAATTAAAAATCCACCACATTTACAGGGCAGCGTTCACAGTGACAGCACTTCATCAGTGTGATTCATTTGTTCTCTGTTTTTTATGTGTGTATAAAGGTTAAGTCTATGCTTGTGTGTATGTGTGTCTGTATAGTCACTAAGAGAGTAGGGAGTTTCAGGTTTGCTGTATATAAAGATATCAGATCCACCTTATAAAGAACAAACAGCCAATAAGTGGAGAATAACTGGAGGACCTAGACAGTATTGAGCAGACAAACTGTCACCAGTGTCAGTGTGTGTGTGTGTGTGTGAGGGCTACCTCCAGTAATGCCTGCTGCATACTAATGCATGCTGTGAGTTTGTGTGTATCAGCTTAGACCTTTCCACAGAACCCATGGGGATGTTTTTGAAATGGACCCTGTCTGCCAGAATGGTACTGTCCCAGACACTACACATCCAGCAGAGAGAGAAAGGGGAGGGGAGGGTTGAACGAGTGCAGGATTTCAGTTTATCAAGAGATGCTGCTGATGTTTCAGGCCACAAATCAGAGCAACAGCAGCCATTAATCTCACTCATCCATTTCATCACAGAGAGCGACAAACCACCCACATCGCTGCCATTTCTCCCTGGCTCTCACGCAACACCTCAAAATATCCACAATCTCCTATTTACTACTCTTCTTGTAACAGTACCCTCTCAGTGAACACGTCACACCGTTCATAGCGCTCCCTTTGACAGCTTTTTCCCAACCCTGTCTACTGTACTTCTATGTGACGTGATAAACTAGAATGCTCTCATTACAATCAACCGAGCTGTCTGTGCTGGGGATATTTTAAAATGCTTAACATGGCTAAATGTACTGCAAAAACAACTGAAGTATTTTCCACACAAGATCTACTGCCATAACAACAATATCATAATACTAGAAGGATATATAAAATATTTTTGTTTACTTTGCACTGATAGACATTCTATGGGGGAAGAAAATGCTTATAATTTCAACGACATATCAAGGTTTTTTTTTTTTTTTTTTTTATGAAGGTAACACTATGAGAAAATGTTGTTTTAGCAACATAATATCTCGATATTACAACATAATAGAGTAGGAAAACATTATATATATATATATATATACAGTATATGGTAGCAAGGTGCAACCATAAATATTGTTGAAGTGGTAACCTAATAACTCTGTAGCGTGTAAGGCAGGCCTACAGGAAATGACAGCGATTGAAAAATGACATTTTACATTTATTATTATCACAGGAAAAATATATTATTGTTACGATATAATACTGTTTGTCATTATAAGAAAAAATACTGTTTTAAGAACATAATATCATGTTATAACAGGAAAAGCATGTTGTTTTTACAACATATGTTATAACTATAAAAATGTTTTACAGAGAAATTTTGTTTTTATCTATCAAAATATTGTTTTGGTCACATAAGATCTTGTTATTACAACATAATTGAGCAGGATAAATTACAACCCCAAATCAGAAAAAGTTGGGACAGTATGGAAAACGCAAAAAAAAAAAAGAAGTGATTTCTAAATTTACTTTGACTTGTATTTCATTGCAGACAATATGAACAAAATATTTCATGTTTTGTCTGGTCAACTTCATGTCATTTGTAAATATGCATCCTTTCCTGTCATTCAGACCTGCAACACATTTAAAAAAAAGTTGGGACAGGAGCAATTTAGGGCTAGTAATGAGGTAAAATGGTTAAATAATGATGTGATTTGAAACAGGTGATGTCAACAGGTGATTGTAATTATGATTTGGTACAAAAGCAGCATCCAAGAAAGGTCTAATCCTTTAGGAGCAAAGATGGGCCGAGGATCGCCAGTTTGCCAACAAACACGTGAGAAAATTATTGAAATGTTTAAAAACAATGTTCCGCAAAGAAAGATAGGAAGAGATTTGGATATTTCACATTCAACAGTGCATAACATAATTAAAAGATTCAAGGAATCTGGAGGAATTTCAGTGCGTGAAGGACAAGGGCGCAAGCCTAAGCTGAACAACCGCGATCTCCGATCCCTCAGGCGGCACTGCGTCAAGAATCGTCATTCATCTGTAAGCGATATAACCACATGGGCTCAGGACTACTTTGGCAAACCTTTGTCAAGTACCACAATACGTAGTTACATCCACAAATGCCAGTTAAAACTGTACTGTGCCAAAAGGAAGCCCTATGTTAACAGTGTCCAGAAGCGCCGTCAACTTCTCTGGGCTCGGAGGCATCTGGGATGGACCATCACACAGTGGAAACGAGTACTGTGGTCAGATGAATCAGTATTTGAGGTATTTTTTGGGAGAAATGGACGCCGTGTGCTCCGGACCAAAGAAGAAAAGGATCATCCAGACTGTTACCAGCAACAAGTCCAAAAGCCAGGGTCTGTCATGGTATGGGGTTGTGTCAGTGCCCTTGGCAAAAGAAACTTGCACTTCTGTGAAGACACCATTAATGCTGAAAAGCACATAGAGATTTTGGAGCATAATATGCTGCCTTCAAGAAGACATCTTTTCCAGGGACGTCCATGCATATTTCAACAAGACAATGCAAAACCACATTCTGCACACATTACAAAGTCCTGGCTGCGGAGGAAGAGGATACGGGTACTTGACTGGCCTGCCTGCAGTCCCGACCTGTCTCCAATAGAGAATGTGTGGCGCATTTTGAAGCGCAAAATGCGACAACGAAGACCCCGTACTGTTGCCCACCTTAAGACTTGTTTGCAGGAAGAATGGGACAAAATTACACCTGAAACACTTCATCACTTGGTGTCTTCAGTCCCTAAACGTCTTTTAAGTGTTGTGAAAAGGAATGGCAACATTACAAAGTGGTAAATGCTTTACTGTCCCAACTTTTTTTTAAATGTGTTGCAGGTCTGAATGACAGG
Source organism: Gobio gobio (assembly GCF_949357685.1). Classification (NCBI taxonomy): domain Eukaryota; kingdom Metazoa; phylum Chordata; class Actinopteri; order Cypriniformes; family Gobionidae; genus Gobio; species Gobio gobio. Next base: position 22,332,064 of record NC_137103.1, read on the forward strand.
AAAGGATGCATATTTACAAATGACATGAAGTTGACCAGACAAAACATGAAATATTTTTTGTTCATATTGTCTGCAATGAAATACAAGTCAAAGTAAATTTAGAAAGCACTTCTTTTTTTTTATTTGCGTTTTCCATACTGTCCCAACTTTTTCTGATTTGGGGTTGTATATGTATATAGCAGTATGTGCCAGTGCTAGTTCTTCTCTATGAATTATGTTATTATTTGTTGTAACATTTCAGGCTGAAGAAGAAGATGAGGCAGGCGAAGCAGATCTAAATGCAGCAGTTACTTTATTAAATAAAACAAAATAGTGATATCCATAAATTAAGGTAAAAGAAACTTGGGCTGCATCCGAAATCGCAGACGCTTGAGTAGGTACTTCTTTGAATAAATAATTACTTCACAACTGCTAAAAAAGTATGTTTTATATAGTATGAATGTACAATGAAAATCTAGGATGATGCAAATGAAAAATATGATCTACTTTTAGTTTTATTAGGCCACATTAAGTGTATTATAATGTCCCGGTTTACATTGTATAATGATGCACAGGAGCATTGCATTCTTGCATTTTTTTACTTGTAACGGGCCAACAGTAATGTTTAATATCACCCAATCGAAATAGCACTGACTACGCCACCTTGGGAATTGCGCCCAAGGAAATATAGAAGGAACACAGGTTCGGTGGTGCAGTGAAAAGACAGAGTCGCGTCATCCAATAAACAAATTAATAATTTTATTGGACAGGAAAAAGATATTCCACTAGCATCATGTAATCAAGGTATAAATCACTGGCAAGTTTATTGTAACAGTACTTAAAACAGCACAATATTAAAAAACATCCCTCTAAACATGACTGATTCGAATACTGGATCAAATCACACAGACATCACAAATACTGTACTGTTCCCACAAAATAAACAAACAAAAACAATTACTAAACGAAAGAATAAAACAAACTATAAGCCTAAAGCTTACCTCAGGGGTGGCAAACTAGCTGTAAGAAATAGTGTTCTAATCTCAACCCCTTATGTGTGCACAGCAAACAAAATAGGAAGAGGTGCTCCAACCGTGGTGCTCCAAACTCACAGCAAAAAAGGTGTTTCACCCAGGTGACTAGCCTCCCCCTCGGCACACTTAGCCTTAACTCGAACCAAAAAAAGAAAAACAAAGGGAACAAGTGAAGTTAGTGGGTATGGTACAGATACAAAAATCACCACAGACACAATATGGTGGGTGACCAGATCAGCTTGTACACGGATAACCCGTCCTACCTCGTCGGCATAAACGAGCCCAGAATACTCAAAGTGTGACGGTGAAATGGTCACCTACTGGATAGTTACACAGCGAAATCACACTGGTCAACCCAACTTCAATACATAAACAACATAACCCAAAAGATAGAAAATGAAGGACAGAAAGAAAACATTAGTTCACGAAACCAAACAATAACCTAATCACGAAAAACAGCAGCACGACCTGAATTAAATCACGTGGTACGTGAGAAACTGCAAAACAAAACAACAATCAGACAAGGATTTGCTCTGATCAAGGAATACAATCATTCACTGAATCATACATACCACGGCGTCAAGATGCACTCGCGAATGTTCCGCTAAAACACACAATAACCCCCATTAAACTCAACTAACCATAGAACGCACAACACATTATGACAGCCGACCTACCTTAAAGCTTTCAATGAGCGCTTGACGCAACTCTCAACGCCCGTCACCGCGACGACTACGGCGATCACTTCAAAGACAAAACACATACTCTAAATACTTTAAAACCACACGAAACCATGCGTAACCTCCATCACTTACCTCGACTCTATCGACACCGGTAACCGGAAGAGGGGCGGGTATGACAATCTACATTTGGGATGCACTCGCGAATGTTCCGCTAAAACACACAGTCAACCCCATTAAGCTCAACTAACAGTAAAACGCACAACACATTACGATAGCGACATACCTTAAAACTTTCAATGAGCGCTTGACGCAACTCGCAGGACACGTCACGACGACTACAGCAAACACTCGGCTAGAGTGACACCGGTAACCGGAAGGGGGCGGGTATGACAAAGTCTACGTCCGAGGGCTTCCTGCCTAAACACTTAAATACTCCTCCTAATTACCTCATCCACCCATTCCCATATAAGGATTGCGAACGAAAAAAAAGGAAATAAAATCCCCTACTACTACATTCATGTTGCCCGGCAGTCGAGCGAGCCGTCCGTCGTAACGATGGTCGAGTCTCCTGAGGCAAGGTTGGACCTAGACAGTCAATCAGGGCAGTAGGAGGGGTCAACGGCCTTACCCCCTGGGTATCTGGAATAACCAAAGGAACCCTTGCAGTCTCTGGTACTGGGAAAAGATTACAGGGGCGTCTCGTAGGGCCAGCACTTGTACTGGGACCATCCACACTTGTAGGTACTAACAGCCACAAATCATCATTAGCATCTTCCTGGGGTGGCACCACTGACACTGATGGTCGCTCCTGAGGGATGTCTTGGGGCTCTGGCTGCACTTGGGCTTTCAGCATTGTCCGATGTACATGTCGCACATTCCCAAGATTGTTCACCGGTGCAATAGAATACACCACCCCCTTCTCTTTGGGTGCTTTTAATACCTGATAAACAACAGAGCTCCAGAGGTCTTGAATTTTGTTACGGCCCCTTACACCAACGTTGCGCAGGTAAACTCGCTGACCCTCAGACAGTGGCATTTCCTTCACCCTCTTATCGTGATGATCCTTGCGACGTGCGGCAGCGCTTGCTAGTCTTTCTCTGGCCCCCTTGAATGCGACCTGCAGTCGGGCCTCATGTTCTCGAACCCAGTCGTGCACCGTACCAGCCTCTGACTCCTGCACTCTACCCAACAAAAAGTCTACCGGCAGCTGGGGATCTTGACCGAACATCAGGAAGTGTGGGGACTCCCCAGTCGACTGATGTGGGGTAGTGTTGTAACAGAAGACTAACTGCGGAAGGCAGGAGGCCCAGTCTCTCTTCCTTGAGGCAGGTAGGGTGCGCAGCAAATTATGCATGGTCCTATTAAAACGCTCACATTGCCCGTTGCCAGCAGGATGGTAAGGTGTAGTACGTGATCGTGTAATTCCATACAGGCAGCAAAGCTGTTGAATCAGGTTGCCCTCGAAACTACGACCCTGATCGGAGTGAAGACGACTAGGCACCCCAAACTTACAGAACCACTCCGTCACTAGAACCTGGGCCACCGTAGAGGCCCTCTGGTCCCGGGTAGGTATAGCCACGGTAAATTTACTAAAAATATCCGTCACAACAAGCACATTCTCCAGGCCATTGTGTGAAGGCTCCAAGACGGTAAAGTCCATAGCCAAAATCTCATTAGGCCGTGCAGCCAAAAGATGTCCCATGAAACTAGGGGTAGCAGGATTCGTATGCTTCGCCACTTGACACCTCTCGCACTCTTGACACCAGCGCTTCACTTCCGCAGCCATTCCTGGCCAAAAGCAGCGTCGACGGACCAAATCCATAGTCCGTTCTACCCCCTGATGCCCATGGTCATGGTGTAACTGGGTAAGTACGTCTTGCTTCAACACTGCTGGTAGAACCACTTGAAACACCTCCTCACCCCCATTCGGTCGAAAAGTGCGACGGTGTAATACCCCATCCATCTCCACCAGACGATCCCAGTGTCGCAGCAACGCCAATGCCTGGGTGGATAGTGCTTGACGCATTACCAGACTAGGGTACATCTTCTGCTTCCGAAAAGTCCAAATAGCTTGGATATCCGGGTCTGACCACTGCAGAGAACATATATCGGAGGCAGAATGATGGGGTAAAGCAAAGATGGCCGTTTGGGTTACCTGAGGTGGTAGTGCAACTTCGGCCTGCTGCAGGAATTCTGGAACAGAGGTGGTGGTATTCTCTGGTAGATACTGTCGAGATAAAGCGTCAGCGTTCCGATTTACTCTGCCAGACCGGTATCGAATTTCGTAATCGAAACATGACAATTGGGCCACCCATCGCTGCTCAGTCGCCCCCAACTTGGCAGAAGCAAGATGACTCAAAGGATTGTTGTCCGTGTAGATTGTGCACTTTTGTCCCAAGAGATACTCGCGGAACTTTTCAGTAACCGCCCATTTCAAGGCCAAGAACTCTAATTTCATTGAACTATAATTAAGCATATTACGTTCAGGGGGCCGGAGGCCACGACTTGCGTAGGCTATCGGCCGGACTTTACCGTCCTGTTCTTGGGACAGCACGGCTCCCAAGCCACTATGGCTAGCGTCCACTTCCAGGATGAAAGGTAGTGCGAAATTGGCATAAGCCAATACTGGAGTGGAGGTGAGTTTAGCCTTCAGTCCTTCAAAGCTCTGCTCACAAGCCTCTGTCCAGGCCGCAGCGAAGTCCTGCCCAGTCTTTTTCCGAGCCTTAGTACCAGCCAACTCCGCTACCAACTTATGTAGGGGTGCAGCCATCTTTGCAAAGCCCTCCACGAAACGACGGTAATAGCTGGTGAAGCCAAGGAATGAACGCAGTTCCGCCACCTGACTTGGACGTCGCCACTGGGCCACCGCCTCGATTTTTCCCGGATCCGTGGAGACGCCAGCGCTGGAGATCACATGTCCCAAATAGCCAACCTCCTGCTTAAAGAAGGTACATTTCTCCAGCTTGGCTTTGAGTCCTTCCTGTCCCAGTCGGCTTAACACTCCCTCTAATCGTTCCAGATGCTGTGAAATGGAAGAAGAAAAAACCACCACATCATCCAGGTAAAGTAACAGAGATTGACAGTGCTGATCCCCAAACAACCGTTGCATAAGGCGCTGGAAAGTACTTGGGGCATTGCAGAGGCCGAAAGGCATACGGTTGAACTCAAATAATCCAAAAGGGGTACAAAAGGCTGTCTTTGCTTTATCCTTCTCGGCAACAGGGACTTGATTGTAACCGCTAACTAAGTCGAGAGTTGAAAACCAATGGGCCCCGGAAAGAGCATCCAACGATTCCTCAATACGTGGTAACGGAAAAGCGTCTTTACGAGTCTTTTGGTTTAATTGCCGGTAGTCCACGCAAAGGCGAAGGCTACCATCTTTCTTCCGCACCAAGACAATGGGGGACGCATAGGGACTGCAGCTTTCCCTAATGACCTGCGCCTCAAGCAGTTGATTAATATGGGCCTTAACGACCTCATATTCCGATGGTGGCAAACGCCTATAGCGTTGTCGAACTGGAACGTCGTCTAACAAGGGGATTTCATGGGATATAAGGCTTGTACAGCCCAAATCCCCCTCATGAGCTGAAAACACTGCCTGGTACTCAACCAGCAATGTCCTAACCCGTTGTGCCTCTTCCCTACTAAGATTGGATAAATCAAGGGCATCTATTTGGCTCCTGATTGAACTGGGAGATAAACCAGTGACTTCAATGGCCCTCAACTCAGCTACGCCCTTAGGCAAACTAACCACATCCACCCCACGCAAATAACCTAGCTGGGTGCGAGAGTAAAGCAAAACGTCAGTAGTGCCCACATTTACAACAGGAACGTAAACTGTACCCCTGAACACCTGAACTAACGAAGGAGAGGCTAACAATCCACCAGGTAAGCCTGAGTCCAGAGGCTCAAATAAGGCGGTACTACCAGACAAATGATCTGAACAGGTCGCCCTGACAAACTTGGTCACACCACCTGGAATACGCTGAACCCTCCCCTGACTTAATTTGACGACACTCTTCACATCAAGGGGGGTTTCATCACCTGCCTGATGACATTGTTGCAAGGCTTGAAACACCTGACCAGGTGCTTGAGACACGGTTGGTAACTCAAATAACGCTGGCCCATGCTGAAAAAACAAAAGTTCATAGCATTTGCTAATTACATTCATCCCAAGGACCCCCGGGACATTGGCACCACTAGGAAGGTCTTTTACTACGAGTATGCCACAGCCTGGTATGACCCTCCCACACAAGAAAACATCCAATTCTAAATAGCCCAAATACGGGATGGCCAACCCATTAGCAGCCTTAAGCTGAAGCCAACGGCAAGCCTGTAAACTCCCTGTCTTAAAGTGTTGCAAAAAGAAACTCTCCGTAACGGTGGATACCATGGAGCCGGTGTCCAGTAAACAGGATACCTTAATTCCACCCATAAGAATGTCTATATGGGGGTAGGAGGACATTAATTTTGCAGCGGTGTTCACACTATTTACAACACAAGAGCCTGTAAGGGCCCCACCCGAACTGTGGCTCAACAGTTCGGTGGGCATTAGTTTTCCGACCCCTGTTGGAAGGCTAATGGTCCAGTGCTAGATGGGGAAGGTACAGCTACAGAGTTAGACCGAGAGCGGAAAGGAGCCCTTACACCATCACACTCCCTTGCAAAGTGCCCAGGACGCTGACATCTCCTACAAATTACAGGGCCATCACGGGGCGGTCTAGCATGCCTTTGATTGTTCTGAAGTAGAGCGATACTTTGGGTCAACTGGTTAAGCTGATCTTGTTGTTGTTTCAAAATAGCTTTAAGATCCCCCAGTTCTGTACCCAAAGAACCATTGCCTAATATAGTAGAGGAACCCCCTTGAACCCCATACTGAAGGCCATAGGCCGATGGAACAGAGTGACTACGACCTCGAGCACCCCCGGCCATGCCCTCCCGTTCCCACCTAATGGCCTCCCCTCTGGCATCCAACAGAGTAGCTGTGGGTTGACTACGCACCATTTGCTTTAGCATGCGGCGGAGGGAACAATCAGAAACATGCTCAATAAATTGGTCACGTAACAGCACCTCAAAGTTTAACATGCCCGCTGGTGCAACACGTTTCACCAGGTCCAGAAGACGCATCAGAGCCAAAGAAAACTCTTGAAGACTCTCCCCCTCTTGCTGTTTCCTGGAAAAAAAAGCCTCCTGCAAGGTAACATATGATTGACAACAGCCATATAATTCTTGCAAGATTTTAATGACAATTTCTGGGTCTCCCCGTTCTGCATCTGAACGATATTTAATTTCATCCCTGGCTTCACCTTCTAAATGATCAACCAAAAAGAACGCTTGGTCGACAGGCGCCAAATGACGGGCTCGCATACAGGCGCGTGCCTCCTCGACCCACTCGTCAATGTTCATACCAGAGTTACCTCGGAACATAGGACACTTCCTATCCCGTGGGATAAGAACAAGTCTCTCCGTAGCAGTTGTAATACCTCCCGCATCCATACTTGTAGATGGCCTGGCTGCAGTGTTGTCACAGAGGGCCGGGACAGAACCGGTGGATCCTGTTGCTGCTGGTTCCTGGCGCAGACGTTCGTTTTCGGCTCTCAGTTGTAGCACCATGTCTCTAAGTTGTGTCAACTCATCCTCCATGACTGCAGAAAGGAAAAGAGGAAGAGACGACAAAAAAAAAAAAAAACACCAGAAGCGACAGGAAAAAAAAAAAAAACCCTGGGGAGTCGTTCGTTCAGATGGGACCTCAATTAGTCCAGGGCTTGAGTATCACCTCAGAATCAGAGTCGGCTGCTGTTTTTCAAAAAAAAAAATAACACAAAATAACTTCAAACAAAATGTTGGACAAATAAAGAAATTTCAGAATACCCGTCTCTGCTTTAACAATGCAACCACCCTGCCGACTGCGCCAGTTTGTAACGGGCCAACAGTAATGTTTAATATCACCCAATCGAAATAGCACTGACTACGCCACCTTGGGAATTGCGCCCAAGGAAATATAGAAGGAACACAGGTTCGGTGGTGCAGTGAAAAGACAGAGTCGCGTCATCCAATAAACAAATTAATAATTTTATTGGACAGGAAAAAGATATTCCACTAGCATCATGTAATCAAGGTATAAATCACTGGCAAGTTTATTGTAACAGTACTTAAAACAGCACAATATTAAAAAACATCCCTCTAAACATGACTGATTCGAATACTGGATCAAATCACACAGACATCACAAATACTGTACTGTTCCCACAAAATAAACAAACAAAAACAATTACTAAACGAAAGAATAAAACAAACTATAAGCCTAAAGCTTACCTCAGGGGTGGCAAACTAGCTGTAAGAAATAGTGTTCTAATCTCAACCCCTTATGTGTGCACAGCAAACAAAATAGGAAGAGGTGCTCCAACCGTGGTGCTCCAAACTCACAGCAAAAAAGGTGTTTCACCCAGGTGACTAGCCTCCCCCTCGGCACACTTAGCCTTAACTCGAACCAAAAAAAGAAAAACAAAGGGAACAAGTGAAGTTAGTGGGTATGGTACAGATACAAAAATCACCACAGACACAATATGGTGGGTGACCAGATCAGCTTGTACACGGATAACCCGTCCTACCTCGTCGGCATAAACGAGCCCAGAATACTCAAAGTGTGACGGTGAAATGGTCACCTACTGGATAGTTACACAGCGAAATCACACTGGTCAACCCAACTTCAATACATAAACAACATAACCCAAAAGATAGAAAATGAAGGACAGAAAGAAAACATTAGTTCACGAAACCAAACAATAACCTAATCACGAAAAACAGCAGCACGACCTGAATTAAATCACGTGGTACGTGAGAAACTGCAAAACAAAACAACAATCAGACAAGGATTTGCTCTGATCAAGGAATACAATCATTCACTGAATCATACATACCACGGCGTCAAGATGCACTCGCGAATGTTCCGCTAAAACACACAATAACCCCCATTAAACTCAACTAACCATAGAACGCACAACACATTATGACAGCCGACCTACCTTAAAGCTTTCAATGAGCGCTTGACGCAACTCTCAACGCCCGTCACCGCGACGACTACGGCGATCACTTCAAAGACAAAACACATACTCTAAATACTTTAAAACCACACGAAACCATGCGTAACCTCCATCACTTACCTCGACTCTATCGACACCGGTAACCGGAAGAGGGGCGGGTATGACAATCTACATTTGGGATGCACTCGCGAATGTTCCGCTAAAACACACAGTCAACCCCATTAAGCTCAACTAACAGTAAAACGCACAACACATTACGATAGCGACATACCTTAAAACTTTCAATGAGCGCTTGACGCAACTCCCAGGACACGTCACGACGACTACAGCAAACACTCGGCTAGAGTGACACCGGTAACCGGAAGGGGGCGGGTATGACAAAGTCTACGTCCGAGGGCTTCCTGCCTAAACACTTAAATACTCCTCCTAATTACCTCATCCACCCATTCCCATATAAGGATTGCGAACGAAAAAAAAGGAAATAAAATCCCCTACTACTACATACTGCTCTGATAAATTCTTGGTAGCTTATATGTTGTTTACACACCAACAATGTACTAAAAACGGAAAGGTTTTTCCTTTGCGTATCAGACGACAACGTTGTCAAAGCTATCCCCATTCACACGGATCTGCGAAAATGACTAAAAACACTGTATTATGCTGCCAGGCTTGTAGTTGGCGACAACACAGTTTTTGTAAAGACATTTTTTTGTAGTATACATCGAGACAATAACGGTATCGTTTTCAAAAACTAGCACTTTGAAACCCATTTTCAAAAGCGTGCGTTTTCAGGCCCCCAAAACACGTTGTTGTGTAAATGAACGGCCAAAACACACTAAAAAACAGTTATGTATACCTTTATTGACATAGAGTGGTGCAGGGATGATGTATTTTTAAAGGCCAACCTAGAAGTTAGCATCACTCTCGTTCCCTAGACAAAAGATTTTTAAATTGGCTTTTGGATTATTGCAGAAAATATGGTCTGAGACTAACAAAAGCTTATGATTCTTACACATAGTAAGAAAAAAGAAATAAAGCAGGCAAAAAAAAACAGAAGGTGCAGGCTGGTACTGATATCAGGGCAGACAAGGCTCAGAGCAAGTAGGGCCGGCACGACCAATGGATGGTCAGATTGGAAGGCAGGCCGCTCACAGAACACACAGACTTCGTCCGAAATCTTGAGTAGGTACATATTAAAGGGATAGTTCACCCAAAGCCCAAAGATTTTGTAAGTTGAATACGGAAGGCGGTCCGCCAGAAGCTAGGTATTTTACTTTATAACATGTTAAATATTGATATTTTTCTTACAAAAACCCATCAATTCGCTTCAGAAGACATTTATTAGCCCCCCATTTCTTTTATAATGGATGGATATACTTTTTTTGGGCTTCAAATTTTGGGCTAGCATTCACTGCCATTATAATGCTTGGATTAGCCAGGACTTTTTTTTTATATGACTCTGATTGTATTCGTCTGAAAGAAGAATGTCATATACACCTAGGAAGGCTTGAGGGTGAGTAAATCATGGGATCATTTTCATGTTTGGGTGAACCATCCCTTTAACTTATGTGAAATTACATCACTTCACTGCCATCCACAAATCCTCTCCTGGGGCCTCATGGGATAGTACAGTGTAAATCGAATGTGCACTTCAGAATCTCGCCGGAAGTAGTAGGTCATCCAGGTACTTTTGCCTACTCTTTTATGAGTACTGTGAATTCAGACATACTTTTGTCACATACTGGTTCTTCACCTACTATATTTTCGGATGTAGCCACAGTAAAAAAAAAGTTGACCACTGGAGAATCCAGGAAAAAGAGGTGTACTGACTTGGGGCAGGAGGGCAAAGGAAGATATCCAAACGGCCAGGGCAACAGAACCAGGTCAGGAGAAAAAACATCAGGCTCCAGATCAGGCAGACTAAGACATGCAGAGATAGACAAAGGGGTATGCAGGACAATCAGAGAATCCTGGAGCCAAAAGAGAAAGAAAAAAAAAGCACCCGACAAAATTACTAATTGGATGCTGTAAGCTCAGAGGCAAACAACTATCCGACACAAAACAGCACACACAAGGGAAATAAAAAAGGCCAGCAAACTAACAGGGTAATAAGAAACAACAGGTGAAGCAAATAGACTAATGAAAAGGAAACGAGGGGGTTAGACAAAGACATGGCAACCAAAAAACACAAACAGAAATGACAGAACCATGCTGATCCTGAGACGTAGGCTATAAACGAACTACACTATGATCATGACTTCAACATCACCATCTCTAATCTGCCGACAACTCTTTCAGTCTTTGTTTAAAAAGATTTTCCCTGAAAGTTTGAGTTATACTACCGCTACAAGAGTGTGATTATAAACACAATGAGGTTGTGAAAGCGGACTTGTGAGTAGATAAGTTTACCTGTTCGGCTGATTACGTTTAGTGTCCCAGACAACTTCTGTAGTTCCATTTAGCCACTTGTTAGCAATCGCCTTTTACAAGACAAGTAATAGCTGAAAAAAAGAGTGTATTACTGATGTATTTTGCATCGTAGAATAAAATGTGAGCTTGTGTTCACCAAAGACATTTGAATCATTTAACCAAAAACCTTCGAAAAACCCATTGACTTCAGGACAATGCAACCGGAAAAATGCTAAAATGCTAACTTGTATTTAGCCTAAATACGTCACCCTGTGCACTACTCTATTGTAGTGATCCGCTGCCTGATACACTATATAGTAAAAACACCTAGGAGAGAGCGGGGCACAATCTAACACTTTTTGACTTTCTCCGTTTGTGTACAACATCCACTTGGGGTTCAGAGTATTAATTTTTTTCCCACATTAATTGCACACATGTCAAGTACAATTATGTGGTTTTGTTTCATTAATACAGGGTTCACTTTTTTCTTGATTTACCCCTAAAGAATGGAAGTGAAATGGGACAGCATGCCCAATAGGTGGGGTACAATGTAACATGTGAGGGGCGCAATGTAACATGACAGCTAAAAATGTTACCTGATATAATAAAAAGAAAATCCAAGACAAACTAAAATATTTTGTCAACAAAATACAATTATTAACTTTTTAAAATAAAATAATGGCATTATTTTAATCATTAAAAATATAAGCATTTTTGAGTTTGACAACAAACACATCACTAAATACAGCTATGCAGCATAGTTAAAAACATAATAATAATGAATAATTTCTGTACATTAACTCTCAGTCATTATTCACCCTTTTCTCATGGTTCCTCAAAAAGAATTCATAAAAGTATAGCATATAATGGCATATTTCTAATAGGGGCTCATAGTAACACAGTGTTACAAAGCACCCCATCTGCCCAACTGGGATTTAAATCCCAGCTTGTGTTTTCTGCTGGTTAGATCAGCATTAAAGAATGATCTCAAATGTTAAATAAGATTAAAATAATATCAGATTTGTCTTATTTTAAATAAACACAAAAAACAGAGATGAAAACTAAACTTAAGTAAGAAATTAACTTTTGCTATGGTGAAATAAATGTTCAGTGATATCTTCCAGAGATTTTTTAGTTTTGGCGCTATTTTTTCTCTAAATAATATTGATATGGCAACTAGTAAATACACCAAGCTTCGTCATTCTGGCATGTGTGGAAAGGGTTAAAACATGCGTGTTACAACTAACCTCGCGTTAGGTTGAGCCCCGCGCTCCCCTACTAGAAACCAACAGGTCAGAGACTTTCCAACCTCCTGTGATATGAAGAATATATGAGTGAACGGCCCTTAACATGGCGTCTATCGGCTCTATGCGACAAAACAAGAATGCTCCCATCAATAAAGCAGTCTACAACAAGTACACAGTGGAAGCACATATGTTTGCAGTGTGCAGTTTTGTTGATTATAATGGGAGAGTTTTACCATCGCAGTGTTGATTGGGTGCCATTTCCTTTGCCGTCTCATCAGATGAACTTTGGATTCGAATAAATCGCTCAAAACGCTTTGCTGACAGAGGAAACAATCATGTGCATTTAAAGAAACCCTCCTTCAAATATCTCAGGCAATTAGAGCTCATTCCTGTTGGGGTCGTTTTTAATTAACGCACGCTGATGGATCATTCGTTTCCCACAGAAGCCATTAGAAGGTCATTACAGCGAGCCAATGATTTCCTATTTGAGCAGCCAGCGATGGCCAGACTGATACCTTATAGCTGCTAGTGATGGAGCGATATCAGACTTATCATGTGGAAAAAAACGGATTAGGCTCTGGACAGGTGGAAACACACTTTAAAAGACATTGAGACCTGCCACTGCAGCAGATGCTGCCGGCAATGAGAAATCCCTGGAGTTATAGAAATATTGCACTGCAACGGGATACATTGACATAATACCCTGATTTTCAGCTTGCCCTCTCAAAAATCCCTATAGTGACTTTTATGCAGAAATCAAAAATAACACTTATGGAAAGCATAGGGACATTTTTATGAGCTCATGTCAGGAGTTACAGAGGAAGGTCGAAAAGCGCATATGCATGAGAGGTGTGATTTGATTGACGGGAACACATTAACCTCCTCTTGTTTCTCAACAAATGTGAAGGTGGTTTTAATGATGCATGACACCTCACACCGTGAGTGACAAAGACAACTCACCCATCCATGATTTCATATCCATCCACATTTAATGCTACCTAAACACACCTGCTGTGCATCACATGCAACACACAACCAACATCCATTCATGAAGCTCTTCATGAGGGAAAACAGGATTGTCACATTGGTTTCAGTCATTATATAAACAGATCAAATGTTTTAGAGTGAAACAAATCAACTAATGCCTCAAGACAACACAGAATTATTTAAATTCATTGCTAATTATCTTAAACCTAAACTACTGAGTGGTTGTGATGCTGTATTTCGACCAAAATAAGGTCACTTAGGATGATATAAAGTAAATGGATTCAGGTTATTACAAAAGAAGAGGATGGAAAGTGATGTTGAAGACATCGATTGATTACCAATTAAACCAGAACACAGGTTTTGTATTTCTTTAGAGAAATATTTCTTAAAATTGCTAGTTCAGATTCAGTTTTGTTTGGTTGTTCTATTGGTGTTAATGGAAGCCAGTTTCCACCACAAAATAAAACATTAAAAAAATGCCTCAATAAACTCATATTACTGCTTATAGTTATTAAGGTAGTTGTTATGTGTAGGTATTGGGTAAGATAAGGAATGTAGAATAAGGTCATACAGAATAAGGCATTAATATGTGCTATATAAGGACTAATAAACGGCCAATATCTTAGTAATATGCATACTAATAAGCAACTAGTGAGTGTTAATAGTGAGGATTAGACCCTAAACTAACGTTTTACCAAAAATAAAAACCTTTTTATCTCATAATTCTGAATTTATTCCTCACAAATTCAAGTTTATATTTCACAATTGTCGCAAGTACGACTTTTTTTCCCTCATAATTGTGACTTTATATGCACACTTCTGCCTTTATTTCTCGCAATTTCAAGATTATATCTCAAAGTTATGTTAACATCCCAAAATTCTCACTTTTTTAATCAGAATTGAGTTTATATCTCAGAATTATCTTTTTTTTTTCTCAGAATTGCAAGTTTATAGCATATAGTTTTGACATTCATTTTGAATTGCAAGTGTATTTCTTGCCATTTAGATTTTTTTCTCTCTCAGAATTCTAGGTTAACACCACGCATATGAATAGGCCTATTTTACTACAACCCCAAATCAGAAAAAGTTGGGACAGTATGGAAAACGCAAATAAAAAAAAAAGAAGTGATTTCTAAATTTACTTTGACTTGTATTTCATTGCAGACAATATGAACAAAAAATATTTCATGTTTTGTCTGGTCAACTTCATGTCATTTGTAAATATGCATCCTTTCCTGTCATTCAGACCTGCAACACATTTAAAAAAAAGTTGGGACAGTAAAGCATTTACCACTTTGTAATGTTGCCATTCCTTTTCACAACACTTAAAAGACGTCTAGGGACTGAAGACACCAAGTGATGAAGTGTTTCAGGTTTAATTTTGTCTCATTCTTCCTGCAAACAAGTCTTAAGGTGGGCAACAGTACGGGGTCTTCGTTGTCGCATTTTGCGCATCAAAATGCGCCACACATTCTCTATTGGAGACAGGTCGGGACTGCAGGCAGGCCAGTAAAGTACCCGTATCCTCTTCCTCCGCAGCCAGGACTTTGTAATGTGTGCAGAATGTGGTTTTGCATTGTCTTGTTGAAATATGCATGGACGTCCCTGGAAAAGATGTCTTCTTGAAGGCAGCATATTATGCTCCAAAATCTCTATGTGCTTTTCAGCATTAATGGTGCCTTCACAGAAGTGCAAGTTACCTTTGCCAAGGGTACTGACACAACCCCATACCATGACAGACCCTGGCTTTTGGACTTGTTGCTGGTAACAGTCTGGATGATCCTTTTCTTCTTTGGTCCGGAGCACACGGCGTCCATTCCTCCCAAAAAATACCTGAAATACTGATTCAACTGACCACAGTACTCGTTTCCACTGTGTGATGGTCCATCCCAGATGTCTCAGAGCCCAGAGAAGTCGACGGCGCTTCTGGACACTGTTAACATAGGGCTTCCTTTTGGCACAGTACAGTTTTAACTGGCATTTGTGGATGTAACTACGTATTGTGGTACTTGACAAAGGTTTGCCAAAGTAGTCCTGATCCCATGTGGTGATATCGCTTATAGATGAATGACGATTCTTGACGCAGTGCCGCCTGAGGGATCGGAGATCACGGTTGTTCAGCTTAGGCTTGCGCCCTTGTCCTTTACGCACTGAAATTCCTCCAGATTCCTTGAATCTTTTAATTATGTTATGCACTGTTGAATGTGAAATATCCAAATCTCTTCCTATCTTTCTTTGAGGAACATTGTTTTTAAACATTTCAATAATTTTCTCACGTATTTGTTGACAAACTGGCGATCCTCGGCCCATCTTTGCTCCTAAAGGATTAGACCTTTCTTGGATGCTGCTTTTGTACCAAATCATAATTACAATCACCTGTTGACATCACCCGTTTCACTTTTTTTGAAATGTGTTGCAGATCTGAATGACAGGAAAGGATGCATGTTTACAAATGACATGAAGTTGACCAGACAAAACATGAAATATTTTGTGTTCATATTGTCTGCAATGAAATACAAGTCAAAGTAAAATTAGAAATCACTTCTTTTTTTTCTTTTTTTTTGCGTTTTCCATACTGTCCCAACTTTTTCTGATTTGGGGTTGTAACTACAGTAACTAAGTTTAGTGATCCATTCCAGACAGATCCTTTCATCCACAAAATTAGGTCTGAATTATGAGATGTTAATTCAAAATTGTGAGGTATAAACTCAGAATTGCGGGATATAACATCAGAAATAAAATGGAGCAATTACTTTTCTTTATTCTATGGTGAAAACGGGCTTCCTTAGGAATTACATAACTCAGGATGTGAATGAATACTGCACTACAAGACTATCATATTTTCTATGTATTGGAAAACTTCATTAAACATAAAAATTATTTAGAAAAAAAAACAGATTTTCATTTTCATTTGGCCATGTCTTACTGTGACTGTGAAATGAAAGAAACATCCCTGACCTCAGCATCCTCATGACTGACCACACATATCCTCTCTCTCTCCATCTGATCTCTTTCACACAGCTTCTCGTGTACAACTATTACTCCTAATAAATCTTGTTAAGCACTAAATGACCTGTGTTAAGCCAAAGTAATAAATTGAATACAGTGCAGGTTTAAGTGAGTATAAGTGAGTCTTTAGAGGTGTTGAGGTAAACCTTGGCTCACAAGTCAACCGTCCCTCCAAGAATTAACAATCTTGCGATTACAAGAAGAAATGCGAATTCATCCGGTCCAAGCATTATTTGCGATAATGCAAATAATAAAATGCTGGGATTTTTGTCTTATTTTCACAAATAATAAATAAACCTGAGGGAAGCAGAAAACAATATCAGCAGGATTTATGAATATTAGACCAATCAAACTGGGTGTGACTGTGTGAATTCTGGATATGCATGACCGAAGGGATGGTTCACCCAAAAGCTCACCCTCATGCCATCCCAGACGTATATTACTTTCTTTCTTCAGATAAACATAAATTGATTTTAGATAAATATAAAATAATCTATTTTTCTTACACACACCTATTGGTTCACTTCAGAAGACACTGATACATCCATATGGATTACCGTTGCAGTCGCTAATTTCCTTTCTTTCTTTCTTTTTGTTGGTGAACTATCCCTTTAACACAAATCAAACATCCAGGGCTACAGTAATCTTTGTGCCAACTCGACACAGGAGAATTACAGGTACTCCAATGGCCTTACAAGAGAAGAATTAAGATGAGGGGGGAAGGAAGGAAGTTTTACTTTAATGACTGGCACGTGATCCATTGTTTTCCATCAGCTCTCCACCTGAGGACAAACTTAATCGTTTACATCTTCTCCAGAGCTACAAGAAACTGCGGGTTTTCACAGAAAACAGGAACATAAACATTGGTCTCGTGTTCAGATCTGGGATAGGAGACTGAATACATAAGGAATAGGGGGTTTTATGCTGTTATAAATTACAGTTTCTTCTGGAAAACTGCGGATGGAATTCTAAAGGGAGGGATATTTATGTGCGAGACAGGCGCAGTTAAAACAAGTTGTTAAAAGCAAATGGACAGGTGAAAGGTCAAAGTATTCATGGATGTTGGTCAGTCATAATCCTGCTTTTATCAGATCGCTGGAGGTTACAGGACGGCAGAGGAGAGAGAAGAAAGTGTCATTTTTACAATGTGGCATTTAAAGAGAAAGCCATCAATGGCCTTCACGAGACATCAGGGACTATAAATGTCAATGGCATTAAGGGTTAATGTGAAAGGACTTTACAGAGTGTCACCTGCAACACAAACACACACACACACACACATATATGTTGGGTTTCCATGTTTTATCCATAGACATAATGATTGTTATAACAAACTGTATTTTCTATCCCCATAACCCTAAACCTATAACAGAAAACTTTCAGCTTTTTTACATTTTCAAAAAACATAATTTAGTATTATAAACTGTTTTCCTCTTGGGGGCCAAAAAAATTGGGCATTTTGTCACCACAATGACCTGGACCACACACACACACACACACACACACACACACACACACACACACACACACACACACACACACACACACACACACACACACACACAAGACTATTTGCACAAAAACTGCCAAGCAGGTGCATGTGTTCAGGAAACACACGTTCTCCGAATTTTCCCTCTTCTTGGGAAACCCCCATACTTCATGGAGGGTTAACAGTATTTTTGTGCACTCACTGTTATTTTGTGTCCTGACACAAACACAGACTAATGTACATAAACTGCCCAATGAGTTCACGATGAAGATATTCACATCATTTTTACACTCATATTGATTGTGTAGTATAATGTGGCACATGTGTAGGCTGCACAAACATACACACACACCACAGCCCTCTGAACAAAAAGTTAAATCAATACATCAATTTACATTTTCATTCACTCTGTCAGCTTGAAAATGTGGGCTTGTTCTCTAGTGTGTGTCTATGGTGTGACAGCATAATGATGTGTTATAATAAGGACCAGAACAAAGAAAATGGCTGTCTGACCACACACACAGACACACACACACACACACATACTTTTTTTCATAATGATGGTCATGGCGCTCATGGCAATCACATTATCTGTAATGTAGAAGAGGACACCATAACGGAAACCATTATATTCCCATTCAGACATCATAAATGTTTCATCTAAAGCCTGAATGTCTTATTTTATGCCCTCGCTTTTGAAAACTATACCAATCAATGGACAAGACTAGTGCGACAAGAAAGATAGGGAAAAACATATACTTCACCCAAAACTGAAAATTCAAGTTCCCTTTCGTTCAGTCACTACGACATAACGTTAGTGACTAACGAATGGGGGTTTCGCTTAGAAGCCTATCATCTTCGAGCTTAGAGAAAATGCCAGATGGCGTGCCAAAGCCATGGGGCATGCGGAATTTGCATACGTAACTCCGCCTCACCGCGTGAGTATATAAGGAAGTACGAGGCAATATCGCATTATGTTTCTGCTTTCGGAGCCAAGAGTACCTACCTCTTCACTCCTACAGCCTTCTGAGACTCTGTCAGCTTCTTTGAGACGAGCAGCTTTCCAGTCGGTGTTGGTGTGACGGCGCGTTCCAGTGATCGCATACTTCCTGCCTGCTGATCTGTGCAGTGGTCCGCCTGACAGCTGGTGTGTGTTTCCCTGGGCGCTTCGGCATCGACTGCAAAGTTTCCTCTCACAAAAAGAGCTTGCATGTGACACGTCCTTTTCAGGATGTTTCGTCCGTGCACTTCTGGGTGCGGTAGATCTCTTTTTTCTTTCGACGGGCACGAGCGCTGTGTGACGTGTTTGGGCTTTCAGCACGCTCAGGCAGCGCTCGTGGATGACTCATGTTCCCTCTGCGGGAACCTGGCCATCTCGGTGTTACGGTCAAGACTCCGTGAATTCCGTGCTGATGCCGGAACGAGAGTCCCCTCCGTCACCCCCCAATCTGCGGTCTCCTCTGGAGGCGGCACTTTGGCTGGTGACCAGGGTGATCTGAGGGTGACGGTGTGGAACAAAGCTCCGACGCTAGTTCCTCGGCCCACACCCCCCTCTCATACACCTGACCCGGCCCGTGCTCAAGCGTCTACATCGGGGCCGGCTCCTGCTGTCCCGACTGTGGCGTTTGGCACGGCGGAGGATGAGGAGATGTCTATCGCCGCATCACAAGGTGGGCTGGAGTCATCTGAGGATGATGATTCGGCTGTGCTGCCACCCTCGGGTGCGCCAGCATTGCCCGAGTCGGACCCAGAATTGACAGCCATGCTGTCTCGGGCAGCCGCAGCGCTTGGACTGGAGTGGAACCCTCCGCCTCAGCCTGAGCGTTCGCGGTTGGACGATTGGTTTTTAGGGGCGGCGCGCTCGGACACCCGTCCGACCGCTCCTCCAAATCCTTTCTTTCCCGAGGTGCATGAAGAGATCGCACGTTCCTGGAAGTCCCCGTTGTCTTCCCGTGAACGTTTGGCGAACTCTTCTGCCTTCACCTCCCTCGATGGAGCCGCGGCTTAAGGGTACACTGGGGTCCCCCCAGTCGAACGTTCTGTTGCGATGCAACTGTGTCCTCAGAGCGCTTCGTCCTGGCGTGGTGACCCTAAGCACCCCTCCAAAGCCTGTAGGTTTTCGTCATCCCTGGTGGCGAAATCCTATAGAGCTGCGGGGCAGGCCGCCACTTCTTTGCATATCATGGCAACTCTTCAGGCTTACCAAGCCAAGTTGCTGTGTGATATGCACAAGGGGGGGGCTGACCCAGGACTCAGCAATGAGTTGCGTGCCGCCACCGACCTCGCTCTCCGGGCGACGAAGGTGACCGCACGCTCCCTGGGTCAGGTGATGTCCACAAATGTGGTCCAGGAGCGACACCTATGGCTCACCCTAGCCGATATGCGTGACGCTGAGCGAACCCGTTTCCTCAACGCCCCCATATCCCAGGATGGGCTATTCGACGGAGCGGTCGAGAGCTTCGCCCAACAGTTCTCGGCCGCTCAGAAGCAGACTGAGGCTATAAAATATATCCTGCCCCGGCGGTCAGCTGCTGCCTCCACCCCACCGCCCGCGCAGGTGCCTCAGCCTGCTCGCCGCCGAGGGCGCCCTCCCGCGGCTCCCTCTACCTCTGCGACACCCAAGCAGCAGCCTCCACCCGGGCCGCGCAGAGGCAGCCGCAGGAAGGCGTCCCAGTCCGCTCCAGCCCGCTCCAGCCCAGCAGCCCGCGAAGAAACGCCAGGCTAAGCGGCGCTCCTGATGCGGACGGCTCAGGGATGGGCAGATCTTTCCAGGAGACGGCGGCAGGGCCGCTCCTTCTCCCGGTGGAGGGCCGGGGGAGAATCTTTTGTACAGCTGCTGGCCCCCGGGTCAGCAGCACCCTAATGTGGTTAAAGAAAGAACTGACAACCCCATCCCTGAGCCCCCAGAGATCGGTGACGGCAGTGCGCGCCACCCTCGGGTCTCGCCACTCTCGTCCCTCTCTGTCGCCAGCCCCCTGGCAGAGCAGACCCCAGTGGAACGCGAGTCCTTCCCTGGTCTCCTCTGTCAGGGCGCAGCCGTTAACCGTGCCCCAACCCCGGGACGCCCAACAGCCTCCCCTGTCCGGGCCGGTAACGCTGCCTCGCTGCCCCACCCGGGGTACGTCTGCCGTCCCCATGACCCCGTTGGTGCAGTCTCTGGAAGCATGGCTTCAGCTTCCGGGGCTGTCCCTCTGGGTTGCGTGGACCGTCAGGCTCGGCTACGCGATTCAGTTCGCGCAGGCTCCTCCCCGTTACAGGGGAGTCCGCTATACCGTGACCGGGGCCCATGCCCCCGTCATGCGTGCGGAGATTGCCACTCTACTGGTGAAGGGTGCGATCGAGCCTGTCCCTCCGGCCGAGATGAAGTCGGGGTTTTACAGCCCCTACTTCATTGTACCCAAGAAAACCGGTGGGTTACGACCAATCCTGGACCTTCGCATCTTGAACCGATCCCTTCACCGGCTTCCGTTCAAGATGTTGACTGCGAAACGCCTTTTCGAATGCGTTCGTCCTTACGATTGGTTTGCAGCGATCGACCTGAAGGACGCCTACTTCCATATCTCCATCCTTCCTCGACACAGACCGTTCCTACGGTTTGCTTTCAAGGGGCGGGCATATCAGTACGCAGTTCTCCCATTCGGGCTATCTCTGTCCCCTCGCGTCTTCACGAAGATTGCCGAGGCAGCCCTTGCGCCCCTACGGCAGCACGGGGTTCGCATCCTGAACTACCTCGACGACTGGCTCATACTAGGCCACTCTCGAGAGCAGGTGTGCGGACACAGAGATCTGGTTCTCCACCACTTAGCCCGTCTGGGCCTTCGGGTCAACTGGGAAAAGAGCAAACTTTGCCCCGTGCAGAGGATCTCTTTTCTCGGTATGGAGATCGACTCGGTCGCCATGTACGCGCAGCTTTCGAGCGAGTGCGCGCAGTCTCTGCTGACTTGTCTCCGTCAAATCGAGAGCAAGAGTGCGGTTCCACTGAAACTATTTCAGAGGCTCCTGGGGCATATGGCATCTGCAGCCGCGGTAACGCAGCTCGGATTGCTTCATATGAGACCGCTTCAGCACTGGCTTCGCGATCGAGTCCCGAGATGGGCATGGCAGTCTGGCACGCTCCGGGTCCAAGTGACTCGGGCCTGCTTACAGACGCTCACCCCGTGGTCGAACCTCAGTTTTCTACGGGCCGGTGTGCCCTTAGAATGAGTTTCCAGGCATGTTGTCGTATTGACGGATGCCTCTGCCACGGGCTGGGGTGCCATGTGCAATGGACAAGCAGCCGCGGGCTCCTGGACAGGACGCCAGCGCCTCCTGCATGTCAATTGCCTCGAGTTGCTGGCAGTACGGTTCGCCCTGCACCGCTTCCGAGCGCTGCTGAAGGGTCAACATGTGCTTGTCCGGTCAGACAACACGGCCGTAGTAGCATACATCAACCACCAGGGCGATCTACGCTCCCGCCGTATGTCTCAACTCGCCCGCCATCTCATCCTATGGAGTCAGAAGCGCCTGAGGTCCCTTCGTGCTGTCCATATTCCGGGAGTCCTGAACCACGCAGCCGACGAGCTCTCGCGGTTTCAGCCTCTCCCGGGAGAATGGAGACTCCATCCCCAGACGGTTCAGCTGATTTGGGAACAGTTCGGCGACGCACAGGTAGATCTGTTTGCCTCCCACGACTCTTCCCACTGCAGCCTGTACTATTCCCTGACCGAGGGCACGCTCGGCACGGATGCACTGGCGCACAGCTGGCCGCGGGGCCTACGCAAATATGCGTTCCCCCCAGTGAGCCTACTCGCACAGCTCCTGTGCAAGATCAGGGAGGACAAGGAGCAGGTCCTTTTGGTCGCCCCGTACTGGCACGGCCGGACCTGGTTCCCCGAACTCATACTCCTTGCGCCAGCCCCTCCCTGGCCTATTCCTCTGAGACCGGACCTCCTTACTCAGAGACGGGGCACCCTATGGCACCCGCGTCCCGACCTCTGGAGCCTCCACGTGTGACTCCTAGACGGGACGCGGCAGGTTTGAGTGGCCTACCACCTACGGTGGTCGCCACCATCACTTCCGCTAGGGCAGAGTCCACTCAGCATGCCTATGCGTTGAAGTGGAACCTCTTCGTCACCTGGTGCTCTTCCCGCCAAGAAGACCCCTGGAAATGCCCGATCGGGTCCGTGCTTGAATTTTTCCAAGAGGGGCTGGAGCGAAGGCTGTCTCCCTCCACCCTCAAGGTATATGTGGCCGCAATATCTGCCCACCACGATCTCTTGGAGAACAAGAAGGTAAGTCAGCACGACCTGGTCATCAGGTTCCTGAGGGGAGCAAGGAGACTGAATCCTCCTTGCTCTCCTCTCGTACCCTCTTGGGACCTCGCAGTAGTGTTAAGTGCTCTGCAGAGACCTCCCTTTGAGCCTTTGCGGTCGGTTGATATTAAGTTCCTGTCTATGAAGACGGCTCTGCTGACCGCATTGGCCTCCATTAAGAGGGTCGGGGACCTGCAGGCATTTTCGGTTGACGAAGCGTGCCTGGAGTTCGGGCCGGCCAACTCTCACGTGATCCTGAGACCCCGGCCTGGATATGTGCCCAAGGTTCCCACCACTCCGTTTAAGGACCAGGTGGTGAACCTGCAAGCGCTGCCTTTGGAGGAGGCAGACCCAGCCTTGGCATTGCTCTGTCCAGTACGCGCCCTTCGCGCCTACGTAGACATGACGCAGTGTTTCAGGACCTCAGACCAGCTCTTTGTCTGTTATGGTGGAGAGCGGAAGGGAAGTGCTCTCTCAAAGCAAAGGCTGTCTCACTGGATAGTGGACACCATTGTTTTGGCTTACCAGCAGCAAGGTCGCCCATGTCCCCTTGGTGTGAGGGCACACTCCACTAGGAGTGTGGCCTCCTATTGGGCTTTAGCGCATGGCGCCTCGCTAGCAGACATCTGCAGAGCTGCAGGCTGGGCGACACCCAACACATTCGCCAGATTCTACAATCTCCGAGTGGAGCCAGTGTCCGACTATGTACTCGCCCCCCCGAGGGGCCGGTAATGGACCAGGCTCAGGTGTCTTCACTTGCTCGCCATTCCACTCCACGGACTGGATACGTGCGATTCTTTCCTCCAGCACTGTCGACGCCGACATCAGTTCAGTCTGCCCTTTCGAGCCCAGACCCTCATATCCGGCCAGGTGCCGGATGTCATGGTGCCAAGGTGCCATGGTTCCCCTCCGGCGACCCCCACATGTGTATTTCACCGTAAGCCTCCGCAGTGAGCGGGTTTCTTCCCTTGGCGTGTCCCCGCCACCCCTAGGGTTAAAAATTCACCTTCGGCTGGTACCCTAGAGATCTTCCATATGCAGCCCCTACCGGCTCATATGTGTCTCTTAAGTCCTCCCCACGGGTAGGCATCTTGGCATTTCCCTCACTGGGATATGCTTCCCAGTGTACCTTGGTATTCCTGTGTTAAGTGGGAGTCCTTCGTCCGTATTAGTCTTACGACAGGGTACTCACACTTACGCAGGGCGCTGGAAGACAGCTGAGTGGCGGGATTATATTGGGACCCCCATTCGTTAGTCACTAACGTTACGTTGTAGTGACTGAACGAAAGGGAACGTCTCGGTTACGGATGTAACCCTCGTTCCCTGAGGAGGGAACGGAGACGTAACGTCCCGTTGCCACTTCAGCTGTGCTACCTGGAACGCAGGAGTTCAGTCTTGGCTCCTCAAGCAGGTAACATAATGCGATATTGCCTCGTACTTCCTTATATACTCACGCGGTGAGGCGGAGTTACGTATGCAAATTCCGCATGCCCCATGGCTTTGGCACGCCATTGGGCGTTTTCTCTAAGCTCGAAGATGATAGGCTTCTAAGCGAAACCCCCATTCGTTAGTCACTAACGTTACGTCTCCGTTCCCTCCTCAGGGAACGAGGGTTACAACCGTAACCGAGACGATTTCCTAATGCTGTTTCAAACTATTGTTTTTTGTAAAACACAAAAGGAGATTTTTTTTTTTTAGAATATTTTTTCAACACTTGTTCAAAAACTACTGAAAACAAGCAGTCCATACACTGCTGGGTTGTTTAACCCAAATGCTGGCCCTTAAAAAAGTCCACTTTATCATACTTTTAGAAATAATAAATTAAATAATACTTTATGTGTTATTTAACATTTAATAGCATGTCAACCACAAATGTAAATAATATAACAGATTTTTTTAGTTTCTTTGACCCATTTATGTCATTTCCTTATTACTTCTATCATGCGATTTATACGCCAAAATTAGTTTTTACGTGCATATGCTACGCAGTTTTGCCGTGTGTATGATATATGTATATATATTGGCCATATAAGTGTATATATATGTCATAAACAGAAGAGGACAATGGATAGTAAGATCAACACAACTTTATTAACCCTTAAACGCATATCATGGGTCTTTAGTGACCCGGGACGTCATTCACTATCCTACTCCTCATTCATTTTTTAAAGTTAGACATACACCTTCTCAGTATTCCTCAATCAATTCATTATAAACAATACAAAAAATTATAAAAGAATGCCAGTTTTCCACTTCATTATTTGTAAAAGTTGTATAGGGTCGCTAACGACCCGAGGTGTGTAACAGTGTAAGTATATTTTTTTCTACACTATAATTTAACCTTTGATGACTGAATAAATGCAATTCTCCTTTATTCCACAAGGTGGTGATGTCTGATACACAATGAGGAAGTGGCGTTTCACTTATAGTTACCGCAGGCAGAAAACAAAAGAATAGGAAGAATCATCAGCAACACTTGAAATGGCTTTACTGCATAGATTACTGCATTACTACAGAGCAAGTCCTGAACGCAATCAAATATTTGTGTCACTGTCTGCGATCAAAATATTGATTCTGAAGATGTTGAAAATGATAGAGAATATGTTTTAGATGGCGAATATGAGCCAGATGCTGAATGTCCTGGGAAATGAGGAAATTAGCTCTGCTGCGGACAGTGATGATGTTATAAAACATCTGCTCAAACTGAACCCTTCCAAGCTCCAAAAGCTAACGAAATATGCTTGATTTTATTCTTCTGTAATTGTTACTCTAATATCAGGAGAGTTTTATATTATCGCAACAGGTAGAGATCCATCCGTGTAAGATATAGATCCGGGTCACCAAAGACACGAATTTGTAAGAATGATTGGCAAAGCATTTTAGAGTTAAATGTGCAAACTGAGGAGAACGGGAATCCAGAGAGGTGAGTATTTGTTGAATATCGGAAGGAATGAAGCTTATCTGGTGAACACAGTCTTTGTGTATCTTGCAGGGATCCGGAAGGCTTGCTGGTCAGCGTGGATGCCGGCGTGCAGGTGGCTGGGTGATGGGAACCGATGAGGACGAACAAGATACTAATGACAGAAGACAGACGACGGATCAGGAACAGGTAAGTAGCTCAGGTGAGTGGACAGAGTCTGTAGTGTCCTTTAACGAGACCAGACAGGGAGTGAAGGGAGATGATGGCTTATGAAGGTTAACAGATATTGCCACCCTTGGTAATTATGAGAAAATCTGACTGTAAAAACATAGTTTTTGCCATTTCTCCTCTTAGTCTTTCATTCAAAATATTCACAAAAATATAACCTTTAAGTTAGTTTACACAAAATATAAATGTGGAATAAATTAAATAACTTTGTTTTTCTCCAAAATATGGTTGCCAAAATCATTAGCACCCCTACAAATTCTAATGTGTAAAAATCTTAAATATATTGTTGCTGGTTTATTTACTCTTTGGTGTTTGAAGGTAACTATAAATCATATGGAACTTTTATTATTAAAAAACAATACAAATGTATTTCAACTGATTAAAGAGAATTTAAATGGGCAAAACAGAGCTAAAGCTTAACAGTCTCATCCCAAATCCCTGTTCTCCATATCTCTCCCACCTCTATTTCCATGATGACTCTCTGCGATCATAAAATTGCTCCATTTTTCTGCCAAAATGCCTTACTTGACAGTGTCAGCCATTCATTTACGTAATGGCTGTTTTAACATCAGAAAGATGGGAAATCCTCACCCATTAACCAGCATAAAACAAATCAAACTCACAAAGCTTTTTATTTCCCCACAACGGATTATCATTGCCTTACGAAGCAAAAAATAAATGTATATTATTTCCAAATATGTTTAAAATGATAGAAAGCTTGTAAATGTCAAGACAGAAATGTATGCAGCAATAAAGCGATGACCTTTATTGTTTTAATTAGATGGGTGATTGAGAGTGGACATTTATGGTATTGTACTGGAAGATAAAAAAAAAATTATAATTGTATAAGTTATCTGTAAGTACAGCTGAAAATATATAGAGAGAGAGATACACAACACAAGTCTAGATGAAACATTAATGTAAATTAAATAGGATTGAAAATTTACTTGGTGCAGGTTGACCTTTTGTGACAGCATGCACTTACAATAATTATTATTATCATTATAATATATTATAATATAAAGTACATGTGACAACTTGAGAAGTACCTTGTCCAGTGTATCTCGGGGGTGAAAATGAAAACTCATGAAAACTGTCACAATCAATGTTCCTGATGATTTTAGATTCGTTTTAGCGAAGTACTTACATGTCTAATAACATCATTCTTATTGGCTGTGAGCATTAATTGGCTCATTGCTTCATGGCTACATTACATCTCTGCTGTAATTGCTTCCTGTCTTATTGATTTTATAACAGAATGGCTTACTGGTTTGCAGATATACTGTTAGATCTGTTCACCTGTTTTCTGCTTAACACGTTTCATTAACCCTCTTTCTCTCCTCAGAACATCCTCCTCTTCTAATTGCCTTCAGATTCAATTAAAAACTTATTGAAATCAATTACAAGTTGTAATTAGGCAGTAGTGCATGATTGCGGTGGTTGACATATCTGAAGACCCCAGAACTTCACTGAGGAGCTGCTGTCGCTCAGATCCTATTATCAGGCTGTTCAGAAGCACAAGCTCTGCTCAGATGGCTGCAAGCAAAATGCATCTCATTCCACACGCCCAACGAGCAATTACCTGATCATGGAAAACAATCACATGCCTTATTTTTCCCATTTCATTTCATATCATTCAGAATGTTCTTTTAATTCCCATCTGAATGTTATCCAGAGCTCTCTCTCGATTACTCCACTCTCTTCAGGATCTACTCAAGCTCATGCAAGAATGCATCGATGGAAGTGCTCTCCCCACAATCCTCTTCCCACCCCTCCTCCAGCTCCCTGTATCCCACAAATCCGGGCCGCCCGGGCTTATGTCTGCCCCATGAATGAATCAATATTTTCATTTCAACACTGTCTCAATTTTCAATTAAAGATGAGTATAGTTTCTACCGACTGCTCTGAGGGGCCGTCAATCACAGGGCCCCAGCCAGCCCCTCCTCAAGCACGCGTGTCTGCCACAATTTTTTTTATGATCATACTTCATTTCAAGGCATGCCCTTAAAAACACACACACAATCTAAGCCACGAAAATCCACTATATTCGGTGAATGGACACCCAAACAGGCCATATAAGAATAAGCTATTGAAAAAACGACAGTTTTATGAGCTGAAAGGATTCATGTGTTTAACAACTTAACAATTAAGTCTAAATACTTACTATTTAATACTCAATATTGAGGGACAGCATTCTTTCAAATACTTCAAACTTGGGCTTCATGATGTAATTGTGAATTAAATGTAGCAAATAACTGTGCTGCTTTTCACACAGCTTGTCCCCCCATGAACAACAGCTTATAAATCAAATCAATTAGGAGGCAGAATATACAGTTTGCAAAGTATAAAAATCACTATTTTCCATAAACCTAAAATGTGTGTGTATGTGTGTTTGTGCTTGTCTGTGTGTGTGTGTGTGTGTGTGTGTGTGTGTGTGTCCTGGAAAACCCTACGTCATGGGGACAAAATGTCCCCAAAAAGATGGCAATATCCGAAATCCTTGTCCTTGTGGGGACATTTTTTGGTCCCCGTGAGGAAAATAGCTTATAAATCATACTAAGTGATGTTTTTTTTTTGTTGTTGAAAATTTAAAAATGCAGATAGTTTTCTGTGATGGTTTAGGAGATAGAATATTGTTTGTACAGTATAAAAAATCATTATGTCTATGGAATGTCCCCATAAAACATGAAAACGAGTGTGTGTGTGTGTGTGTGTGTGTGTGTGTGTGTGTGTGTGTGTGTGTGTGTGTGTGTGTGTGTGTGTGTGTGTGTGTGTGTGTGTGTGTGTGTGTGTGTGTGTGTGTGTGTGTGTGTGTGTGTGTGTGTGTGTGTGTGTGTGTGTGTGTGTGTGTGTGGTTCAGGTATACCCTTCGTTATAGGGACAAAATGTCCCCACAAAGATGGCAATATCCGAAATCCTTGTCCTTGTGGGGACATTTTTTGGTCCCCATGAGGAAAATAGCTTATAAATCATACTAAGTGATGTTTTTTTTTTGTTGTTGAAAATTTAAAAATGCAGATAGTTTTCTGTGATGGTTTAGGAGATAGAATATTGTTTGTACAGTATAAAAATCATTATGTCTATGGAATGTCCCCATAAAACATGAAAACGAGTGTGTGTGTGTGTGTGTGTGTGTGTGTGTGTGTGTGTGTGTGTGTGTGTGTGTGTGTGTGTGTGTGTGTGTGTGTGTGTGTGTGTGTGTGTGTGTGTGTGTGTGTGTGTGTGTGTGTGTGTGTGTGTGTGTGTGTGTGTGTGTGTGGTTCAGGTATACCCTTCGTTATAGGGACAAAATGTCCCCACAAAGATGGCAATATCCGAAATCCTTGTCCTTGTGGGGACATTTTTTGGTCCCCATGAGGAAAATAGCTTATAAATCATACTAAGTGATGTTTTTTTTTTGTTGTTGTTGGAAATGTAAAAATGCAGAAAGTTTTCTGTGATGGTTTAGGAGATAGAATATTGTTTGTACAGTATAAAAAAATCATTATGTCTATGGAATGTCCCCATAAAACATGAAAACCTGTGTGTGTGTGGTTCAGGTATACCCTTTGTTATGAGGGCAAATTGTCCCCGCAAATACGTCCTATCCGCCATCCTTGTCCTTGTGGAGACACTTCTTTTTGTCCCTATGAGAAAAGAAGCTTGTAAAGAGGATTGTTGAAAATTTTGAAAAAGTGATAGAATATACAGTGTGTACAATATAAAAATCATTCTGTCTATAGAAAGTCCCCATAAAACATGAAAAACCCATATTTTTTTATTATATGGCCCCCAGATCACGGTGGATGAACGGACATGTTATTTGGCAGATATCTCACCACAGTCTGAGTGCGTCTGGTATTGGGTTGATCGACAGCAGCAAGCCGGCAGCTCTTTCTTTTTTAGCACGCCGTAAATCGTCAGCAGCTTTGGAGAAGCACTGCCGAGGTCTTCAATAATTAAACTAATTAACAGAGCGATTAGCACGATGTGATGATGCTGACAGAGCACGGCCAGCGATGATGGTGAAGTCTGTTTTTTGTTTTATTGGCAGTAGCAGAACTAATAGAGAGAGATATAATGAGCTTTAATACGCAAGGGTTAATGTTAGCAAAGTAATCAACACAAATCCAATATACAACATTCCCATGGACTAGAAGAAAGAAGCTTTTGTTAGGGCTGAAATGTGCCAGTATTTATACGTGCCAGTAAAAATACAGTATTTCTCAACACATATATTTTTCCAGTGCTGAGAGTCCTTATTTTAAGTAGTTATGTTCCATAAAACATTAGGCATAAAGCTTTATGAGAATCAGTGGGCAGTTCATTAAATATAGTCTGTAAACGGCTGCATTGTTTCCTTGGTAACAGTAGCCTTGACCTTAGATGTATTGCCCAAGCGTGTTTTTCACAAGCTCCCTGTGCAAGGCCTCCCATTGCTACATGTCACTCGGAGTGATTTTTACGTACCTCTATCATCATATTGTTTACAGATAAAGGCCTGTGTTGCATCCTATTTCCCAAAACAGCTGGAGGTAACAAAGGTTCAGATCAATACTGGCATCTGAACAGAAGAGGCTGCGCACAATCTAACAGGCCTTTTGATGAAGTCAATCATGGCTCATTTTAGTGGCAGCTTCCCAAGAGAGATACTATCCAAGTTAGTAATATCCAATTTAAATCCCCTCACAACAATCCTGTAATCAGTATCGTCACTCAATATAGGCGGAGTATGCAGCATGCATAGGGCACTAAATACCAAGGGGGGTGGTCACCAAACAGCAGGTTTTACCGAGCTGGACACCATGTTGTGGTGTGGTTCGTAGGGCTTCGTAGGCAGTGGCGGAACTAGACCGGGGGGTGGCCAAGGCTAGTTTAGGGGGTCCATAGACCGTGAAAGAATATCATGTGTAATACTTATTTGTTTTCATTTGTTTTGACCGATGTAACATTGTATTCTAATAAATGAGCAATCAAAATTGTAGAAATTTCACAATTCTTGATTTCAACGGATATTCCACAGCAAAAACTACAAGTAGGCTAGTACATACATTTAAAGGTCCTGTTCTTCGTGATCCCATTTTTCAAACTTTAGTTAGTGTGTAATGTTGCTGTTAGAGCATAAATAATACCTGTAAAATTATAAAGCTCAAAGTTCAATGCCAAGCGAGATATTTTATTTAACAGAAGTTCCCTTTCAAAGCCTACAGCGAACGGCCGGTTTGGACTACATACCTGTACATCCTGCTTTAATTACGTCAGTAGAGCAGTTTAATGACTAACCTCCGCCCACAAGAATACGCGAAAAAGGGGCCGTGGTCTTGTTGCTCCCTCGTGGAGAAGAGGAAGTGTTGCGTTCGGTTCGGTTGCGTTTGTCGCCATGTCGTTCAGACGCTGTTATTTTCATCCCGGAGTCAAATCACCTTTGTTTGGCCTTCATGGGCTGTAGTTTGAGCGCGTTCATCTCCACGTTATGGTAAGAGGCGTGACCTTTCCGGGCAACGTGCCCTAAGCTGCTGTCGAATCACAACACGGGAACCGCTGGCACAATCAGAACTCGTTACGTATTTCTGAAGGAGGGACTTCATAGAACGAGGAAATTCTCAGGCCGTTTTGAGGACAGTGAAAACAGCGGTATACAGATAAGTAAAATACTGTGTTTTTTTACACATGAAACATGAACACATGTTTTATTGCACACTGTAAACACAATCAAAGCTTCAAAAAAACACGAAAAACGGGACCTTTAAAACTTATGTGCAACCCCTTTTATTAGGCCTATTAATCATCTGTTTGGCAACTAATATTCTCTTAATATTCAACGTTAATACATGAACAATGTGCCGCACCAATGCACATCAAAATGCATGCTAGTGCCACCCTGGACACCCCTCTGGCTCGGCCACTGTTCGTAGGGAACCCATTTGGCCTGACTAATTCACATTTTACTCTCCTTCATGTCATTCCAAACTTGTATGTTTTGTTCCTTGAATTCAAATGTTCTGCACATGCAATACACACGAGAGCCAATGAAGTTTCTTCAGGGAACGACGTAATACATACGTAACCGAAACGAAACTCAGAGTAACGCCAGTGACTGACGGAATGTGCGAAACCCCCATTCTATCAGGATTACATACGTAACCGAGACATTTTCTTGCCTATGAAAACTCTTCAGCAATCTACATTTGATGCTGGTCACCATGAGCTTTAGTGCTGCTGCTGCTTTTGAAGACCCTCAAAACTGGTTTAACGGGGCTTCAGATGAGCATGTGCAGGCAAATGCTGTACAGCTTATTAGAGTCAGGATATCTTCTGCATCCCTTGGGAAAATAAAAGCTAAACATGCAGCTCTTCATCACATCTCTCTCTCTCTTTCTGAGCTTTACAGAGCCGGGGAGCCCAACCAGAATTTCTTGGCACCCAAACTGTGGCAAACAGTTGTACTGCTTAATATTTTTGTGGAAACTGTGAATGTTGAATACATCTTTTTTCAGGATTCTTTGATGAATAAAACAGAACAGCAATTATTTGAAATGTCTTTACTGTCACTTTTGATCAATTTAATGCATCCTTGTAGATTATTATTATTAATTAGTAAATATATTTACTTAATTTTAGTGCTATATATCGAAAATAACAAATTAATCAGAATTTTTTTTTCTGTAGTTAATCAAGATTAAAAACATTGGAGTTTTTAATATTTTTATATTGTAATAATTTCACAGTTACTCTCCAAATTAATCCAGAAACAACTGGCAGTATATTTTAAATATTTGTTGTAATGACATCTTTTTTATGAATGAAGGCCAGTATCACTGATACTAATACTGGTACTGATGTCTCTATGATTTTTTTAAACATTAATTATAGACATTCAACATTACAGTATAATTGAAAGCTATCAATTTCAACATTTATGAGGTTTAAAAAAAAAAAAAACTTTTAATTTATAAGTGAACTTAAAACAATCCTCACATAAATGTCATATTTACATGCACTCTAAAAAATGCTGGGTTAAAAACAATTGGGTTGTTTTAACCCAGCGTTTGGGTTGTTTTAAGCAAACATTTAACCCAACCACTGGGTTAACACAAGCCAATTGCTGTGTTTGTCCATTTTCAACTCAACTTGGGTTGTTTTTAACCCAGCATCTTTTAGAGTGTGTGCCCTTCCTACCTGTTAGACATATACAGAAATTGAATAAAGTTAGCAAACTCTTTACAGTATTAACAGCATAGATTATAAATTAAATATAGATTAATACTTATTAAAGCTACAATTTTCTCTGTAGAAAGGTATTGCTCTTTGATTGACAGATATCACAGCAACTGGTTAATTAGGCTGCTGTCACTTTAAGACCTGCCGCTGCCGAAAGTGACACGGATCTGATGTGCATCTAATTTTATCACAACTCATTAAGACCTTATTTAACTCATTTAAGAATATTCAACAAAACGGGCATTTTGGCATAATTCTGTGTGTTATTGTTCGTTCGAGCGTGAACTCGATACTGGTGCGTGGGTTTCTGTGCAACATGTGAGTCACCGACATTCTCGTATGTTTTGCAGTGCTTGAATGGTTTGAAAGCATTTGCATGAATAAGAGCGTGATCATATAATGAAACACTAGCCAAAGGATGACAGAAAAAAATGTAACGCGTAAGCTGAAAAAACGCATTCATTTTGACAGCCCAACCTAATTAATTTATTTTCATGTAAACAAGTTAGATTGAAAGAGTTAGAAATACTATACAAATTTAGTTTCTTATATTTTCTATATCTTTTCCACTGACCCCCAGGATTGAAAAAGTTCAAGAGTAGAACCTCCCGCAGATTTCATTAGCTTCTTTGTGCACAAGATTGTATGTGTGAACTGTGTTTGTGTGCTTCACTGCAGGTATATTGATTTCTTTTTGTTGTCGGCTGAAGTGAGTCTACCTGTTTGCGCCGCCTATTAAGGTGACTGTATATAGACTCTGTGTGTTTGTTTGTCAATTAGATTGCGGTTGGAAGAAGATGGAGCGTTTTCAGTATAGTTGGAAAGCACCTCACTTTTCTTCCCCTGGCATTTACAAGTAATCTGACATTTTCAGGTAATCTCCAGCAAACACACTTGCTCTTAACTGCTCCTTAGGGAGCGATGGGGCTGAGAGTGAGAAAAGGGCTATTGCTGTTCAAAACGACTAACATGGGGCGGGGCAAATTTACAACAAAGGTGACCTAGAGAGGTAGACCCATATGGCTGAAGAGGCCAGGAGGGCGAGGGTGGCCTGGACCGTTATTACCACAGCATCAAGGGACAGTTTGAGAGCAATTACACCCCTGCACCATAACTCTACCCCCTGCCCCCACACAGCTGTAATGGAGGACCTTTCAACCTACATAAAATGGCCTCCTAGCCATTCTCATGAAAACAGAAATAAATCAAAAGAAAGTACACTGCTTCAATGGTAGCGGCCAGATACAGTGTGTGCATGTGTGCATGTGTGTTTGTGATTGCAGGGGATAATTGGAGAAAGCTGAACCGGGATGGATTGATACATTTGACTGGTCACATATTGGATATGGTGGGGACCTGGTGCATTGGGGGTGCATCGTGATTCATTTTGCGATTGGCTGTCAGTTGCTTTCTGAGTGTGTGATTGGGATATTAGTCCAAAGGCTGCATTGAGAACTAACCTGGGAAGGAAAGCAGATCCTGACATCCCTTAAATGATTTCACCTGTTTGCTGCATGTTTTGAACAAACGGCTGTAGTGCGCAGTAATGCCTGACTCTTGTATCACAATGTTGTTGACTCTGGTCTTTTGCAGCTCTCAAGTTGACAGTTTCAACGATTGCTTGCCTTAGCTGACACCAAAGCTGAAATCTGTGCTCTCGTATAGGCTATTATTGACAATTACCTGAAAATTACCTGAGGTATTTCAAACATTTTCTAAATGGATATTTAAAAAAAAAAGGTTCAGGACTCTTGAAAAATAATGATCAATCGATGAACACGAGAAACAAGAAAAGTCTGTTTGCTTTCTGAAACTGATAATGTAATGCAGTTCAATTAGAGTCAAGCTACTCTAGTCAGCTACACTACAAGACAACAAAATTTAGCTAAGTGCATTAAAACTGCTTAAGGTAGGATAGGCAATTTCTGAGAGGCTAGCAATGGCAAGCTAGCTTTCAAAGCATTTCCCACGCTCCCTTCAGAGCGTCTCCGAAGCCACACCTCCATCAAAACACATTCAGCAGCATCTGCAAAGTGTCACAAGACGAGAGACGGCACTAAATTACCTCATGTCTCAAAGCGTATAACATTACAATAATGATGAATGTAAACAACTTACAGAGGTCTGACTTGTACCACCTGACTGCTGCAGATTCATTTCAACGTTGATAGTGTTGAAATAGAAACGCAAAAATCAGGTATGAGGACGTGAACAGCACCGGGTAAAACGTTACGGGTTGCCATCTCATGATTATGGTTATGACATTGTTTGAACGCAGCACAAGCTTGTTGTTTTGTTTCAGGAGGAACTGTAAAGGCGGCTTCTATTTGTTTTCTATGCTCTGTTACTGTCTGTCAACAACTCATAACCTTACTCCATGTCTACACCGGACACGAGCGGTTGCTTTGTTGCGTCCAGCTTCTAGCTGTTACGGCGTGGCGCAACGCGTCAACGCAATTTCATCGGGTTTTGTCGGATCAGTGTGTTACCCCTGTCAGTGTCTGTCAGAGCTTGTTTTTCGCCAAATGTCGAATCGCCACTTGTCGGGTCGTGGAATGTCTGAGAAGTGACGTACTTCAAACTTTAAATTTTCCGTGTTGGTTACCATCTGTTGGTGCAGTGAGAATTGGCCTTAAATAAGATCTAATGTGCCCTTCAAGAATTGGAAATATCGTAATTATGAGTTCCGAGCACATTAATGACCGAGCAAAGTCGTGTTTACAAGTGGGAACAGCTAAAGAGGTATATGTATTTAATTTAAATAAAGAATGAATCAAACTTTTCAAGGCTATATGAGAGAAAATAACATTTTAAACTATACATAGGACAAGGGGTTTTGAAAATGAATGTCTGGATAGATGAATTTTCCACTCCTGGTGTAAATGAGCTTTAAGCCACAGGGTCTATGTGTCAGCACAGCCACTTTGGCCACTGGTTTAACCCGTTGTCTGTTTTACAGCTTATGTTCTAAACGTATTATCCCACAATGCTGTAAGGGTGAAGGGTAAGGGTTTTAGCATAGTGTGTGTGTGATATAGAACGATATAGCGGTCAGGTGTAGGGGAAAGGGTAAACACAGGTCAGTGTGGTATTAGTGGTGG
Organism: Gobio gobio; assembly: GCF_949357685.1. NCBI lineage: Eukaryota > Metazoa > Chordata > Actinopteri > Cypriniformes > Gobionidae > Gobio > Gobio gobio. The sequence continues at coordinate 22,368,684 of NC_137103.1, forward strand.
GTTTAACATGCTTGCCCTTACTCTCTCTCTACCTCAACAGCACTACCCAGCCTGCTCTCTGCCTGGGTATCTAATAGTGGCCTTGAGTGATTATATTGATTTTTTCCTCAGGATTTCCTGTATGTAAAGCCCCCCTCTTTCCACTTTTCCCAATTGATATGTGCCATCCATCACATATTGCATTCCCTGCCTATCACACTTCAAAAGGGACATAGCAATGATCTAAAAATGGCTGCATTAGGGGTACATTATACACCTTATAAACTTGAACATTATTTGTTTGATGTAATGTCCACCTGATTTGAAGGTGTGCTAGACAGAGTAGGATTAGAATTTACCAATTGTGTATTCATTAATCTGCTAATACAGAGGCTTCTGTTCAGTCTTAAAATCAGTGTTTTATGTAGCTAAATTTTTTTTCTTTGGATAAAAGCCAAGCTAGACAAATTTCATAAAATATTATTAATGTTCCCCAAAAAGTAATTTCATAAAATATTATTAATGTTCCCCAAAAAGTAAAGCAGCGCTCTTACTTTCTATTCTTAGATTACTACACGGACCATGTGTGACAGCTGCCTCCATCCATGGAGCCAGAGCCAGCCAACACATCTGTCCCAGAGCTAAAACCGGAAGCCACCTCCGTTCCGAGGTCGGAGCCCATCACCAGGTCCATCCCTGAGTCTGCACCAAGCGGCAACCTCCCCCAGTTTATCTTGAAGCCAATACGGAAGTGACTTAAACTGCAATTCATTGACAGGCCGCTAAAGACAGGGTCCAGAAGGGAGCAGAATCTCATTGAGCCCATGTTAAAATGCCCAACTTTACAGCAGAAAAAAACATGTTTACAGCCTGGTACAAGTTGTGGCTTTGGTCTATATATCTAATTTTGCCCTTCATGACAACTGTGAGGGGGGTGAATTTTTGTATAACTCATTCGTTTACATTATATAAAGCCTTAAAGTTCTGCATAATTAAGTGAATATAGTGACAGGTGGATAGCCATTTGTCTGATGTCTGTTAGTCATCACGTCACCTCAGCTCCACCCACGTCTTCCTCATCTTCCTTGAAAGCCCCCTCCCTCCACTGTTGTACTGTCGTTTACAGCGAAGACGCACCTTATGTGAGGATGTGTAATGTCAGGGTTGTGTTTAGTTTAGGTTTTGGTTCATGTGCCTTTGTTTCAAGTATATCCTTTCAGTTTAACATGTCCTAGTTCGTTTCCATAGTTACTTTTCATTCCTGTCTGCTACCATGGTTATTTATCAGTAACACCTGCTTCTTGTTAAAGAGTTAGTTCACCCAAAAATGAAAATTCTGTCATTAATTACTCACCCTCATGTCGTTCGACACCCGTAAGACCTCCGTTCATATTCGGAACACAAATTAAGATATTTTTGTTGAAAGCTGATGGCCGAGAAAGGCTTCAGATAGGCCTCCATTGGCATTCAGTACATTTACACTCCCAAGACCCATAAAAGGCACTTAAAACGTCGTTACAAAGTCCATCTCACCACAGTGGCTCTACAATAATTTTACGATGCGACGACAATAGTTTTTGTGCGCAAAAAAAAATCAAAATAACACCTTTATCCAACTTGTTCTTGTCTTCCGTGTGTGCCTCCACGACGCATGCGCGAGAATATGACGCAGATCCGGCGTCCGGACACATGACCCAGAAGCGATTTGTTTACAAGCAGAGGAAGACGTGCGTATCTAAGCTGTTGAATTCTACATTGATTGTGCTTTAGGTCTCGGCGTAGTTCTCAAAATGGGGTTAAAGTGTGCATTTCATGGATTCCTGAACCCCGGCGCTACGTCATATTCTCGCGCATGCTTCGTGGAGGCACACACGGAAGACAAGAACAAGTTGGACAAAGTCGTTATTTTGATTTTTTTTTTTGCACAAAAACTATTGTCGTCGCATCGTAAAATTATTGTAGAGCCACTGTGGTGAGATGGACTTTGTAACAACGTTTTAAGTGCCTTTTATGGGTCTTGGGAGTGTAAATGTACTGAATGCCAATGGAGGCCTATCTGAAGCCTTTCTCAGCATCAGCTTTCAACAAAAATATCTTAATTTGTGTTCCGAAGATAAACAGAGGTCTTACAGGTGTCGAACGACATGAGGGTGAGTAATTAATGACAGAATTTTTATTTTTGGGTGAACTAACCCTTTAAGTTCCCTTGTTTGTTGCTGTGTATTTATATGTTCTTTTCTGTTCTGTTAATTGTTGGTCCTCGTCTTGATTTGAAGTGTGGTTAGTGTGTTGTATTCTCCTGTGTATATTTTCAGTGTTAAAAGAAGGTATAGGCTATTGTTGGATAATAGGTGTAATGTGTCTAATGACCACCACTATATACATGACACATTCAAGTGTGCTCTTACATTACTCTTTCCCCGCCATTGATGGAAATTTCTGTAATTTGTGATTAAAACGTCCATGTTTTCACTGTTATATGGAAGAGGGCAATATGATACATCTTCTAAAAGAGAACAGAATCTCTTGATCAAATTACATGCGAAGAAGATGCAGAAACAAGCGATATCATCATATGCATATGTAACATATGCAACATTAAACAGCATATAAATCAAAACTAATGTTACTGAATGAAATGTCGACCCAGGACGAGCTATAGGACTGTGAATCTTTGGGGGTGTTGACGGACTCGTTCCACTCCATCTATGCTATCATGTTTCTGAATCTGATCTGGATGTAGGCTTTGACAAAAACATGATTTTTGCTCAAATGTTGCTTTTTTATTAAACTTACCCACATTTAAGTGTTGATAAGAAAAAAGAATGCATGAAGCTAGAATAAAACAAGTGTTTTTGTTTAGGCTCTGTTCTTTCTTTTGGTATATTGCATGCTCAGATATTCATACAACAAAATATTCTGGGGGCCATGACATTTTTGTGAAAATTGTCAAAAACGCTGGCGGTGGCTGGCAACTTAAAAAAAAAAAATGCTGTTGAGGAAAAAGTTAATAAAAAGGAACTATACTCTCATTCCTGTGTAATGATCAAGGAACTTTGCTGCAGTACCATGGGTGCAGAAGTGTGATGATATTACACAGCGCCTGAAAATAGTCCCCAGCACTCTCCCTGTGCAAGCAGATTGTCATGTTGGTTATATTTACGGAAGTTAGCCTATTTTCCGATGATGTGGCGCCGCTGCACCCATGGTACGGCACAAAGTTTGTTGCAGGATTATTATGCAGGAATAAGAGAATAGTTCCTAGCCATATCGACATAGAAAATCACAACTTTTCATTTTCCGTCGGTCTTAGTACACGATGTAACTATAAACATCACAACAGGTAAATAGGAAAATGTTGGTGTTATTTTGTCACTTATTGAGCAGTGGGCTAGCTGGAGCTAGGGTTGCCACCTTTGGTGTGGCAAAATAAGGGACACCCATTCACGAACCAATTTTTTTTTATTAATTTACTTAAATTATGACTATATTATCATGTAATTATTTGTCCCATTTTTATCTAAAACATGTTTTAAATGTCAAACTTTATATGACAGGATTATTGGTTATGTATGATTAGGTACATTTTAAATTAATAATTAGGCCTACATTTATTAGGCTATAATCTATTAATTAACCTGTCTAAAAAATAATAATTCTGTCTGCCAAGCTCTCATAATGTATGGAATATTATATTAATATATTATCCATAAAGTCAGCTTTAAGTCAGTCAGTCTGAGACACTGAAATGCTTCTCATAAAGTGTGCAGTTGGCCTGAGGTTCATCCGGAGTTACTGGACAGACCCATTGATGCCTGTTTGATATTCAGCTCTATATCTGGAGATCCTCTTGCGTTTAAACGGTGGACGCACGCGACGCGAGCTCGACATGTTTTTTAAAAAACGCGCAAGTTTACAGACACACTCTGGCACAGCGCATGTTCTCGAGACTCCGCCGCTATGACAACAAAGCCGCTAAAACGCAATCACGCACAAATGAGCTCCTGTACTACTTATTGTGAAATTGATTTGTTTATATTTGCTATCAGTATTCTCCACACTGCAAAATCCTTGTGTGTTTATTAAACTATGTGTGGACCTATGTAAAATACGGAACAAATCGCGTCCCGTATTGGTTAGATACGGAACGCGTCATTTTGCTTGTAAATACGGGACGATTCCATATTTTACGGGACGGGTGGCAACCCTAGCTGGAGCCGTTTGCCGTCTTTGTGCTAAGCTAGGCTAGCTGTGGGTGCGTCATACAGAGTTATGGCACTCACGGAGATGAGAATGGTATGTATATGGACTTATCTAACTCTGGCGAATACGGTGAATAAGCTAAAGTCCCAAAAAGTCAGCGTTTTCCTTTAAAAACTCAAAAATATTATGTGTAATATTGTCGTAATTTTTTTAAAGTAAATAGCACATAATATTTTTTACAGTGTACCCTCTCTAATATCAAGGTCAATTTCTAATAGCTTAACAGTGAGTAAATTAAGTTTCTACCTTTATACAGCTGAACTCAGGTAGAATGCTGCAAGATGAAAAAACCTCCCGCTGAGATCAGACTGATCAGAATGAGTTAATATATTATACAGGCACAGGATATGTTAATACCATGTGAAAAAGAGGCAATTACGTTTCATCATGCAGGCCTTGAAAGATTAACAATGCACAACAAATAACATGCCATACCTTACACAGATTTTGAATGCACACAGAAGCTGAAATCCTTCGCCTACTGTAATAATCTCCGAATGTGTCTTATGTTTGCAGTGGTTACATATCTAGAGGAGGTTTAAACACATACATGAAGTGTGAGCTTGTGCTTCCTATAATGTCTATGCCATTTAAGAAAGGCTGCATGGACAGTCCAACTATCTCCCTGAGGACATGCAGAGGTTCTCGTATAGATGAGGCCGCAAGCAGCTGGGAACCTTAATTGCTTGCGACACTCGGGAGACTTCCTCCCAGCAGGACGGTGTTTAGATAAGAAATGGAAACGATCAGAACAGGTGAGTAGAGCACATGCTTGGGCCTCCTCTTATCTCTCGTATTCTGCAGACAGTCCTCTGGGCTGGGTCGTATGCACACAGTATACAATGTGAGAGCTCAGAGACATGCAATGCTGCTGCTGACATTATGGAGGATACTGGAGCAATCTGTGATCCGCATGCTACACTTGCCAGAGGCAGGTGGACAAACAATAAATGGATCTGTAGCGCAATAAGTTGATAATTATGAGTACAATAATCAACATGGATATAACCACACCATCATTTGTCATAGTGTATATATTTCTTTCTAATTTATTAACTGACACCTTTCTTTACGGGTTTGTGTCCAAAGTACAAGCTCCTCTTTACAGAACTCTTTACTCTTTTCGTAACATTCCATGAATGACTGCAGGTGTGGTTGCTTGTTTTGTTTTTCCCATGACATCAGTCTGTTCCCAAGAGGCAAACCTAATCTTCTCATCGTAGAAACCCTGTCGCAAACATTGTTCACGAGGTTTACATTTAGCCACTTAAATGCAAATCATCCCGCTGCTTTGTTCCAGTGAATCGAGCAGAAACTTGAGAAATTCCCTTTGAGTTTCAGGAGAAAACAAAGAAATACCTGAGAGAGCAGATCAAAGATGTGAACATGTCAGAAGGCATCAGGCTCACTAAACACCTACTGCCTTCTAAAGGAGGTATCTGTAGCAACTCCTAATGTAATAACTGCACATGGTGTAAAAACGGCACATAATGTAATAAGTATTACATTATTAGCGTAATAAAATATGTATAATAATATTTTTCTCAAAACATAAAATCTTGAGCTCATAATGTAATAATACATTTTACATTATGATACATTTATTACATTAAAAACTAACCAAAAACGTCATATTTTCATTATTATAATAGCTTTTTAAAAATAAATAAAAAAATATTATTATTCCCTTAGAGTACATTTTAAAAAATCTAAATCTAGTCCTAAACCTTATCTGCAAAATGCAATATATTTAAATATTCATGCAATTATTATTAGTATTATATGTTTATTAAACATAAAGCATTGGTATTACTTTACAATAAATTAGAAAAATCTAAATCCAGTCTAAACCTGCAAAATCCACCAGATTACTACTACTAGTAGTAGGGGCAAAAGTTCTGATATTATTTATTTATCTGGATTTAGATTTTTTAAATGCACTGTAAAGGAATGCTGATGCTTTATGTTTAATAAAACATATAATACTAATAATAATTGCATGGATATATTTAAATTTGGCATTTTGCATGCAGGTAGTACTTTAGATTTTTTTTTAAATGTACTATCAGGGAATTCTAATATTTTTTATGTTTTAAAAGCTATTACAATATTGAAAATATTACATGTTTTTGGCGAATTTATAATGTAATAATTTTCTCATAATTTTAAAATTATTACAGTATGAGCTCAAGATTTTATTACATTTTGAGAAAATCCTTACATTATGAACATTTTACCATACTAATAATGTAATACTTATTACATTATGTGCAGTTTTTACACTATTTGCAGTTATTACATTATGAGTTCCTACAGATATCAAACTGGTGCAAAAGACGTGTATGTGTTTGATTTGAATAGCTCACATCAGTGAGGGTCAGCCTTACAGTTCCACTTGAAGCACATTGCAGTTCCTATAAAGTTACCTGAGCAAGTGGCTTAATTTCATTAACTCGTGAGATCAAATTATTACTTATTTAATGAAAAGAGGAACCGCCAATGCCCCCTCATAGAGATCCTAAACGATTGTAAAAAAATATATTTACAAACATTTAAATAATAGCTTAAAAAGTAAAAACTCATTAGTTCTAATGTTATTTTTGGAATTCATAAATTGACAATAAACATCAAAGTCTTTTTGAGGAAATAAACCCTTCAAATTGACCTATTCATTTTGTGTTGTGTTGTGTAGCCCATTTCCCCCATATTAGAATTTTTCCGCCTAATGCTTTCCGTTCTGTGATTGGTGGTCCAGCTGTGAAATTACAGCAGGCCAAGCAATAGCAAGTCGAGAAACTAAATGACAGGAAAATTGACCAATCATTTCGTCCCTCTGAATGGGCGGGGCTTATCAATGTGATCAGAAAATAACGCAGTTAGATATTTGCGAAGGAAAATGCAAATAATGTTAGTGACATAGTGGCATTCTGCGGTGCGATTCGCACCATTGAGGCGGCGCGAAGGACGTTTTGAACTTTGGCGGATATTTCGCGCCGCGTTTACCAATCAGGAGCTTGCTCTAGTAGTGACAACAATGATGAGAAAATCTTTATATTAATATCTGGTTCAGACAATATGATTCATCATTGTGATAACATTAAATGACATGAAACACAACACAGTCTCTTTTTGTTAAATGCAAGTTTATGTATGATCAATAATACAAAGGTATAAGTAAAAGGTATAATAAGCTATACATGAAATAAAGCAAACAATTCAGTCAAACATTCAAAGTCAGTGCTAGTAGGCTAACGTTACAACTGCAACGTACAGTTATAGCCTAAAAATATAAAGTAATGAAACTTCTCTTTGCCTTCAGTCTAAACGATTTGCCAGGGAACAAATTATAGATCCATGAGACCAAAGATTGGCTGTTACAAGACGAATTATAGCTCGAGACACACCACAGAGACATCAGAGCCAGCGGCAGACGGCAGAAGGACTGGCTGAGGAAAGGTTGCCCTCGCCGGCGTTGACAAGCGCTGAGCGCCGCTGATCCGCTGGAGCTCACGACTCCGAAAACGCCAGATAAAATGTTCAAATAGGCACTCTTTATATAAATAAACCACATATTTGAGCTTTAAACAACTACATTATCGACTGAAAAAGACTAAAAAAACTATGTTTTGTCACACATTAACAGTAGATTTTAACAAAAAAAAGACGTGTAAACACAGCCCATGTCAGCCATTTCTCAACGAGATGAGCCGCTGGCAGAAGCCCCGCCCATGACGCGAATTCATGTCTGTTGTGCAGTGAATGTCACGCGCAATTGAAGCGAGTAAACTCAAAATGTTCAAGCGTCCACCTTCGCGCGAATCGCGTCCGGTGTGAACGCCACATAAGAGTCACAGACTGCGTCCGAAAACTGGAAAATGCTGCATTCGGAGCACACATTTCAAGGTAGGAAGGCATCAAGGCACATCCGAATCTAATGTTAGCTTCACTTCCTGTCCCCTGAGATGCCTTCATCTGATTGAGTTTTGTTGTGTAAGAGGTCATGTTATGAGTTCTAATGACTTACGAACGCTTGCATTTGTGTAGGCACTGATACCATAAACCGGGTAACTGACGATGTCAGGGTGTGCGAGAGGGTGGTAGCGTCATTCTGTAGCTGGCAGGACGCATGTTGTTGATGTCAAGCAGTTTCTCTAAATAACGCTGCTTGGCAGTCTTATTTAGTCTCCCGATAGAGCACCTTTCCTTTCCTTCCCTTTCATTCCTCCACCTCCATTTCTCTCCAAGAAACTGTGCTGTATCTCAAAAATGCAAACGAATCTCAAGCTGCTCTCTCAATCTCACTGTCGAAATAACCATGGCAACGTATAGCATATCCTCCCAATATGGCGGCGCCTTCCTGAAATGCAATGTGCATTTAGAAAATTTAGGGGCACAACTATTTCTGCATTTATATATAAAACGCACTGTAACAGATTTTGCCATATAGTGTTATTTTAGTATCACAGAGATACTATATAGTTATTGCTAATAAATTAATTTAATTCTGCTTTCATTTTAATTTTAGTTATTTAGTTTCATTTAAAGGGGTACTTCACCTCTGGAAAGATGAATGTGTATTTAAACGGTGTCAATAATGTAGTAGAAATGTGAAATAATTTTAGAAGTTGGTGCCTTCTAGACTGAGAAAAGCCAGAAAAATTGTTTTTGTCTCATGTGGATGAAAGACAACAAGTCCCAGAATGCACTTGCTTTGCTGCCCTACGAGGCCACTAGGGTTGGGTATCGTTTGGGTTTTTTACGATACCTGGTGCCAAACCGGTACTTTTAAAAGGGTACCGGTGCCTGAAAAGATACTAAAAAAAAAAAAAAAAAAAAAAAAAAAAGACGGAAGATGACATTAAAGAATGGCTTTTATTGAAAAACACATATAAAAAATGATTTATATTGAACCATTTATTAAAAGTTTAAAGTATACTTAAATATGTAAATATAAATAGATACAAAGCACAATTTACTTAACAAATTCAATGTAAAACCTAAGGCACCCAACTACAATAGGCCTATTTTAACACTAAATAAGTTACACTACAGTACTAATAACAGCAAAGTAGTCGGTATTCTTGGTATGCTACAAACCAGCTTCAAGGTTCATCTTTATTTTGCAGAAATACGACCATATTCTCTGGCTAAATATATTAGAACGCATCGCCGCCTTGTTTCCCTGGCGTTGCATCATGCTTCTCACATGACAAACAGTAGCCGCAATAGCACTGTATGACCGCGTTATCGGTTTTATTTCGTTTTTCTTTTTTATTCAAAATATTCACAAACTTATTAACTATGTCATGAACTATCTGATATTCTGATTTTCAAATATGTGTAAGTGAATGTGTGTTTGTTGATCTATAGGCTAATGTGCGATGGGCGTCGGCATGTTAGTTTGCACCTCAGAGAATCGGATCTGTCGGAATTACATCACATTCAATTCATCCACTTCTCACAAAATAAATTAAAGTAAGTGATTGAAATCTGCTTTCTGATTCGGTCCGGTTACATAGCGGTTATATAGGTACCGGTATGGCACTGGGTTTCGGTACCCAACCCTACAAGCCACGCCTACCGGTTACATCTCTTGCCCACCTTGGCACCACCTCACTGTCGTTTAGATTTTTATAGTAATAAAATCATTTAGTTCAGTTAGAGAACAGGCACTGCAATTAAAAACTGAACGTGTCTGTTCATTACAGTGTCACAGCAATGAGTGTCGCAGCACAAATGCAGAAAGTCAGATTTCATTCATCAGAAAGTGAGGTGCTGACAGACCAGATGATCGCAGAATATTTGGTTTCAAAGTGAAATGCGTTTGTGTAAGTGAGTTTCTCATTGTACCGTTTTGTTGTTGTGTTTTCATGAACCCACAATTCAAGCAACCCACCCCCGAATTGGCACTGATTTTAAACTGAAACTAAAATGAGCACGGCCGCCCGGCATTCAGTCACGGCCGCATTGTCATTCATTCATGGCCACACGGTCATTCACGGTGCGTTTCCAGTCTTCGCGTTTTCAATTCATGCCTATGGAAGCTGAACTTTCATAGGAATTCATTGAGAACACTCGCTTTTCTCCACACCGCTCTGTTATGAATGTCCGTGCGGCCATCTTTTAATGTCTTAAATGGAAATTAAACTCAACAATTAAATTAAATTAAATGCATACAGTTTGTGTAACCAAATAATAACCGGGTGGAAATTGGACATGACTTATTTGATAACACCCTGAAACACCAGGACTCTTATTTTGAAATGTCTATGCTTTATTATTGCAGGATGCTCATTCAAATTAACAAGGGGGATAAAATATGAATTCTTACAACTGTATACAACATATTACAACACAGTAAAGTAAACATTGTCATAATTGATCAGCATTAGTTTATAAGCAATCGCTTGGCATAAATGTGCGCGAGCCTGTCGAACGCACAACAGCACCACCTTCAGGCTTTGAAACATGAAAACGTGCTCCATTGTACAGTTTGCACACATCTATTTTTATCTATTGTTATTTGAGTGTTGATTATTCTATTTAGAAATAAATAGCTACTTAATTTAAGGTAATTTGGGCTCTGTTGTTCTGTGCAAGTAAGGGCTCCTTATATACACTTTACAGCATTTTTTGTTTTGTTTTTATAATTATAATTGAATTAATTTATGGACCGACACAATTTGTTCAGTAAACCACTGTTTAAAAAAAAAAGCTATTTTATATTTAGTTTTCTCTCCCTCCCCTGCTGTACCGAAACCATATGGAACCGTGACTTCCAAACCGAGATATATACCGAACTGTCAGTTGTGTACCGTTACACCCCTAGTATATTATCATTTTTTAAAATTTAATTTGCTTTCACAATTCTACTAGTTGTACTCACCGAAATGAACTCTGTGAACTGGGTGTGGTGGAATTGTTTTGCTGCATTCTTCATGTGGCTTAAACACAGGCAAAATCTCTTTCACTTTCATTCTTCTAAGCATAACAAACATCCGTGAGATTGCACAGTCAAATTTCACTCTTGAGAATACATAATCCATATCTATATCCAACACTCCCCTCAGGCGGCGAACAATGACTGGTCTTCCAGTCATCGTCCGTCATGGGCTTCGCATCCACTTCACTGTCAGTCCTGAAATGCCACCTGGGCCACTGCTGGGGTCTCACAGCTAGTCACACACCTGATGCCCTTTAGCTGCATTCAAAGGTCAAAGCACCATCCTGGGAGATGTACTGTACACGTGTGTGTTGATGTAAAGTGGAAATAGTCCATGAACACTCAAAAGAACCCTCTCTAACAGCTGTAAAATAAATAACTTTGATCATAAAGTTGTACTGAATAACTAGAATAAATAACAGAGTAAATAACTTTATTAGGAATTACATGATTTTCTGACCCTGGCTGATGTGAACTATTAATTTCAGTTGCACTTATTTCGATAGTCCACTTTACTAACTTTAACATTGCAACTAGGGCTGTGCGATATTCGATACGATATTGCTTTAGGTGTGTAAAATCTATTTAAATTTTGTTTAAAAAAATATTTAAAAACTGAGAATGATACCATTGATGTGTTTGCTTTCTTTTCCCAGAAAGAATGTGATCGCTACAACTTCTGAAAGTGACCAGCAGTGTTTTAGCAAAAATTAATGTCACAAATCTGACAATATAATTTTAACATCAATGTAAACAAACCAAAAATTGAATGCCAATATTTAAATACCAAAAACTCTGCTTGACTTTGTAATATATAGATATATCAACCTAAAACTTATCAAGAACATCCAGGTAAACGAAGACACCTGAACTAGGGGTGGACGATTATTTTTGTTATCTTTTGTTATTAAAAATAAGAACTAAAAACAGTAGTCTTCAGATTAATTAAATATGCACTGATACATAATAAAGCTACAAAGGTTATTCAGCCGAGAGCACTGAGTGATTTTCTCTTTTTCTTTTGTTGTTTGACAGACAGCGGCAGGTTTACTGTATTAGCAGGCTGTCACTTTAAGACCTAATGCACGGATCCTACTGACACGCATTTGGTTTCTTTTCCCAACTGATATCATTCACTTAAAGCATAACCGAATGTGTTTACATGAATACTCGTCAAGACAGCCATTTTGACTTAACTGTGTTTGAGTATGTAACAAGGCACTAAACAGAAGGGATCACACGCTTTCAGAGAGGCGGCTTGTGCGCACGTTTCGGTGTGTGTGTGTCAAACAGCAGACAGCCCGAGACTGCAAGGAGTTGTTTTCCGCAAGTTATTGAGTTTAATAACTCTTTTTAACGACAAGCAAGTCACATTAGTAATAGTCGTGTGCCCAGTCTATTCTCTGCTAAATGCGTCAACCTAAAATGTACACTTTTCACTATGTTGAAGTAGCCCTATTAAAATTATTGATATTCGTTGCGATATGCATACCGCGATATGTACATTTGCAATATTTCGATATATTGTGCAGCCCTAATTGCAACTACATATCAACTAACTCTCATTCATTTGCATGTCAACTACCAGTCATAAGAGTATTAGTAGACTGTTAGGGATAGTACAATAAGGGGTTGGGGTTAGTAAAATAAGTTTGTAAAACTATTTTACTAATAAATTTGTCAGAGTGGCGCTGACAACACGTTTCTGTGCGAGTGTGTCCATACTGTATGTGTGTGCGTTTGAGTGGTAGACCGAGCGGGAGAATCCGTACTACACAGCCTAATAAAATGTAATTTTGTGGCAAAAACATGGAAATAACTTGTTGTTATCCTATTGTTTGTGTGAGTGAGTGACATTGTGGGTTTTGGTTCTTTTGCTGTTGTAGGCTGAGAGGGCCTTATTCTAGCCAATCACAGGCATTTCGGTCGAAAATGATCAAAAGGGATGGTTCACCCAAAAATGAAAATTACCCCATGATGTACTCACCTTCAAGCCATCTTGGGCGAATATGACATTCTTCTTTCAGACTAGGGATGTACGCAACAACTTATTTCATAAGCGTTTAAACAGAAATGTTGTAGTCGAATACCTTAACCCCGCCCCCCGGAGACGGTCTGTATATGCGATCAATTTGAAAGAACACATAATCTATGAATAGTCAAATCCCATACTGAATGCCGCTAAAAACAGATACATGCGACGTGCTTGCCTTGCATTTAAAAAAATACTATGGTAGTCAATGGCTACCAAGATCTGCTTGGTTACAAACATTCTTCCAAATATCTTCCTTTTGTGTTCAGCAGAAGAGAGAATTTCATACAGGTTTGGAACAGCTTGAGGGTGAGAATATGATTTTTCATATTTCAATGTTAATTTTTGGGTGAACTATTCCTTTAATTTTGGTGAAGGCTTTTGGTGAATTGATGCCACTGGTTAGTGGAATGTCTAAATCAAAGGCTAAATATCTAAAGAACAAAAGAACTGTGTGGTGATAAATATGTGAAAAAGAAAATCCCACATTAAACCACCAAAAGCCAAGTATGAAGAACAAAATTAAAAAACACTTTTCTGACAAGTGCGGTTTCATTGAGAGATAATACACAGATCAGGCATAACATTATGACACTGATTATCTCTTATCACAGCATCTGTTAGTGGGTGGGATATATTAGGCAGCAAGTGAATATTTTGTCCTCAAAGTTGATGTGTTAGAACCAGGAAAAATGGGCAAGTGTAAGGATTTGAGCGAGTTTGACATGGGCCAAATTGTGGTGGCTACACGACTGGGTCAGAGCATCTCCAAAACTGCAGCTCTTGTGGCGTGTTCCCGATCTGCAGTGGTCAGTATCTATCAAAAGTGGTCCAAGGAAGGAACAGTGGTGAACCGGCGGTGAAGACTCATTGATGCATGTGGCGAGCGAAGGCTGGCCTGTGTGGTCCGATCAAACAGACAAGCTACTGTAGGTCAAATTGCTTAAGTTAATGCTGGTTCTGATAGAAAGGTGTCAGAATACACAGTGCATCGCAGTTTGTTACGTATGGGGCTGCATAGCCGCAGACCAGTAAGGGTGCCCATGCTGACCCCTGTCCACCGCCGAAAGCACCAACAGTGGGCACGTGAGCATCAGAACTGGACCATGGAGCAATGGAAGAAGGTGGTCTGAAAAAATCATTCAGGAATGGTTTGAGGAGCACAACAACGAGTTTGAGGTGTTGACTTGGCCTCCAAATCCCTCAGATCTCAATCCAATCGAGCATCTGTGAGATGTGCTGTCAAAAAAGTCTGATCCATGGAGCCACCACCTCACAACTTACAGGACTCAAAGGATCTGCTGCTAAAATCTTGGTGCCAGATACCACAGCACTCTTGTGGAGTCCATGCCTCGACGGATCAGGGCTGTTTTGGCAGCAAAAGGGGGACCAACACAATATTAGGTCATAGGTCATAATGTTATGCCTGATCAGTGTATATATGATAATGCAAGGAAAACTGCTAAATTCTGCAATATTTTATGTTATAAGCTACATGTTACTATCCAAGGATAAACCACAATGAGGATGTTGGCTACTCTATTTTGCCATCATCTCAGCCTGGCTTATCTCGCGCACACATGCCGCTATCCACATCATGCAGCTTTGAAGTCAGCAAACAACTTTAATGAAAGAAACATGCAATCAGAATCACTTTTCACTTGCGGCCCTTATAGTTAGATCCATCTTTCGTTTGTTCCTCAACTTTGACGTGCTTTCACAAATTCCCCAACATCTTATCATGATCAGCAGCCTTCTTGTTCTTGAATGCGTTTTAAGTGCTAATCCAATTTGTAAAAGCTTGTGCCATCCTAATTTCAGAGCATCCAACTGCAAAGAAAGTAGGATAGAAAAATGACTGAAAAATAAAATCAAAAGGGCAGCACTTTAAAGCCATCACACTAGCAGAGCATATTGGTGATGCTGAAAAAGCAATACGTTTCTGTCAGCACTTGTTGTCCACCGTTAACCCAGGCAGTAACAAATACAAGGAGGTTTATTGAAATTCTGAGGTTGGACATTTATTGAAACTGGTGTTGCAGTGTTTTCATGCGTGAGAACATATATTGAACCTTAACAGCAATATAAATGCCTGAACTTGACAGGCCGTATATGAATAAGGTGAAGAGTGTGCAGCCGTGTGTTTGAGTGTGAGTGGTAGACGAGGGTCAGTGCAGTTTACGGGCCTCCAATCAGCTGTAAGTGAAGTACATAAAAACAGCCCATACTCCTGTATTTAGAACTGCATCCACTGATGTGCTAATAAATGTGCATTTATATGGTAACTTTTTATTTTTCGTCTTTGTTTCTGATAATGCAAAAAAAAAAAACAAGCTTTACAGCAACATGAGTAAAGGCCCATTCACTACAAAGACAATAACGATAGCGAGCAATGATTAAAAATACGGAGTGTCTATTCACAACAAGTGCAAATAGCGTGCCTTGTTGGCAAGTGCTATTAGCATTAGTTCCACCTAAAAATGCCTGATTTTAAGAGGTATGTGTTTTGAAAAACTGCGCACTCTAAAACATCTTCAGTGGCGCAATCAGTAAAGCATAAGACTTAAAGATCTTGGTTTTGATGCGATCGACCCGGGTTCGAATCCGCCTTTTGCAGAGCTCACTCTTCTCCCTTTTCTCATCACATTTCACATCGGCAAGGCATTTACTTTCAATAAAAATTAAGAAAATGTTTTAAAAGTGGAAATGGTGCCTAATGAAATGTTTAACCATCTCGAGTCGGCCGCCGCGCCGCCGTGATTTGCTTGCTTTTTTTCTTATCAGTGCCAAAGAGACTCAAATAACTCTGTCATTTTTTTATCATTCAGGCAAGTGTTATACATCATTATAATCTGTTAAGTTTCTTTTTTTTTTTGTACAGTC
The DNA here is from genome assembly GCF_949357685.1 of Gobio gobio. Taxonomy (NCBI): domain Eukaryota; kingdom Metazoa; phylum Chordata; class Actinopteri; order Cypriniformes; family Gobionidae; genus Gobio; species Gobio gobio. Next base: position 22,384,784 of record NC_137103.1, read on the forward strand.
ATAATAAAAACAGATTGTTGTGCTTTTTGCAAAATAAAGAAATCAAACAGGATGCGCGATCTGCAGCCTCTCTGTCAAAGAAGTTCATTCAGATAGTCTTCAGAAAATGACCTCTAGCTTAGTGAATACTCTTCTCACAAACATGAGACATATGTCTAAAGAAACGCTGAAATATCAGGTTTTAAACACTGTAAACCAAATCAAAAACAAATATTCTGTGTTTAAGTAATCCGTTTGAAAGCAGAACGATGTTAGTCATTCCTGAGAGGCTCATTATACACTAATGCGACCACGCCCACGAAGCACGCGCTCTATTGAGATTCAAATACTGAGGCGACGCCCACACACACACATCAGCTCAAACAAACACATCATGCACGAGGGCGCACTGAAGCTTTCTTTGTTTAAATTAGCTCAAAATTACTGTCAGATGTAAGTAATTACCTTGACAAACTATACATCATTTAAAAGTTCTAAGACTCAAGCTTCCATTTTTGACCTCTGTTTTATTCTCAAAGTCATATAGTGACCGTAATTTGTTAATATGTGTCAGGAGTTATGAATATGAAAACCGTCGGTACCTTCTAAAGATTGTAATATGAGCGTCAGCTGCTCTCATTCATAAAAAAACTCTTCATACTTCATACTGGCAGCTGTGGGAGATGGTGGAGATAATAATTAGGGCTGTAATCAACCAAAGAAAATCTTGGTCGACTGAAGTCCTGAAATTTTCGACAAAAAATCAACTAAAAATGACGTTAGGAAAAAAACTTTAAATTAATTAGCTGCGCACTGTGCGCAGTACTTGGTAGCCTTGTTGTCTGCCTAAATGAATTATACATAAACATAAACTAGTAGGCTATTTGGAGTATATTAAATCGTTTTTGACCTGATTATTTTGCACTGAAATGAGTCTGACACACGAGTCTGTCGGCTCTGACAGCGCTGCATCACGTGCACCTGCGCAATATCATAGCCTATGATTTCCAAAAATATAGTACTATGTTGTCCACTGGTGATATCATCACAAGAACTTTTGAGGAATATGCAACATAATTTAGACAATTGTTTTTGTCATATGTAACTTAAAGCTTTTACTCTTAAACACAAAAGGAACGTCCACTTTAATAAAAAAAAAGGAATATTTATTAAACAAGCCAGATCAAGAGCAGTGGTAAACAAGTAACATCTTGGTGCAAGATACCATAGCACACCTTCAGGGGTCTAGTAGAGTCCATTCCTCAACGGGTCAGGGCAGTTTTGGCAGCAAAAGGGGGACCACCACAATAATTAATATTATATTATTAACATATATGCCTGAAAAACCTGTCAAAAAGATCACACACACACGCACACAACATGCTCGCTCGTTCACCCATACCATTGTGTATGTTTCACAGGAAACCGCCCATGCCCATATGAAAACATTCAAGTCACAAGCAGAGAGTCATAAAACAAATTACTTTAGGAAAACTTCAAAATGCAAGAAAAATACTGGCAGTGTGACAGGTGTACACACATGGCTTGTGATGTGAGTTTACTCTGTACACCCAATAGCTATGCAGGTCTACATTAAACAGAGATAGTACAAGAAACCTAGACAGAAAAACACTTTATCAATCATTCATTCTTTCTCCAAACAAGCAATATATTGATGCCTTTCCACGGTTGAAAAACTAATTGAGCGATTACATGTAACGATACGGATTTCAGTAAATTATATAATTTACTGAAATCCGTATCGTTACATGTAATCGCTCAATCAGTCTCTGTAATCGCTCAATCAGTCTGTAATCAATATTCTGTATCTTTCAACACAACTTCTGATGTTCTTTCATGTTATAACTGGTAAAGTGGAAGAGATTATCGGTTCACGTGTGCTACGCTTGAACTGAGACACTATTGTTATGCCACAGAGCGCCAAAAAAGATTGCGACAGCTCGAGAGACGAAAGTACTAAAAGTAATTTTCGATTCTTGTGAGGTTAATGTTTTTGCAATTTTACTAGGGTTGTTCCGATTCCGATACTAGTATCGGAAATATCACTGATACCACTACAAATTCTGGCATCGGTATCGGCGAGTACTTGAACCCATGTACCGATCCGATACCATTTTCTTTCAAGTTAGTCATGACCGCTAGCTTTGCCTAAATGCTGCACGGTTCTTCTTCACTGCTCAGAATGCATTTCAAACACAGGAAGTTGTGCTGTGCCACAAGCAACCACTGTTTAGAGCAGCGAAGAAGAAATGAAAACGCGTTTAGCAGTATTTTAGACTGGACCAACCAGCCAGTAAAATGGCGACTAGGGATGTGTCACAAGTTACCGGTACTTCGGTACCTGCAGCTGCGTTCAGTCGCTTCCGTGTTTATCTAAACGCAGGGCTCCAGACTGTAGCCGAATATACTATTGTCTGTGAATATTAAACTGCAAAATGGCCTACTATTTAAATATTACTCCTGCAAATTCTGCGTCTCTGTGTGGATAAAAATACTGTAATGAATACAGTAGTTCACTGTATGTGTTTGTTCATGTTTTATTAAGGGATCAATTTGAAGCACACCATAAAATATTTCTAGCAATTCATACAGTAGTCATAGTAGTATATACAGCTGTTTATACAGATACACACCCAGCTATCGGATCAGTACTCGGTATCGGCCGATACCCTAAGCCCAGGTATCGGTATCGGGAAGGGAAAAAGGGTATCGGAACATCTCTAAATTTTACTCCCCGAAGAAAAAAAAAAAAAAACTTTTGGTATTTACATACGATTCACAGAAATGACATATTTTGAACCAAAATGGCACATTTCAACGAAAAGCAACTAGTTTGCAGGTATGTGATTTAAAGTCATGTCCACCTGACTCTTTTTCTTAGGGATATATATCCTCACAAAAATATAAACAAATCGTGGTTTATATATTAAAAAACTCGGTTTTTAGGATTGGTTGATAATCCTAAACAATTCCAAGCAGATATGTCAAAGACGTAAACTTAAGACCAAGTGTAACAATTTGATGTAAAGCTACAATAGTACAAAAGCAAAGCTTTGCGCTATAGGCACCACACTGTGATCAAACTTTGCCTTATCGTATTAACAGAGGTGTATCTGATAATTAACCGCATATTGTAACACGCCTCGTTTAATGGCCTCTGTTGAGGAATTTTAGTGCCGTTGCAAAATCTTCGGTGCATGCACAAACAGACACACAAAAATTCACACTCATTCCTTCTTTGAAACTGACATTACACAATAATCTTACAAACGTCAGAGTCAATCACATTGCAAAAGTGTTTGTCCACAAAGACCAAGAATGATCTAAGCAATCATCGTTTGTGCGTGTGTTCTAGCCTCTGTCCTGGGTGAAATGCCAGGCTGGAGATTCAGTGTCATTGTGTTTCTGCTTGAAATAAACAAGTCATGAAACCAACATCAAGAAATTCTCTGTTGATCCACAGAATTTGAAAATGTCTTGCATGTGTCCTTTACACACACACACACACACACACACGCACACGCGCACACACGCACACACACGCGCACTGACACAAAGACACTGGGGAATTAATGCTTTCATATCTGATGTAATTTTGCATCAGTGTTTTCCTCATGCTACTCTGCATTGAGCTGTTGTTTCTCTGTGAAATTCTACTAGAGGCCAAATAACTGAATTATAACAATGTTTGTTTCCTTAAAGGCACATTACCAAAAAAACAAAACAAGGTTAAACAGATCCAAAACTTTCTTATATTTTAGCTTCTTCAAAGTCGCTACACTTAGATTCCAGTACACTGAAACTATGTAAGGAATAATTCAAAACAGGTCATTGAATTATTAAAAAATATTGCACACCCGAGGTGGTAATTCGGCCACAACGCAAAGCAAAACCTCAGGTATGCTTATTTTTCAATAATTTAACAGACTGGAGTCAATTATTCTGCTTATAGTATGGTTACTAGGGGTGTAACAATATACAACAATGTGTATCGTGTATAGTGACAATCTGTATTGTGTATAGTTCTCCCAAAATGAAAATTTCCGTGTGAGGGGGGAAAAATTCAAGTTTAAAGAATTTTAGTGTCAGTACTACATTAAACTATATAATGTATAATAGTGCAATGGGGGAATATTTGTGGGTCCTGATAATGCCAAATGACTTCTGTTACCAGTAAAAATTGGCCAACATTATTTTAAATATATATAGTCAGTGACAGAGTGCATATTCAGAGTGCTAAAATAATACTGTATTTTCAGCTTCAGAATTATGAATATTTTATTCTGGTGTCACCATTGTACTGAGCATTGGGTTACCAGCACCAAGTCCAAGCCTATTCATTTCCACCCCAATGTAAAGCCAAATTTTGCATTTTAATCAACAGTAGATTTTTTTTATTTTTTAACCATATGTCTTGGAGGAGTATTGCAATATCATATCGTGAGTTCAGTATCGTGATATGTATCGAATCGTGACATTATAGGTTATCGTAACACCCCTAACGGTTACCACACCTCAAGACAGTGTTCAGATGTTTTATGTCAAGACATTTTTCAGGTTTGTCCTTTAAATGCTCTTGTGGGTTGGACTTATTTCTTGTGCATCTCAAGTAGAGGTCGACCGATAGTTGATTTTACCGATTACACGGTTGGGCACACTTGCCGATAACCGATTAATCGACCGATTAGTTTTAAAAATGGATACTGAATAAAAAAAAAAAACGAATTAAAAAAAATCCTTAACACTCATTTCAACAGTGCTGAACTTCATTACAAAAAAAAACCCAGTACTGAACCATGAAAATTGTGCTAAATTACATATATATTAATATATATATTAATATATTAAAATGAGAAGTTCCAACAGAAAAAATTCTACAGAAAATAATTTAAACTAAAATAATATTATAAATAAATGTTTCTTTAGCTATAACCTAGAAACATGTATCTTAATGTCATAGGTAACAGACTGTAAGTTCCTTTTGTTAACAAGTATTTAGCTAGCTTACATGAACTAAATGCATTATGCAATATACATTTTACAGCATGTATTAATATTTGAGCAATACAATTGTACCTTGATCACTCATGTTAGTTCATAGTACATTAACTAAGATAAAACTAACAATGAATAATACCTCTACAGCATTTATTAACCTTAATGTTACAAATGAAATATTATTGTAAAGTGTTATCATTACATATAAATCCAAATGGTCTGCTTTTTTAGAACACTTGACGATTATCTAATCAAAATAACAAAATATGCATTGAAATCGAATGCTTTTCTGATTTGTTTATATTTCTGTCGGCTGCATGGCGATACAGTTTGCTTTCTCACATCACTAGTTGTTACATTGTTTTAACTGCTCGAGGTACTGCTAATGTAAGCGTACGCCCTCTCAGTCTCGATGACAAAGTACATACATACTGCTGTTCTTTCCCTGCTAATGCAGCATCTAGTCCAGGGGTTTTCAAACTGTATGATGCCAAGGACCCCCAAATATGATGAACCTTTTATGAGGGACCACCTTCCTAAAATCCATCTATATGTATGGAAAAAAACAAAGATTTAAACTGTTAGATTAATAGTAAGTGAGATCTTATAAATACAGCATTGTTTCCAAACTTAAATTGGTTATACTTAATGTTGGATGTATAAACCTTAAATTATTTGTATAAGCAACTTTCACAAATGTATGTAAGCAGTTTGCGTACTGCGTTAAGAATACTGCCTTACAACCCCAGTGAGCGAGATAAAGGGAACTATAGTCAGAGAAACTCACTAGAAAGATACAAAGCAAACAAATACAATTCTGGAAAGTATGTATACGGCAAGAAAGGAGAGAGACATTTAGAAATGTTCGGTAGACTTTGTCCATTTTTGCTTTGGCTTTTTATTCTCCGAAATTTTCTGGGGACCCCTTAGAACTTTCTGGAGGACCCCTTTCTGGAGGAACCCTTTCTGGAGGAACCCTGAAAACCCCTGATCTAGTCAACAAATGAATTTTATAATGATTTGGCAACATGTACTGAAGTATTCTGTATTCATACTGTTTCGCAGACGGTGTTTTAAACGCGCATCTGTTGTGTCAGCGCTCTCTGTGCAGCGCACAGCCTCACGTGTTAATATAAACAACACGAGGAGTCAGTGATAGTTATTTCACCTCTAAAGAGCCGCTCTCGTTCTATATAATGCCAGTAGACCCTTCTCAACGCTCTCATGTGTAATGACAGCGCACCCTTCTCAGCCGCTCCAGCATCGGGCGCAATCAAATTTTTTGCCAATAACCGATTGTTTCACCAATCAGCTATCGGTGCCGAAGCTGATTGGTGAAACAATCGGTTATTGGCAAAAAATTTGGTTGCGCCCGATGCTGGAGAATCGACCTCTAATCTCAATTCCAAAACGTCCTTTTAGAGCTAGTAACGGAGACTTGAGCCATTAGAGAAGCAAAGCTGTATGTTTAAAGGGGACCTATTATGCCCTTTTTTTAAGTCTTGACTTAATAGGTTTTCATGCTTGAATGTTTAAATAACATTCTTTTCCCACATATTTTACATTATTGCAGCACCTCTCTTCCCAGTCTGACAGTAACACTCAGTTTAGTTCCTGTTTCTATGAAGCCCCTGCTTCCGGAAAGCTCACTGTGCTCTGATTGGTTGGCTGCACCAGTGTGTTGTGACTGGTCAACTGATTTGTGTTTGGGAAATGTCACGCCCCTTACCATAACCAAGTTTCAACACACTACTAAAACAACTCGTCCAGGCCTCGGCCCTTTTTTGTGCATGCCTTAGGTGGGAATTATTTAAATGAGGAATATTGTGTCCAGATGAAAACTCACACCTACAAGCGAGGTGTTTGAGGGAGTTCAGAAACCTAGTCTTGCTACAGGAGAATACCATGCTGGAAAATAATTGCACACCCTAGAACGTTCATCAACCAATCAGAATCAAGCATTCAACAGCTATTTTTAAGTCTCCACAGAAAAATAAATAACAGCATACAGGATTCGAATTACATGAGTTTGAGTAATGACAACATATTCATTTCTGGGTGAACTATCCATTTAAGTTTTCATATCATACAATGGCTTTCTTGGAATAAACATCTGAAGAAAAAAAAGAAATAAGAGATGGAGCAACGCAGAAACAAAACAACAGCTCTGTCACGTGAAAGTCCATTCAAAATCCTTCCAAACGTTTCCCCACCTCACATAACTATATAAATTGACGTGCCATTAATTAAAGCTCGACAGGCATGGAAGAAAAAGCCTCCTGCCTCCCAAAACAACAGTCAACTAAAGCAACGCCTATGATTACATTAGGAGTAAATGAATCCACTGTGCCTTTTACAGAGCTCTGATTTAATTTGAAACTCTGAACACTGAGGACAACACTTCCTGTAACTCAATCGTCTGATGAACGCATTGTAATAAATCAGATTTTATAGCTGGTGGGTGAAGATACTTTGCATCAGCAGTTCATCCTTTTCCACATGAAGAGGTCAAGCGTCATAAAGGCCTTTTAGATGGTATTTTAGATACACCTAATCTAATATTAAAAGAAGTACTTAAGGCCCAGCGACTCATGTAGAACATGTTCAAAACGTTGCTCACGTAAGCAACAAAATGATATCCACGTGTCTACATATTTACTATTAATGGTTGATTGTTCATTTCCTTTTACGTGAGGCAGTGTTTAGGCTTTTTGACTGAGAGGGACGTGTGCTTTTAAGCGTTTCTCTCACTTGAAAGGCTGAATAGCTCTCACCAATTTAGAAAGAAAAACCGGTCACTTGCGTATATATGAGATTTGCGCAGTTCTAAAGAGTTTTCATTCGGGGATGTGAAGGTATTTGCTTGAGAAAACATTGGTGATACCAGTCTGTCAGTGCGTTTTCATTTAAGTATAAGTGGCAAATCACGTTCTTGACAATGGCATGTTTGCAGCAGCAGCCAATCATGCGAGCACTGCAGCTTCCCAGCTAAAGGCACCCACACACTATAGTAATCGGGCAGATTTTGGGCCCAATTCTCCCCTTCTGACAATCCTAGGTAAAGTCCTGATTATCTTGTTATCAGGAGATTATCTTATCTTGTTTTATCAGATTTTCGCGCAGAATGCTCGGAAGAACGTTCGGCCACACTAACCTCAAATTGTAAATATCCAAAATGTTGAATATTTACAATCAGAAATTCTGTTGTGTAGGGGGAACCCCGAGGTCAAACGAGCTTACACTCTGTAGATTGTCACGTGGAAAACAATAACCAATCAGAAGGTGAGCTGACGGAAGACGGAAACATAACGCAACTTCAACACATAATCGCGGAATCCAGTCATAAAAACGTAATTTACTGTATAATGCGTAATTTCACGGAACTTGTCTAATCTGGGTTGAATAAATCAAAAGCAGGTTATAGACTAGTGTCTGTGAATATTAAACCGCAAAAGACTTTAAATATGAATCCCGCATGTTCTGTGTTGTTTCATTTCCCCCACACACACACACTGAAGCACGCGTGATGCTTGCGCTCTGCCGTCTCATATGAGGACATGAATGCATGAACTTCATCTCCCGAGCCGCTCTGAGAGTCTCTTCATGAGCATTTTACCTTTTCATTTGAGAAAAACTTCCGTTACATCATAAACGCACAAACTCAAAGGTATTCTCGGCAACACATCAAAATAAACGTTTGGTTTAACCTGAATTAATTGACAAATATATTATTAGTTGTAATAATATTATGAGATGTCTCAATGTAATAAAAGATAAAGTTGTAATAATATTATTATTGTTAGTATTGAGGAATTATCACACTTTTTCTTTTAATTTTAATAGTAAAGCTCTGTTGTGCAGCACTTTGCTTGACGACAAATACGTTTGTTTAATCTCATGATTAAAAGATGAATTAAATTAATGTTTTATGTCTTCATTTGATTGCCAGAATTTTTTTTAATATACGACACAGAATTTTTGGGAAAAAATTATAGAATTGATTCTTAAATCATTGATTATTATTTTAATTAAACCACTAAAATGGAATCCAGAAAACTATTTTCAGATAATAATATTTTTTTCTAGCTGAGTTTTGATGGATGTCTGAAAAGTAGGGATGGGCGATATCTTATTGTTTGCGATTATACTGGTAAAAATAATCCCCACGATAAGAATTGGAATTCCTGCGATAAAAACGAGCTAGTTGATGACGCAACCCATTTGCAGCTTAGCCTGGCTCCGCCCTCCTACGTACTTCCGCAAAATTTTCATTTTCCTTTTACTCCGTCTGGGATTGCGGTATGTTCTCTGGTTTTCTCCGATCAAATTTTAACTGGTCCAATCAGTGAACAGAGGGAGTGGCTGAGAGCGATGAAGTTGATGTCGTGCGCTAGTTTGAGTTGTAGTTCAGTAATGGCGGCAGAGAAAGATGCGAGCGAAGCCATTGTGCTGTTGTGGCATCGCTGCCGAATATCCAGAAGTTAAAGCCGGAGCAAGAACAATCTTTGCTGAGTTTTGTTGGTGGCCATGATGTTGTGGGCCTCCTCCCCACAAGGTTCGGGAAAAGTTTGATTTTCCAGCTCGCTCCGTTAGTGGTGAAGGAGTTGGCTAAAGCTCTATTCGGGCGGTAATTGAATAAATCACAATCCGAATGCACGAGTTTTAGGTTTTATCACTGAGGTGGCGTGCACAATCTGCACAGTTATTTTTACAGACTTCCATGTGAGAAACAAAGACGAACGGCGCATGACAAACGTTAGCGATTGGTTATGGCAGATCCAGAGTGGCTCTGGGCAGATCCAATAGTTTAAAACTTCAACAGAGTACCCGCCTTCAAGGAAGTAAACGCTTGTCAATGGAGAGTGGCCAGACTCTCTTTACAAATGAAATGTACGAGAGTCTGGTAAGCAAATCAGTTCGAGCGAATGCAGACAACGTGGTTAATATTCATAAACCCATCAGTTCTGTCCTTAAATCATTATTTTCTATTTCTTTGTAATCTAAAGACATAGTTGGGATTATTACTTTAGCTGTTTGCACTATTTTTGCCACTGTTTGCACCATGAGAATATGCATAAATACATAATCTGTTTACATTTCAAACTTGTCATTGATTTGATTTATTATTGTTTGTATTGTTTGCTTTTCAGCACAGTTGCACTGTTTAAACATTATCTGTACTTTTACAGAAGAAAAGTATATCTGCAACTTTTCCATTTCTGAAAAGGCTGGTGTTAGAATTATTATTTTATGTAATTTGTTTATTATAGGAGCCTATTGATGATGGGTATGTTTTACATTAGATCATTGTTTGTTTTTCTGAGGCTCTCAAGAATGCATTCAGCTCTCACTTGTAGCCAAAAACATGGTGGATGGTACTAAATTTATATAGTCATTGATATCGTTATCGCAATAAATACCAGAAAATATTGTGATATTTCCATAAATCCATATCGCCCATCCCTGCTGAAAACATTTTATATAATTGCTATTATAACTAATACTATTATTTGAAGGTATAAATAAACAATGTAATGTTTATTATTATTATTTTAAATGATATAGAAACGTTAAATGATTTGCTGAAAAAAAAAAATTTGTACATTTTTATGCTGTTCATTTTTGTTGTTTCTTTCTTATAGGGGGTTCATAGTGAAAATGGAAACCATTGTAATTCAAACAAACCCTTATTGAGTACACATTTATAACATGAAATCACATAAACATTCCTGAAATGTGTACTAGAAACGTATCCTTTCACAAAAACAAACCAATTCCCCTAGATCTGTAATTGACACACATCTTTCACCCCTCCAACTCACATACTGTGACAGATCTTGACATTTCTCATTTCATAGAACAAAAAAAGTTTTGCATGTGCTTTTCTCAGCATTCTCCCTTCTCTTGCTTTCATAATGCACTCAGTTTCAACACAAATCAATGTACACATTCTCTTCAAATGTTTAACGAGAAACGGCGCTTGCCCACAAGCGGCATGTATGTTGTCAGGTCCAATACATTCTGCACTGAGTCCTTTAAAATCAGCCTCTCTGCAAAGCCTCAATATGACAAGATCATAAAATAATCTGAGCATAAATGTGCCGCTTAAACTAACAAGATTTCTGGTCATTTGATCTTAAAGGTACATTTCAACAGCTTGCTTTTTGCACGATCAATTCCTGTGTCTCCTTATTTCGATTGAGAACTAAACAGGCATCATTGATGTGCACATATATGTAAATGCATGGCTTTGAGTACTGAGTTATAGGCCTAGATTTATATTTATAGTACAATAGATAATTTTGAAAGATGCAGGACATGTTGATTCCTCATGACATGACAATTAACAAAACACTAGAGGATATGTCATAGTGTTAGCTTACAACTTTAAGCTTAACACATTAGCAGCTGCATTCAGGAAATACCACAATACCATACTCACAGCATTCTAAATACATTCTAGTATTCCTAATCACATTTTAAAGACATTCTGAGAAGTATCCAACCTCAAAGGCAGCACATTGCTGGGCAGGTTAACACCATACAGAATTTTTCTGAGGAAAAAAAAAAAGTGTATACAAGCACACATTGCAGGGCTTTTTTTAGTTTGCTTAAATTCCATGTAATGTAATTCTGTAAGTGAGCACATGATCTGTTTCATCATGGTGAAAGCATGAGTTTCATCATTTAAGGAGACGTGGGTCTCTTTTTATCTGCTGTGAGCATTCTAGTAAGGCTCTTTAATAATTAATATTTTTGTTTCTCTATCAATATTTCATCCACTCTTTCCTTAGATCAATGCTTCTCAACTGGTTTTGTTTCAGGACCCAGATTTTACATGGGTGTGGCTACCAAAATGGTTTATTGTACAAAAATGTTTTTCTTTCCACGCCAGCATTTCTTTTTTTATCGGAGTGTCTATTTACACCGTGCAAATAGAATGCCTTGTTGGCAAGTGCTATTCGCACTAGCTCCGCTTAACAATGCCTGTTTGGGAAAAACAAGACTAAAAAAATAAAGGGCGCATATCAACATTTTCAGTAGTGTAGTCAGTAAAGCGTAAGGCTTAACGATCTAGGTTTTGACACGATTGACCCGGGTTCGAATCCACCTTTTGCAGAGCTCGCTCTTCTCTCTTTTCCGATCACATATCAAATCGGAAAGGCATTTACTTTCAATTAAATTTTTTTCTAAAAATGGAAATAAAGTGCCTAATGAAATGTTTAATAATAATAAAAGCATTTATTGGGTAGGGTTAGGGAGGGCTTTTATTGTCCCATTAAGGCGGCAAGCCAGTAATGCCTGTGAAGTATTATATCAGTGTAGCACACACATTTATACAGCTATTAAGCTAACAATGTTCCGTAGCACCTGCGCTATGTTGCTAAAACTATATTTTGGATTTAACTGTAATTATTTCCCACATCCAGGTTCCAGGTTATAATATGCAAAAGTCTAAACATTAATCTCTTAATTTTGCAGTTAGAAGTTATACTTAACAAAAACAAAGGCTTAAACATTTTAAAAAAAAAAATGCACATTTAAGGGGCTACTCTTTTGGTGAAAGTTTTCAGACAGCTTTCAAAATGGCCACCAGACAGTTTGAACACATGAATACCCATATCTCGGTGTGCAATGGACTGATTAACTTGAAATTAGTAAAAAACGCATTAATTGGTTAAGACATCAAGTAGGATGATACATTTTTTTATTTAATTTTTTTTTATCTGAGCTGAAAGATAGTAGTGTGCTTAATGGGTACTTGAGCTTAATAGGTACGTTTACCCTACTATTTACACATATTGCAAATAACTACTTTTACATGGCGTAAATAGAATATATCACTATTTTCACTTAGTAAATAGCATCTACATCTATTTGCACTTAGTATAAAAATCATCTATTTCTAAGAAAATGTTATTTTCAGTGTAAATAGAATCTAGTTGCTATTTACACTTGGTGTAAATAACATGTATTGCTAAGAAAATATGCTATTTGGTGTAAATAGCATCTATTGCTATTTGCACTTAAGTGTAAATAGCCGCTGTCTTTAAAAAAAAAAAGTTGCCAGCCAGCACCATATTTTTGATAATTTTCACAGAACTTTCAAGGCCGCCAGAATATTCTGAAATGTATGATATAAGCAATATCACGAGCAAGAGAGCCATTTTCACAAACATGAGCATGCTTGTAAACGTGATCGATTTTATTTAAATGCTCAATAAACAATTACATTTTTTTAAAACATTAATCTCAACATTGTTGGAACTTGGAAATTGTAATAACTCAGATGCAACTTCAGTGCCACCTCTGCAGTGCAAAGGGATCTCATTTGATTAGTAACAGCCCTTTATAGTGTCTCATTATTCTAATTGTATTTATTGATTAAATATGAGACATTTCTCAGGCAGTAAATATGGATCTTTTAGATGAATTTAAGGAGTGCCGGTCTGGTCTTGGTCTTGTCTCGGTCTCGACCAAGCGGCAACCTCCCGCAGTTTCTCTTGAAGCCAATACGGAAGTGACATATACTGCAATTCATCGACTGGCCACTAGGGACATGCTCCAGAAGGGAATCTCATTGAGCCCCATGTTAAAATGCCCAACTCTACAGCAGATTAAAACATGTTTACAGCCTGGTACAAATTGTGGTTTTGATCTATACGGCTAATTTTGCCCTTCATGACAACTGTGAGGGGGGTGAATTTTTTATAACTCATTCGTTTACATTATATAAAGCATTAAAGTTCTGCATAATTAAGGGTGTGGCCACTTCGAGTGGCAGGTGGATAGCCATTTATCTGCTGTCTGTTAGTCATCGCGTCACTTCAGCTCCGCCCACGTCCCGCCTTTTTGCCCATTTTCTGTTATCCGGGAGTGACGCGCAATGACGCGCTGCCAAGATGGCAACGGCCAGCACGTACATACTTTGTGCTTCAAAACAGCTCTTCAGAATCCTATGAGTGACGTCACGGACACTACGTCCATATTTTTTTAAAAGTCTATGGTCTCGAGAACACACTGCTCTTGTTCTTGACTTGCCTCAGTTTAGGTGGTCTTGACTACAACACTATCATAACTATAGATGATTATATGGTTAGTTGTATTTTATTCTTAGAATTTTTCCCCGTTTTTGTGATCCATGTCTTTGGTCACAGCATTGTTAAAACCGTTTAACCAAAGCATTTTCCACCCCTCAACCTAATCCTCTGATGCATGTGGTCTTTGTAATGATGTTTCTTTACTTCCTGTGTCCTGTATCTTTTTTTATTATCTCATGGTGTGTAACAGTATGAGCCATTAAGCTGTACAGACGAACTGCTCATTAACAGCAGAGGAACAGACTGTCAAATGACACAGGGCCATATCATTGTCATCCATAACACCTGCATGCTTCATTTATGCCTCTATCACTGATGACCTTTGACCTGTAGAAGCTCACTGACATATGGATAATGACTGGCTGTAAGGGTGGGTGAGGAGTGAACTGTCTTTATCCAGCTGTTAGCTAAGTCAGGACTAAAAGACATTAAGGGCAGCTAACAGCCGCCCACAATCCTTAAGCCTCAGGGGATGCACATCAGCGGAAGTTTCCTCTCGTGTCCGTGCATGTTATTTGTGTCTGCGTTCAGTGGGAGTGTGTTTATTTGGCCAATGCGTGTTGTCTATTGGAATGGGTGGATTGTGGGAAAGTTGTCAATTTTAATTCGATCCGATCTGTGGTCACATATCCATAACGTGCATGCATAACTTCATTCCTAAGGTTCAGTGATGTTTTGCAATAATAATAATGTGTGTGGGTTTGTATTGGTGTTGCCGTAAGCATGCATATGGCAAGGGAATGTTCTCTGATGTTTACTACACTCACTAGCACACAGTATCATATCCGATTTAACCTAAAACCGCTCCACATGGGAACTCGCACACTTGTGAGCTGAAGGGTCGCTTAAGGCTCAGTTTGTGTGTTTGCTGCCACACAAGAAAGGCAGGGTTATTCCGCCGTGGAAGAGCCAATTCTCCTCACTGCGGCTGACAAAATACTGTTTCTGACTTGAGTGCTTTCTTTCAGCCTTTTTCTCTGCAAATAGTCAATGCTCAATTTACTGCTGCAGTTATTTGAAGCTGAAAAAAAAGCTGATGCATTGGTTGTGTTCCAAAAATGGGTCACAGTTCTGTTCTGATGGAATAATAATCATTTTATGAAGCTGCCAATAGTGGTGTAACGATACACTCATGTCACGATTCGATATCAATTGCGAAACTGAACTCACGATACGATATGTATTGCGATATTTTAAGCCAAAATAAAGAGGTTTTTTTTAACTATTATTATTATTATTATTATTGTGAGGACCCACAAATATTGCCCCGTTTCAGTGACATTACTTCATTAAAAGACTAATATATATATATTAGTCTTTTAATGAAGTAATGTCACTGAAACTCTGTAAACTTTCGTTTCATCACTTCTTTGACATTCACAAATTCCCCATGGCAAGGGCGTAGAATTTAGTAGATACGTTAGGGACATGTCCCTACCAATATCCAGCTAGTACTAATTGCTCCTAGCAATAAGTTGGAACAATTAAGGTATTTTATCTATCTGTGTCTTCTGTTTTTTTTTTATATTTTAATTTAACCAGGATAAGACTAGCTGAAATTAAGAAATTGTTCTCACCTCTCAACTAATCATCTTTTAATGAATATCATTTCAGTTGTACTTTCTGAGTATGAATCATCAAATGCATTGAAAAACAACAATATACTACATTAGTCTCTTCAGACCTTACTGTACATGAAGCTTCCAGAACTTCTGATTGAGGCTGTGTCCCCCTAATTGAACTCCTTTCCACAAATTGAACATAGAAAAAAAACATTTATTTTCGTTATTTTATACTGTTTTTATTTTCAAGTCTTAAGTGCAAACAATAAGTGCAACTATAATCAAGTACTCTAAGTATTCTCTTAATATTTAAAGTGCAAACAGAGACCAAAACAAGAGACCAGAGTTCAGAGGTGGTTACAACTACACAGCCCAGCCTAAGATAGCTTTGACATTGGGAGACAGACTATTGTATGTCGCCTAATTTACGAGCATCAGGGAGCTCACATTTTACTTTCAATTTCGCAATCACATGTACTCTGTGTATAGGGAGCGGTGGTGCTGAGCACACACTCTAGGATTAGTTCACTTCAAAATGAAAATGTCCTGATATTCTACTCACCCCCATCTCATCCAAGATGTGTTTGTTTCTTTAGTCGAAAAGAAAATATGTTTTTTGAGGAAAACGTTCCAGGATTTTTCTCCACACCTTTCATGGCAACCAAAATGTTGTCAATGCAGTTTCAAAGGGCTTCAGAGCGTGATCCCAGACGAGGAATAGGGTCATATCTAGTGAAACGATCAGTCATAAAAAACAAAAAACCTTTTTAACCTAAATTGCTCATCTTGCGCTGCTCTGCAGTGCTCCAGTGATTGCGCAATCACGTTGAAAACGTCAGACTAGACGTAGGCGGAAGTACCGCACCAAGCAAACGTGCGAAGACTAATTCAAACGCCCTTTACCAAAAAACACTCAATTTTCAACTTCAAAATTGTCTGACATGGTTGTTTTACTTTTGAACTAAAGGACGTTTGTATTAGTCTTTGCAAATGTGCTTTGTAAACACAGGGCTGTACTTCTGCCTATTAGGGGTGTAACGGTACACATTTTTGTACCGAACCGTTTTGGTACAGGGCTTTCGGTTCGGTGCACGCATGTACTGAACGGTTTCTGAATGCAATCTTTAACGGTTAACATTTGGCTTGTTTTAAGCACGGAACACGTGTTTGATCATCACTGTATAGGCGCATCAGTTCAAGCGGCCCCGCGATGCGCGCTCGTGAGAACGCGATCGTCTGTGAACGTGATCGATCATCTCTTCCTAAAGAATAAACTTGAATGAACATCTGAAGGTATGTTGAGGATACATTACAACTTACTGTCACGTATCATATGTGGTGTAATCGCTCAATCAGTGTTTCAACGGTGGAAAGACCTCAATTTAACTGCTTGTAAACTAAAGAATGTCATGTAGCATCACATTTACCTCAGGCAGTCATTCAGTGTCCACAGAATTGTATTCATTAGATAAATCAACTCTTTCACCAAATATATGCACTGTATTAGCCTATATATTCATTATATTCTTCTGAACCTGTTAGGGATGTCTTGATTATTTCAATGAAAATGACAGACACTGTGTATAAATGATATTTCAACAACGAATTGGAGAAAAAACTATTTTATAATTAGATTTAGAAGTTCTTGCAAAAACTGCCTATTGTGAAGTTTACATGTTTGCATAATGTGTTATTTGAGTGTTGATTATTATACCTAAAAATAAATAGCAACTGAATTTAGGCTAATAGTTTGGGCTCTGTAACCTTTAATATTAATGTGCAAGTAAGGGCTCCCTATCTATTTTACAGCAATATCTTCAATTAACTTTTAGTTATAATTGAATTCATTTAAGGACAGACAAATATTTTTTTTCAGTAAACCACTGTTGAATAAAAATAAATAAAAGTATTTTGTTAAACTGCTGTACCGAACCCGTACCGAACCATGACTTCAAAACAGAGGTACGTACCGAACCGTCAGTTTTGTGTCTCGTTACACCCCTACTGCCATGGGCGTCAGTTTGGTTTGAAATGTGCTGGGGACAGAGACGCATTCAGAAGTGCATTTTCAGAAGTGCTGGGTACATTTTTTTTTCTCTTTCGCGCAGGTCATGTTTTGAAAGACTATGTCCTGCAGCTTACTAATGTAAATAAATAAAAATGTCAGATGAGAGACATATTGCGGGTCTTATAGCCTATCTTACTCATGCCGACGAAAGCGCCCCGCGAATTCTTTAATATTTTTCATTTTTGCTATTTTTTTTACCACTTCATTATCAGAGTCCCACTGGAGCCCGTGTTTTTTTTTATCCTTCCTATTACACAATAGTTACAGCCATTAAAATAGTTCAGTTTTGTTTTTAATGTCAAAGTAGATATATTTCGTTTTGTTTCTTTATTAAGTTAATTTAGAAAAATGTTTAAAGCATTTAATGTTTGTTAAACTAAAGTTTTTGCTTTTTAAAGTGACGACCAAGCGGCCAGCGGCCGACAGTGAGTTAACCCAACACTTTAGCCTCTGAAATCAACACTTAACTTGTCTTGCTTATTAAATCCATAAAAAACACTTCAAGCATCGTTTAAACGTTTAGCCTATTATCACCACCATCACAGTAAAAAGGCATTTTTGACAAGATGAGGCAGGCAGATCGCAACGGCGCGCGCAAACAAAACGGGCTACACAATCTAAACAAATAATTAAAAATAAAAAACATGCTGGTTGTCTTACCTTAGGCTACACCTCTCCGCGAAATGAATATATATCCGACCTTCAATTCCCGTGCTATATGCACATTTAACGGAGTTCAAGTCAACGAAATCAACCGATATGAGTATTTTATTCATCAGCTCTTTTCAACATCAAAGACCGCATTATGAGAACGAGCGACCTAAACACTGGTAAGAGCATTTAGTCTCATTAATTTTAATGAAGATGATTGTGCTTTTGAGCATCTAAAACTTAGCTTATTTTCAGTTTCACTTGTGGCAGTTTGCGTGTTGGCTTGCTTTACTCATTTGCGGCGATGCGTGTTGCATAGCGCCGTCCTATAGCCTAAAAAAGCCCGAAGCCCGGCCCGCGTCTGAGGTAGGCTATGACTGGAAAATTGGCCCGAAGCCCGGCCCTAGGGCGTAAAAAAGTCGGGGCCCGTCGGGCTCGGGCAGAAATGTAGGGCTCTACTTTGAGTAAGGCTGAAAGAGTCTTTCTTTTTAATACATTTCTTGAATGTCTCAATTACAGTAGGCCTAGCCTATAGATAATTTTGATATTTGTGGCTGCACCGGGGTCCGTCATTACGCTAAATCATGAGCGGTCCATGGCACCTGCTACCCATGGCTGTTAAGAACTGTATAGGCTACATCAATCCATTACAACAATTTCGTGTTATGGGCACTGCCACTGATACAGGCAGCGGAAGAGCCTATTTTACGGAGCTTGCTTCTGCTTTTCAAACGTTTTTACAACAAAAGATGTCGTTAAAACAACATAAGATCTCGTTATTATGAGAAAAGATGTAGTTAAAACGACATAAGATATCGTTATTACGACACAATTGAGTGGAAAAAATAATATGTGTGTGTCAGCAATGCTTCACCGCAAAATTGAACTCGAGGTTTAAAAAAAAAAAAAAAAGTGGTGGGTACAAAAGGACTCATGACGAAATCTGGTGGGTACGCGTCCCCCCCGTCCCCCCCGAAATCGACGCCTATGCCTACTGCCTACGTCTAGCGTGACCTTTCCAATGTGATTGCAGAGCAGAGCGAGATGAGCAATTTAGGTTAAAAAGTATATTCATTTTTATTTTTTCTTGTAAATGACAGATGGTTTCGCAAGCTAAGACCCTATTCCTCGTCTGGGATCGTGCAGATCCTCTGAAGCCCTTCGAAGCCCTTTGAAACTGCATTGGTTTGGACCTTCAATATTTTGGTTGCTATGGAAGTCTATGGTGTGGAAAAAAATCCTGGAATGTTTCTCAAACTTAATTTCTTTTCGACTGAAGAAAGAAAGACATGAACATCTTGGATGAGACGGGGGTGAGTAAAATATCAGGACATTTTCATTTTGAAGTGAACTAATCCTTTAAGACACACTTAGGCTCTGTTGCGCAATGAATCCTCCGGCATGGTCTTGTCAGTTATCTCGCCTTAAGGTTTTATTTTTTTGATCAGCTGTTTGTGTAATGAGTGCTTCCACACTGAACGTGAATGTGCTGCGGTGAAAAAACAATGTTTATTTTTTTCCACTTCGATGTTGATTTTTTTTCATTTTTATAGATTTAAAAAAATATATTTAAATAATAATTCAATCAACATTTAACCTTTGCCAGGTATCGCATTTCTCACAAGATTACAGCTCCTGTGGGAGTACATGCAAGTCGCTGTAGGCTACAGACAACGATAACAACCTTTTGAGTTAAAACTTTTTTCTAAACCTAATTGTGTCTACAACAATGGAAAGCGAATGTGTTTCCATCAGTATGATTTGTGGCACTTAAATGTTTACATTGTGACTCAACTGGAAACATAGCTGGAAACACAGCTGCTCCAGATCGATTGGCTCCCTGAAGTTTGTGGTTTGTCTTGTCAGATGTGGTGCTACTGTCTCTGGAGGAGCTCCTCAAATTGTCCCACGGACATTCGAATGTAAGTGCTTAACCAGCCATGAATAAGTTTTAGCTCCTGTACAAGATTAGCATACTCACCTTCAGACTCTCTGTTCTTTTAAAGGGTTACTTCTGTGATTGAGCATTAAGCTTTGTATTTAAACTGGGTCATTTATGTAGTAGAAATGTGAAATTATTTTTGAATTTGGTGCCTTTTAGACTGTGAAAAGACAGAAAATGTATTTTTGTCTCATGGGGATGAAATACAACAACTCCCAGAATGCACTTGCTTCGCTGCCCACCGCGGCTCCACCCCAACGTCGGTTTCATTTTTATAGTAATACAATAATTTCGTTCAGTTACACTCACAGAAATATTTCACCCAAAATTTAAGATTTATGTAATTTTATTAAATGACAAATTCCCATTTATATTTTTTTCATAATTTTAACACAAATCTACCAAATAAACTTTACACAATTTATTTTCATTAGGATAATAAAACCTATTTATTTAAAATACATAAAGTTTATTGTATAAATTGCATAATAATTAAGAGAACTAAATCAGGATAATTAAAAAAGTTAAATAACATTTATTTGAATCATGTTAAATGTATATTCATGGCAGAGTTAGTTTTTATGCATTTACATCTATTTGATTTTATTTAAAAACTCATATTTTTAAAATCTATACATTAAAAGTAAATAAACTCTAAAAGATTTAATCAATTTTACAATTTATTTAATGCAATTAGTTAATAAATACTAACATTGTTTGAATAATAAGAGTTATAAAACAAACAAGATTCTGTTATTTAAAGTTTATGTGATTGGTTTTCATCAAAGTTATGAAAAAAAATCCATTTGGGAAACAGGAAACGACGTCACTTTCGCTGGACACAAGCCCTCGAGATATTGTGGGAATCCGTCACACACATCCCACTGAGCAAAGGCGTACGTTGAAAAGACGTCCACTGAGGAGCCAGAATGAAAGTTTTTATGACGTCTGTTTTTGACGTGTTCTGCACGTCCGATATAGACGCTCATGGAACCTCAAGGTTAAAAACTAGTTCAAATTATGGACATATTTTCCATTTGTAATTGCAAAGCAACTCACAGACAGTGTGTGTTTGTCCAGAAATCATGAAAATAAAAGAAACTTAGTTCACACCTTTAGACACTTTAGACAACTTAGCATCTGTAATTCACACATCTTTGGATTGTGAGAGAATCGTGGGATTCAATCCAGGATCTTCTTGCTGTGAGGAGACAGTGTTTCCCACTGAGACACTGGTGCTGCCCTTAATCACAGACATAAGACACACTTTGACTATTTCTGTCAGACGTCTACAGAAGCTCTTACTGAGAATGAACAGAGCTTTAGATGTTGATGTTTATGTTTCATTTGAAGTCACCATTGTGGTGGGAAGCGTTTGCTTTAGTTGGGCTCTTGGTCCCCGTATTTGTGTGAGCTTTTCTTTGACTGCTGTAACTGTGTGTGTGAAACACAATAGTTATGGCTGAGAAAGCAAAGATAAAGTGACTTCAGGTGTTGTCAGCGCCTTGTTGATGACTAAATCATCAGAAGTCTAGAATCTGATGTTGTGCTTTCGAGTTTTATGTTCTTGTTTGGCAAATAATAATTTGTTTATATACTATAACCTTGTGAATCTGCTGTATTGACACCAATAGCAATAAACAAATCACTCATATTGAAAGATGATAAAACAGCAGGTGCACATTGTTTTGAGAAAATATTTCTCATAGTCACACACAGACATCAAGATTTTGCATATGATTCACAACAACGGTGACAATCATAAAAAAAAACTTCATGCTGTAATGCATGATGGGTAGCTTCAAAGTACAAAACTCAAAACTCATGCTTGATTGTCACCGTTGTTGTGAATCATATGCAAAATCTTGATGTCTGTGTGTGACTATGAGAAATATTTTCTCAAAACAATGTGCACCTGTTTTATCATCTTTCAATATGAGTGATTTGTTTATTGCTATTGGTGTCAATACAGCAGATTCACAAGGTTGTAGTATATAAACAAATTATTATTTGCCAAACAAGAACACAAAACTCAAAAGCACAACATCAGATTCTAGACTTCTGATGATTTAGTCATCAACAAGAAGCTGACAACACCTGAAGTCACTTTATCTTTGCTTTCTCAGCCATAACTATTGTGTTTCACACACACAGTTACAGCAGCCAAAGAAAAGCTAACACAAGTACAGGGACCAAGAGCCCAACTAAAGCAAACGCTTCCCACCACAATGGTGACTTCAAATTCACCATAAATATCAACATCTAAAGCTCTGTTAATTCTCAGTAAGATCTTCTGTAAACGTCTGACAGAAATAGTCAAAGTGTGTCTTATGTCTGTGATTAAGGGCAGCACCAGTGTCTCAGTGGGAAACACTGTCTCCTCACAGCAAGAAGATCCTGGATTGAATCCCACAATTCTCTCACGATCCAAAGATGTGTGGATTACAGATGCTAAGTTGTCTAAAGTGTCTAAAGGTTTGAGCAAAGTTTCTTTTATTTTCATGATTTCTGGACAAACACACACTGTCTTTGAGTTGCTTTGCAATTACAAATGGAAAATATGTCCATAATTTGAACTAGTTTTTAACCTTGAGGTTCCATGAGCGTCTATATCGGGCGTGCAGAACACGTCAAAAACAGACGTCATAAAAACTTTCATTCTGGCTCCTCAGTGGACGTCTTTTCAACGTACGCCTTTGCTCAGTGGGATGTGTGTGACGGATTCCCACAATATCTCGAGGGCTTGTGTCCAGCGAAAGTGACGTTGTTTCCTGTTTCCCAAATGGATTTTTTTTCATAACTTTGATGAAAACCAATCACATAAACTTTAAATAACAGAATCTTGTTTGTTTTATAACTCTTATTATTCAAACAATGTTAGTATTTATTAACTAATTGCATTAAATAAATTGTAAAATTGATTAAATCTTTTAGAGTTTATTTACTTTTAATGTATAGATTTTAAAAATATGAGTTTTTAAATAAAATCAAATAGATGTAAATGCATAAAAACTAACTAATGCCATGAATATACATTTAACATGATTCAAATAAATGTTATTTAACTTTTTTAATTATCCTGATTTAGTTCTCTTAATTATTATGCAATTTATACAATAAACTTTATGTATTTTAAATAAATAGGTTTTATTATCCTAATGAAAATAAATTGTGTAAAGTTTATTTGGTAGATTTGTGTTAAAATTATGAAAAAAATATAAATGGGAATTTGTCATTTAATAAAATTACATAAATCTTAAATTTTGGGTGAAATATTTCTGTGAGTGTAGAGAATAAACACTACAATTAAAAAGTGAATGTGTCTTTTCAATAACGTTTGAGTGAGCCGAACGAAAGTCACGAGACAAACGCAGCAGGAGTCAGATTTCATTCATCACGAGAGCACAGAGCTGAGGTAAGTGCGGCAGTCATTCTCAGCGCGTGTCCAGTCTGGCACGTTTTCAGATCGCATATGGAAGCTAAACGTTCAAAGGAATTCATTGAAAAGTTGAACAACACTCACTTTCTCTGCACGGCTCCATTATGAATGCCAGAGGCCGAGCCGTGCGCATTTACATTCTGTGAGTGAGATGAGATCCCTCCCCTATGGGCGGGTTGATAACATGCGGAACAGCTCCATCTAGTGGCTGTAGTCTTTAGGCTCTGGCTAAAAAATCCTCTGACGCAAAATGCCGATATTTGCGTCATCTGAGGATTTTTTCCAGAAATAAAATGCATAATTATCTCGTCTCAGGGGGATATGAGGGGGGAAGTACCATAATTCGAATATACTACCGGGTTTCTACTGATACAAAGCTTAATGCTAAATCATTGAAGTTACCCTTCAAGACTAGGTGCACCCAAAACCTTCTTTTCAATCAAATTAAAAGCTTGTCTTCACTGGATGATGAAGTGTCCATGTTTTATCAGCTGTCGCTGCGAAAGTTTTGGAATGTTGGAGCTCTGAAACGTCACAGACATCGCAAATTCGCATTGCAGCTGATGTCAATAGTTTTGACGCAAACTATTTGTAGGCCTACGCGAAATATTAGTTTTTCCGCAACGCGTCCGGTGTGAAAGGGCTTTTACTCTCGTCACATCAGTGAACTGAGATTCCTGCTGTACTGTGTGCGTTTAGTGCTGGATGAGCAGAGCAGATTTGTACAATAGTTTACAATAGAAGTGGCCGTTCTCCAACTGAATGGTTTTTATATCTTTGAAAAAAGCAAAACGATAGTAGAGGTGGTGCCACGGTGGGCACTGTAAAGTATTGTAAATGTATCGATGGCATATTCAGTTTTCACCTCAATGAGAAATCTTGTCACATTTTAATATCACGAGATCTCTATTCATATAACAGTACCCCAACTGTTTTATGAGTAGGCTTACCAAAATAAAAATCCTGGAAAGTTTTCAAAAATTCTACCGGAAACTTTGCAACCGTATTTATGAATAATGTGAATTTGGACATTCTACTCTTCACATACTGTTTTTGCCTAATATATATTAGGGAAGTATTCATATTCTGATGCAGTCTCTATTCCTATGAATCTTTTGCACCTTTTGGCTGGCGGATGTCTGTGTAGAGGATGGATTTTGTATGTGGTTTTAGCAAAATGGCAGAACAAAGCTAAAGGTTCAAATAACTTGCATTACCAATGACTTATATTTTTTCCACAAATTTTATACCACAAACAATTTTGGCCAAAATATTGTAAAAAATATCCTTTTGGTTTAGCTTAATTTTTCCTTGTTAAAAAGCTGATGCAGGGATTTCCTCGAAGTTTGAATTAAATGGCCACTTGTAGTGAGGGTCATCTGTGGCCTTGATTGCTGTCGCCATCTGTACTCGTTCCTTTTAGCCTTGAGCTTCGATTGATTGGAAGAAAATCCCTGGAAATCCAGCTCCTAACTGGAATGGGAGAGAGATGCTTTTCTTCCTCAGCCTGAGAAATGTGTCAACACAAGCAGATGGCAGGAGAAGATGAGACAAAATCTTCCTCTTACCCTTGTAATGGGCGTCCCGCCACCGGGAACATCCTGTCTGCTCTAAAAGGGCGTGCAAGGAAGTGTGTGTGCGAGGAACCTGTCCGGCTCAGATCACATAATATCAGCTGCTGTTAATAATGTTCACTATAATCTAAACTCATAACAATTTCATTTGAAACCATTGGTGTTGATCTACTGATTGGAAAATTGGCAGGTAAAATGCTGTGCCTGAATGTATAATCAATACAGTCTTGTAAATTTACATATAAATGAAAAGCCTCCGAGATCTCCAAACCCCTCCATCCATTATTGGCTCCTTCCACAGAACAGATAAACTCCATTGCCATGAATGATTTAAATTAAACATACAAACTGGGAGGTGTCACTAATCAAAGGATGGTGGCTTGGCATCACATAGTGTTTCAGTCAATTCAGCACTTTTCATTTGTGTGCGTTTGATCAAATTCTGCTTGCAGTTGTTTGCCATGCGGTGTTGTTTTGAACATGTGACTTGGATAGCGTGTGTTCCTGTTGTTCGGCGGGGTCTGATTTACGAGTCTTTGCTTGTCTTTATGGCCCAGTGAGCGATAAGAGTGTAATCAGCTTACACAAGCACTGATCCCAGCCCTGCACTGTCTAACAGTAAACACACACACCTCATTCAAATCACCACATTATGCAATATTACACGCTCGAATAAGCACTGGTTACATGCCCGGTGTGCTGGGGAACAGCTCCGGATGTTTGCTGTTTTGGTCAGGCGGAAGGAAGGCCTTTATTTCTGTCTGTTTGTGGGATTGTTATCTAGACTTCACAGTTCAGTTTGCAGAACATCATGATGTTGAAATAAACAACAACCAGTTTAACGGTCATTGCAAAACTTCTGTAGGACTGGGATATATAGTGAAAATTAATAAAATGGCAATTGTGTGCGTATGTGTGATTAGCCACTCTTTTAGGTACACCTTGCTAGTACTGCGTTGGACCTCCCTTTTGCTTTCAGAATTGCCTTATTTCTTCATGGCAAATTCAACCAGGTGCATTTCTCAGAGTCCATATTGACATGATGGCAAAACACATTTGCTGCAGATTTGTCGGCTGCACATCCATTATGTGAGCCTCCTGTTCCACCACATCCCAAAGGTGCTCTATTAGATTGAGATCTGGTGACTGTGAAGGGGAGAGTTAGGTGAACTCATTGTCATGTTCAAGAAACCAAGATGTTCAAGATGATTTGGGCTTTGTGACATGGTGCATTATCCTGCTGGAAGTAACCATCAAAAGATGGTACACTGTGGACATAAATGGATGGACATGGTCAGCAACAATATTCAGGTATGCTATGGCGTTTAACCTCTTGAAGTGCACTGTCCTGACCTCAGGCTTGACGCCACTTTTACCATGATATACATTTTAGTGCTGGGCGGTATACCGAATACCGGTGTTTATTTTTATGATATGAATTTTGATGATACCGTAATTCTGGTATATGTCGCTTAAAAACGTTCGGAACGCGGTGCAGCGACACTGTTTGAGAGGGGTCCCTTTTCACTGTTGCACTGTAGTGAGGACACATCTGAGATCGCATTACAGCCTATGTCTGAATCCGAAATCGCCTCCCTATACCCTCAAATAGGGCATTATTTGAGGGGACCGCCATTTGTATTGGTGTCTGAAACCATAGTGCACGTTATTGAGTGCATTCAATCCCACATTGCGCCGCAATAACAAGTCTACAGCCGTTGTACACACAACTGCTGTCCGACTTTACGCACTCATTTTCATTCACTCATTTTCATTCACTCCTTTAAGTGAACTATATTAGTGGATAACGTCGGGAATAGTGATTTGAGGGTTTAGGGGGCAATTTCGGATTCAGCCTATGATAACAGTGGAGAATTCAAACATGCGGCGCGCGCATGAGAACGGTTTCTGCGCAGAGCGCCACAATGAGTTTAACAAACGCTCACCACATGGATCATATCAGATACAGACCGAAGTTTATTTATGGACATATTTCATATACTCTAGTGCGTGTATGACCGCAATGACATGAGGGATTATTCTGCTACACTGAAGACAATGATACAAGTTAATAGACTGACGATTAGGGATGCTCATATTGACCGTTTAACCGTTAACCGAAAGTAAGAATTTTGACCGATTAATACTATCAGTTAAACGTAAAAAAAAAAGATAATGGAAAAAAATAAGCAATGGAAAAGAAGTAGGCCTACTGTGTGGAACCATTTCGTCAGAAGGCTGGCCACTCTAGCGAGGCGTTATCTCTGTATTCCTGGGGCATCAGTGCCATCTGAAGCCTTGTTTAAGGCTTTTCGTAGTATGGTTTTGGTAAAGTTTACTAAAGTAAACATTGTCACGTATGTTCTTCTCGCCGCTGTTACCTGATGATTTATAGAACAATTACTCTGAGTCGTCCTCTGTCGGTTCAATGAATAGCACTACAGCGAGCGTGTCGAAACACGTCCCCAAACGGACAAGGCAAGTGTGGAGGCTCGCGTTGCGGAGACGAAAGTGCTTGAGAGAGGGTGTTTTCTGCCGACTAACCCACATCACTTAGACATGTTACTTTAAAAAAGAAATAAAAACCATACAAGGTGTGGATTGAGGTAGGCCTGCTATTTATTTATTTTGACAAAAAAAAAACTTTTCCGGTTCTTCAAAGCTTCAAATGGATTCAGTGTATTTTTGTTTTGTCATCTTAATTTGGTAATAATTTAAGGGAAAATATTTAGTGCAGGACTATTTATTTTATGATTTTTATCTATATTTTATTCGTGAAAATTTGATCATGTGTGAACCCAGGTTCTGTTGTTGTTGAGCTGTTCTGTATGCTGCTGTTTGCACGGTAAAATAAACCTGTGAAAAAAGTGTCACAGACACTCGTCAATTGTATTTCTATTTAATGCCAACTCAATATTATAATCTGATCAGTTAACGGTAAATATTAGGATAATGAGAGGCAGTTATCAGTCGGGAAAATTAACCGAAATGAGCATCCCTACTGACAATTCAAAGAATGGGCAAAACTGTTAAACTTGCGTGTCATTTGTTCAGAGACTGTAGTGCTCTTAAATGTATTGAAAATATCCTTAGACCTGTCATGCAAAGGGGGAAAAAAATACTGTCAAATAGCACGAAACTGGTATAATTTTGAAAAATACTGTGATATACATTTTTGGTCATACCACCCAGCACTAATACATTTAATGGATTACTGTCTAAAACTTTCAAATGATGTATAAGGGTTTAGTGTCAATCTACGGTGTCTGTTTTATGATATGGATGCTCCAGCAACAGTAATATTGTAATTTGTGTCGGGAGTGCAAAAGACCACATGCAAAATCAAAACGGGACTTCATATCTTTGTAATGAAATAGCGATCATGAGATGAATCCAATCTGTCACATTTGTGTAAAATGTCCATGACAAGCGTCCATTGAAAGACATCCAACAGCACTTTTTGTCCACAAAAGAGTTAAATCTGTGAAATATATTGTCCATTGTTTACATAATTTCTCCTGAAAGATCTGAATTCCAAGAATCTGAATTAAGAAATTATGCAATCTGAGCACGGTTTATGTTGTAAAACTGTATACAATCGTATACATTAGACTCTCCCAAACAAATGAGCCTGTCTCCACAGTATATTTTTTTAAAATAGTGCAGCAGTTTTACTTATAATATCCATGCAGTGTGGTCATATTTTGTGATGTCTTGAGAGGCATTCTCCAGCCATTGTAGTAAATTCTGAGGGAACCAGTCGTTTAACAGAGAGCCAGGACAGACATTTAGGGTTTTTTCAAACAAATTTCCTCCAAAATACTTGTCTTTCCCCCCACTTTAAGAAATAATCAGAATTTGTTGGTCAGATGACTGACACTGTGCTTTATTGCTGTACAGGAACTTTTATAAAACATTTCAAAACAAAATATGTACCAAGACATCATTTTTTTTTCTTTGCCCACAAACATGTATTGAAGTAATAGGCATGTATATATAATTTACAGAAGGATCAGAAAGGAAGAAAAAAAATAAATAAAAAAACTAAAACACATCGACTACAAAAGACAGCAACAGCCATGGTAATTTAATATTTTGTTGAGCTCTGCATATTTGAGCAAGCACAGTAATCTGAATACATTTATTTTCAATGTCTTGTGATGGAGATGGCAGTGTTGTATTTGAGACCAGCTCATTCGAACCCGGCCACATGACTTGGACTCGAATGAGCTGGTCTCAACAACAACACTGGGAGATATTCTCTACATATTATGCTTAACCAAACCATTTCTGGCCATTGTTTTGCTATCAAATCAATACGTCCATTATAACATGACCGTGTTGGGCTGGAGGGTGAGAGGAAGTTCATAACATCATGTCTGGATGGTTTCACAGCACCAGTTAAGACAAAGGGCATGATCCGATGAAGTCTATCTCCACACCATATCAGACTAAGCACAGAAAAACAGGCAGATGGGATGTGTACGTAAGAGAGATCTCATGCGTTAACAACATACATTCCCCTTTTAACAACAGCTTAGAAAAATGGGCTCATACTGTACAGTTCTTTTCATTCTCTTTTTGCTTTGTAGTATTGATGGCAAGTCAATACTAGACATTTATAAAATAGCATTTTTTCTTCAATAAATTAATGTTTCAAATAATAGTATCGTAACCCTGTTAAGCAGTAGCGATGCAAAGCAGCTATTCCAAAACTGTGGATCGAACCCATGAAGTGAGTTCTGGTCTCCATCAGCACTGGCCCGCACAGTGATTTTTTTTAATATGCGTCTCTGATCTGCAGGACTGCACAGCAGTAAAAGATGTTTAAACCACCGTCCAATGGAATGGGGAAAGGGAATATTCACATTAGTTGGGAAGATAAGAGTTTGAAGAAGATATGAGATGCATAAGCCTTAGCAGCCTCTGTTTGTAAGAGCTGTTTGTAATGAATTATAGAGCCAGAAAGTATGACGCAGAAAAAAAAAATCATCTCTACAGTGTTAATTTGAGTGAATCACGTTTTACATTGAAAATAATGTACTGTTTCAATACAATCATTAAACAAAACTGGTTATGTAGACCATACATCTTAAGTCACTGTTTATCTTAGATTTAATGTATGTACATATTGAGACCAAAGACCTTGCCATAGATCATTGTGTCAGAAGGGCTGAATGGGTTCTTTTTAGAAGGTGTAACATTTGGGGACACTTTTTTTTTCTCAGCAAGTCAGGACGGCGCCTTCAGGATAAGCAAACAGGCATGAAGTGACAATGATGAAGCTTAAACGAAACAGCGGCAAAGTGCGACTCAAACGTACTTGCACAAACACAAAAGTTCTGTACAATAAATTAAATATCTTTATACATTGACCGCAGTCCTATGTGGATGGAGAACGGCTAAAGAGTTTACCATGAATAAACAATCATTCTGTTCTAAAATGATATTCACACTATAAAACCCACCACCTTAGTCCTTCTGTCATTGCATCCTTGAACATTCGGGAATAACTTTCCATTATAAAGACAATAATTTGCCAATATACTCATTATACATTTGCAATCTGTACATAACCATCTATTCAGTCATATTGAAGACAACCAGAACCAGAAGGTCAAGTTCTGCTTATTCTCAGAAAAGCGCCTATACGTCAGGTTCATGGCTGTGCTTATGGTGGGGCTCTTGGTGCAAAACACACTGTTCAAGGTCCAAAAATATTTACCCAAGTGATTTCAGGTAATAAATCTGTAAGTGTGCACTGTATGGACAAACCAAATGCCTTGAGACCTCTATTTGGAGGCCTCTTGGTACCTTCACGCATTCGGAACGACGAGAGAGATGAATGTTCTGAAACTTCAGGGAGACTAAAGGTCATGCGCTGTGTGTACAGATCATCTACTAAGGTACTGACATGTTCTCATACAAACCAGCATTCGTACATAAGCACCTTTTGAGGAAAAGTCCAAGAACTCTTGTTGCAGGAGTCAAATCGGCAGTAATATCCATCACCAGTAATGATTGTTCCATCTAAAGTTTGTTTTAGGAGAATTGTGCTCTTTAACCATTCAATATAAATCAGGCGTCTTCAAGTTCGTCGACAGTATGTCTTGCGAAACCTCTTGGTTTCATGTTACAGAAGTGCGCACACATTAGCCTCCAGAAGCTGGTGGAAATGTTGTGGACTTGTGATGTTACTGATAATTTCCCTGAACCCTGACCTCTTTGTAAGGTCACAACCTGTGTGTGATGGTTGCCAACGCTGATGGAGGGTAACCAAAGCACCTGAAAAAGCGTGAGGTGTAGCTGCTTTTCTGAACCTGAAGGACTTTGTTCACAAAGCTAGGCCTATGAGGTCAACACAAAGTTTTGTAAACTTTAAGGTCTGTCGCGTCCATGTGTCTCGAGTGCTCGAGTTGGAACAGAACTGGCACTTTTTACCCAACCCAGGCAACAACAACCACACGTGGAGCGACCAGCACCAGGGTTTAAAACTAAAATATGGCCCACAATGTAGACTATAGCACGCAGTAGCACAGTTGAGATGTTTGCACAGCCCTAAGATGGCGTCGATGAGTTGCGATCAAGGCGACGTGATGAGAACTTTAAAACAGCGAGATGTTTAGAACACTGCGACTGGGGTTCATAATAGCCATGTGACAGGGATTGGTAGTCTTTGGGGTTGCATGTAATTTGGTCCCAGTTGTCCATTAGTTCGGCGTGTGGAACAATTTTCCAAGGAACCTTTTGATTCTTTCAAAAGAAGGGAAGAGATGAACAAGAACAAATTTGGATGCCCTCCTCTCCTGAGTTCAGAGTCTGGCTCTGTTTAGAGGACGCCACCCCTATGTGAAGGGCAAAACATAAAAAGGGCCATCTGGCCTAAGGAGTGTGGTTTAACTGAGGTTTAACTCAGGAAGACCACAATCTCTAGGGCGATGCTTTCTTTCGGGGACTCTTGGTCTTCACCGTTAGGGTGGGTGAGGTGTTTGTGTGGAGCCAAGCGTTCTGCCAGTCCGGTCGACCGTCACAAACACTCTTCCGCCATCGCAATAATTCCTGCAGAGTGGCCCGCTGATCCCCACATGCACGTGACCTCTGGATCACCTGAGAAAATGGCAAAAAGGTCATGGTTAGTATATGGGTTCATAATGGATGTATCTACAGCAAGGGGTAGTCAACCTTGCTCCTGGAGAGGGCTACCTTTCCTGGACACTTCAGTTCCACCCCTGCTCAAACACCTGCCTGTTATTTTTTTAAAGTAATCCTGAACACTTTGATTTGTTGGTTCAGGTGTGTTTGATTAGGGTTGGAGCTAAACTCTGCAGGATGGTAGCCCTTCAAGGCTGAATCCAAACTCACCGCCTATACCTTTAAATAGGGCATTATTTGAGGGTACAGCAATTTGTAGTGGTGGACGTAATCGAGTGCACACATTCTATCCCACAATCCACCGCAATAACGAGTCTACAGCCGATGTACACATAATGGCTGTCTGAATTCGCTCACTCGAACTGTACTAGTTAGGGGTGTAACGGTTCACGTATTCGTATCGAACCGTTTCAGTACAGGGCTTTCGGTTCAGTGCACGCGTGTACCAAACGGTTTCCGGGTGCAGTCTTTAACAGTTAACAGTCGACTTGTTGTAAGCGCGGAACACACTTAAGTCCGAATTCCCACACGAACATATTAAGTATTCAGTCCATTTTATCATGAAATTCAAACGATAAATGCTGTTTTGATGCTTTTTAATGTGACGTGATATATAGGCGATGTATAGACGCGTCAGTTCAACTTCAAGCGGTGACGCGCGAGTGAACGCGATCATCTCTTCCTAAAGAATAAACATAAAATAACATCTCTTAAGGTATGTTGAGGATACATTACAACTTACTGAAATGTATTATATGTCGTGTAATCGTTCAATCAGTGTTTCAATGATGGAAAGACAATAAAACAGCTAGTAAACAATGTCACGTAGCATCACATTTACCTCAGGCAGTCATTCAGTGTCCACAGCTGATTAGTTCACTAGAGAGATTAACTCTTTCGCTAAATATATGCACTATATTAGCCTATATATTCTACATAACCTGTTAGTGATGTCTTGTTTATTTAATGTATGTTTAAATAAATCTGTCATGAAAATGACAGCCACTGTGTATAAATTATTATATTTCAACAACAAATTGGAGAAAAAAAATGATAATTAGATTTAGAAGTTAATACAAAAACTGCCTTATGTGAAGCTAGAGCTAAAAATAAATAGCAACTGAATTTAGGCTAATAGTTTGGGCTCTGTTGTTAATCTTTAATAGCAATGTGTAAGTAAGGGCTGCCTATATAGTTTACAGCATTATCTTTAAAGGTCCTGTTCTTCGTGATCCCATTTTTCAAACTTTAGTTAGTGTGTAATGTTGCTGTTAGAGCATAAATAATACCTGTAAAATTATAAAGCTCAAAGTTCAATGCCAAGCGAGATATTTTATTTAACAGAAGTTCCCTTTCAAAGCCTACAGCGAACGGCCGGTGTGGACTACATCCTGGTATTTCCTGCTTTAATTACGTCAGTAGAGCAGTTTGTTGTCTAACCTCCGCCCACAAGAATACGCGAAAAAGGGGGCGTGGTCTTGTTGCTCCCTCGTGGAGAAGAGGGAGTGTTGCGTTCGGTTCGGTTCGGTTGCGTTTGTCGCCATCAGACGCTGTTATTTTCATCCCGGAGTCAAATCAGCTTTGTTTGGCCTTCAGGGGCTGTAGTTTGAGCGCGTTCATCTCCCCGTTATGGTAAGAGGCGTGACCTTCCCGGGCAACGTGCGCTAAGCTGCTGTCGATTCACAACACGGGAACCGCTGGCACAATCAGAACTCGTTACGTATTTCTGAAGGAGGGACTTCATAGAACGAGGAAATTCTCAGGCCCTTTTGAGGACAGTGAAAACAGCAGTATACAGATAAGTAAATTGTGTGAAAAATACAGTGTTTTTTTACACATGAAACATGAACACATGTTATATTGCACACTGTAAACACAATCAAAGCTTCAAAAAAACACGAAAAACGGGACCTTTAAGAAACTTGTAGTTATAATTTAATTAATTTAAGGATAGACAATTTTTTTTTCAGTAAACCACTGTTTAATAAAATTAAATAAGAATCAATTTAGTAAAACTGCTGTACCGAACTCGTACCGAACCGTGACTTCAAAACCGAGATACGTACCGAACCGTCAGTTTTGTGTACCGTACACCCCTAGTACTAGTGGACTATCGTAGGGAATAGTGATTGAGGGTTTAGGGGGTGATTTCGGATTCAGCCTAAAAGCACTGATCTACAAGTACTTACCACCAATGATATAAATGATCCTAATTATAATTCCAACATAATTTACAGTACAATTACACAAATAGGCAAAGCACAAAGCAGCTATAGCAGGAAATGAAATGTGTCCAGCATTTGGTGGAGCTGTGATGCGAGATTGCGTCATACAATACATACAAGTGTCCTTGGTGAAGAAAAGGAAAAATTATAGAAGAGGTGTATTCAAGTCATTGTATGAATGAATTGAGAGCGAATAAAAGTGCATATACCTGGATAGGAAAGGCCTATTGAGGTTAAGAAAAAAGTAAAACACCTCTCCTGACAGCTGCTGTCTGATGCAACTGGCGACCCTACCATACGCGCATACACAAAACCCACCCATGGGCATCCCCCATCCATCATACAAGCATAATCAATAAACGGATAAATCAATCTACCCCAATCATCTGCAGCTGGTAAATGCCACAAATGGAACAAAACCTCCTGCTGTGCCTCTGATCCATTCATGACGGATGCAGAGATGAGGGGAAGTCACATGGCTTTAGTTTGGTCAAATTAGAAAGAGAGAACAAATGGACAGGGTTTTCTCGAAGATGTCAGATGGCAGCATGTGAGTAACAGCAGAACTATAGTACCTAACAGGAGAGACTGTCATTTGTTATTCTTGGTGAAGTTAATAAGTGGAACTTACAGAATCCTTAAAAAACGGTCTTTTGTACATACAGAAGGCACGTAGGAAGAATCAATCTAGGCTGTTAACCTGGATCGAACATTAGACTGAACCTCCAGGTGAAGCATTCCTGTTGTAAGTGTTGGATACGCGTTTACTGTGCTGAAGAATATAACAGAAATAGCCAAGCAGCAGATTTGAAAGCTACAGTACAGTTTTCGAAATGAATTAAATAAATGTATACAAATGAGAAGAAATAAGCAAATAAACAAACCATCAGGGACATCATCAATTGACAGAATAAATCAGCAATCCAGGCTTTGCAATTCAGATGAGATGGTATCTCTGGAGGTTCTCAAATGAGAAATGGCCCCAATTAATAACTGGTGTCCAAATCCATCTATAGCACCTGAATGAAAATCTAACAGAATGATAAAATAATGCCAGTAAAAATCCTTAAAACGATATCAACTTATTTCAGATTTAAAAATAAATGCATAAATATATATACAGAGGGGAATATAAGTAGAGGTAGGGACCAGGAAAAATGTACTGAGAGTCCAAATCCCAGTAACTAACACACTATATTGCCAAAAGTATTGGGACACCCCTCCAAATAATTGAATTCAGGTGTTCCAATCACTTCCATGGTCAAATGTGTATAAAATCAAGCACCTAGGCATGCGGACTGCTTCTACAAACATTTGTGAAAGAATGGGTCGCTCTCAGGAGCTCAGTGAATTCAAGCGTGGTACCGTGATAGGTTGCCACCTGTGCAATAAGCCCATTTGTGAAATTTCCTCACTACTAAATATTCCACAGTCAACTGTTAGTATTATAACAAAGTGGAAGCAACTGGGAACAACAGCAACTCAGCCACAAAGTGGTAGGCAACGTAAAAAAAATCAGCGGGGTCAGCGCATGCTGAGGTGCACAGTGCGCAGAGGTCACCAACTTTCTGCAGAGTCAATAGCTACAGACCTCCAAACTTCATGTGGCCTTCAGATTAGCTCAAGAACAGTGTGTAGAGAGCTTCATGGAATGGCTTTCCATGGCCGAGCAGTTTCCATGGTTGGATGCAGTGGTGTAAAGCACGCCACCACTGAACTCTAGAGCAGTGGAGACGTGTTCTCTGAAGTGACGAATCACGCTTCTCTGTCTAGCAATCCGATGGACGAGTCTGGGTTTGGCGGTTGCCAGAAGAACAGTACTTGCCTGACTGCATTGTGCCATGTGTAAAGATTGGCGGAGGGGGGATTATCGTGTGGGCTTGTTTTTCAGAAGTTGGGCTTGGCCTCTTAGTTCCAGTGAAAGGAACTCTTAATTCTTCAGCATACCAACACATTTTGGACAATTTCATGCTCCCAACTTTGTGGGAACAGTTTGGGGATGGCCCCTTCTTGTTTCAACATGACTGCGCACCAGTGCACAGAAGATACAGGGGCAGAGTATACAGTAGATAGTGTTTTGTTAGAGTATCTCAAATGATGTAACAGGATGCCCCTGGCCAATTTTACCACTCCAGTCCGCTCTGAGAGGGAACTCAGCCGGAAACATTGTGAGAGTGTGAGTGCAGTGGTGATGTTACAGTACAGCAGAAGCGTATTCTAGGAATCCAGACCATTTACAGCGACGTGCACACCCACGTACACTGCTAGAAAGTACTGATCCATAATTTACCCCTATCGACTCCCAATCTCACAAAGATTGCACGATTTGTTCCGTTTGGTACACTGTGTGCCAATCACACACAGTCATTAAGACCAAGCATGTCTGTGTCAATCACTGCGTTCACACCTGTAATGCTATCTGGACGGTACACAAAGCACCTGGATCACATGCAGCTATTCATGTTCAAGCTAAAAAACATATTTAACCTTGCATTATTTATGGGCCTCATCAAAGGGCACATGCACGCTAGAATACAGACAGGCGGGCTACATGACCACTTACATTCTAAATTAAGCCCAACCTCTGAAACCATCGGGGACATCCAGTTCTTTGACAATCAATTGACAGAATATTCAGCGATCCAGGCTTTGCAATTCAAATGAGATGGGGTCTCTGGAGGTTTCCAAACAACAAACGGCCCCCATTATGCGCTAGTGTTCAAATCCATCGAAAGCACATGGATAAGCACCTACAGTTCAAAGTATGGCAGTAAAAAGTAAAAGTAAAAATCCTTGAAAAAATATCATTATTTCACAAGCAAATATATCGACTAATTCAAGATGTATTCTCTGAAATTGTTTTTTTTTCTTGCACCACTGGATTTATTTCGTTCTTGTTTTAAGCATAACATTTGCCAGTATGATAAGAAAAATAAACCTCAAATAAGTATATATTCTCTGAAAACAAGTCTTATTATCTTACGCAATTTTGTTTTAAGGATAGGGGTTTGGGACCAAAATCCTTTTTTGCAGCATACATCTTTTTACAACTGCATACAATTTAAAAATCCTAAAACAACACACTTACAGCATGTGCCAACCCAAAGGGCCGTCATTTTTGGAAGTGTGTATGTAAATAAGGGCAGCTGGTCAGTAGGCTCAGTAGAATGGGAGGACACATGGAAATACCCCATCCCTGGGGAGAGGGGTGGCCCGTGGCCTGACATTCAGGCTGGCTCACCCCTTCATGAGATATAGGGCTGGAACTCAATAAGGGTCATGCCTGAATGTCAGCGCAGTGAAAGGTCAGCGGGGACATGTGAGGCTCATCACGTTCTTATCATCCATGATGCTTCTACAGCGAGGACTGCACTGCATTAGCCCCGACACCTACTAAAGCAATCTTGATACAAAGGGCAAAGGTCAGGGAATCATTATGAACACGGATATTATGGGATTCTCACTCTGCTGGGGCATTGGGCGGAACGTATAACTTGCTCTCTTCACCTCTAATGTTCTCCTCATTGTCCTTTTATATGAGAAAATATCTCTTGCTATTTCTTATCTATACTGTACTCTGATCAGGCATAACATTATGACCTAATATTGTGTTGGTCCCCATTTTGCTGCCAAAACAGCCCTGACCTGAAGTTGCGAGGTGGGGCCTCCATGGATCGGACTTGTTTGTTCAGCACATCCCACAGATGCTCGATTGGCTTGAGATCTGGGGAATTTGGAGGCCAAGTCAACACCTCAAACCTAATTCCGCCTGTCCCGCATCCATATAGCTCTGTGTGACTGCTCACTGCCAATATCAGTCGTTCCTCCATGTTGAATGAGTTACTTTTTTATTTTTTATTTTAATTAAATGCATGAAAGAACAGTAACAACAATTTTCATCATTGTCATATCTTAATAATGCAATAAAACACCAAGGTCCTTCAGTCTTTCAGTCCAGATTAGGTGCCAAGTCATTAAACACAGCCACTGTTTTGAATGAGTGACTCCGGGGCGGGCCTTCCCCCGTTTATTATGTCACTAACCCCGTTTACCTTTTTTTTTTTTTATATTGCGAGATATAGGTCTTAAATTTAATTCATAATGGTCTTAAAAAGTCTTAAATTTGACTTGATGAAACCTGCAGAAACCCTGAACAGGTGCCATGATGAAGAGATAATCAGCGTTATTCACTTCACCTGGTCATAATGTTATGCCTGATCGGTGTATACAGCAACACTGGATACTATTCATATTAATGACAACTGATTAATTTGCTTTTTATGGTTCAGATGCTTTTCAACATTTCTCAGTGGCTTTCAACTGGTCACAAGCTAAAAATGTGTCGCATGTCTGTTCTGATAGGATGATCGAGCACAAGAAAAAAAACAAACAATCAAATGGAACTCGACATATAATTGTGTTTAACTTAAGATAGTGAAATAAACAGGCTTATTAACTTTTAAAAGAAAGAAACATGTCCAATCAAACTTCCAATTAAATGTTATCGTCAACTACTGTGTGCTTTGTTGTGTGAATTATTGACTGCTGAGAGCATGAAACTGTTGCATTCAATAAACAACATGCTGAATTGATGATAGACAATTAAAAAAATTTGGATTGTTTTGTTCCTCAAACTCCAATTGACCTGCCTATTCTGTACACTTTTCCTTATTTAAGCTTGAGGGGTATAAAGGTCTCTGTATTCTATCTTTCGGGGAGTAAATGTACAGATTGTGGTCTACAGAGAGATGTGTGTTAATCTCTCAGTCCAGGCCGTGCAGATGTGCAGTTGGGTTCTCCAATGGCTCTTTTATCATTCATCCGTTAAGAAGATTAGAAACCTCTCCTCCTCCCTTATCCTGTCCCGCCCCTCTACAAGAACCGTAAACCCATGGGATCCCCTCATAGTGACAGTCCTGCAGATGTGTGGGGGTCTTTCAACTCTCCTTTCCAGAGGGATTTGAAATTCCACATTTTCTCTTAGCATCTCATCACGAGTGTTACATAAACTGTGAACATTGTTAGAGAATCCTTTTTGTGGTGAGGGTCCATTAATTCTCTTACAGAAAAAGTTATGTTGAAGTAGATGGTAATCCTATGGTACTGTATACCATGGTTCTGAATGATTACCATATTTATATACCACAGTATTTACATAGCACAATGTGGTACTTGCAAGAATAACATGGCAACATGTTATATACATTGCGAGGTACCAGGTCCAAAAACTGTACTTTTCTTGTAGCCATACACCGAGATGGAATCTGACAAATGGATTTAAATATGTTGAAATATGTATTAAATGGAGCTAAGAACTGATATCTGAAAAGCATTAGAAGCTTAACCGTAATACTTAATAAACAAACATGGAAGGATTTGTATAATTCTATGAATTGCAGATGTTCCAGTTTTGAAGATTCTGTGGAGTTTCAGGCACATTTAGGCATGAATATCCATTGTATTTTCTCTGTTTAGCTATCAAACACACTGCCAGTTCTTCTCTAACTGTTTTGGCTTCCAATTGTCATCCTATTGCTTCTCTTCTTCAAACTGCCGCAGTGCTTAATTCGTAGAGGAACATCATAAAGCCAGACTGGGAATACAGCTGTCGAAAAACTCTCTCTGAGGAACCTAGAGCCATCTCATTAATTTTCGAGGCTGATGGAAGTCCTTGGCCTTAAAGTCTGCCATTAAATCAACTTTGTTTATTGAAGATTAGCCTATCCACAAGCAGAGGAACCTAAGGACAAATTGGGCAAGTGCTGCGGTTCAATTGGCAAGCGGAGGCAGTGAATGGAACAGTATTGGAGAGGGTCGTGTGGCACAGCTAGACTGATCTGATCTGATCAGATTACAGCCACTGAAAGGAGAGAAAAAAAACAACAACTTCAACCGCCAGTTTGTTTTGATTGGACGCAACGGAACCCAATTGTGCGCACTCACAGAAGACAGAATGGAGATTAGTATGCGAGCATATTTGGAAGGGCGTAGCCACAAATTAGGCTAGACACGATAATTATCCCGATATAATCTTCCTAGATAAAACAAACATCTTGTGTACCAAAAGTGTAACAAAATGGCAGTGCGGGCTTACCTCTGCAGAGGCGTTTACTCGGCCTCAGTCACAAAACAGCACTGTAAGATCCAGTGAGAAGCGCTTGAATTCACCAAACACAAATGTCTCTGAGACTTAAACTCGTTTAAAGTCAGATAAAATGGCGCTGACAAACCGGAGAACCACACTGTGCACAACGAGACACTCGGAAGGTTTTTCAGTCTACAAATCACCGCACACCATCATTCAAATTGAATCATATGATTCGATTCACGCCTGCTGTAGATTTAGAGGGTTTAGCTGACAAATGCAATTGGCATTTATTAGGGGTGTAACGGTGCACGTATTTGTACCTAACTGTTTAGGTACAGGATTTCCAGAGCACGTGTGCCGAACGGTTCCGAATGCAATCTTTAACAGTTAACACTAGGCTTGTTTTACGCGTGGAACATACTTCAAATCTATTCTGTCCATTTTATCATAAAATTCAAACGATAAATGGCGTTTTGATTCGCTTTAATGTGACGTGACAGATCACTGTACAGACACTAATAGTTCAAGCGGCAGCGCGATCTCTTTCTTGTCAAAGGATAAACATGAATGAACATCTGATGGTATGTTGGGGATACATTACAACTTACTGAAACAAATAATAAGTGGTGTAATCGCTGTAATCAGTGTTTCAACGGCGAAAAGACATCAATAAAACAGCTTGTAAACAATGTCACGTAGCATCACATTTACCTCAGAAACCATTCAGTGTCCACAGCTGATTAGTTCACTAGAGAAATGAACTCTTTTACTAAATATATGCACTATATTAGCATATATATCCATTATATTCTACTTAACCTGTTAGTGATGTCTTGTTTATTTAATGTAGGCTGTTTAAATAAATGTCACGGAAATGACAGCCACTGTGTATAAATGATTATATTTCAACAACAAGTTGGAACAAAAACATAATTTTATAATTAGATTTAGAAATTAATGCAAAACTTACCTTATGTGAAGTTTACATGTTTGCATACAATGTGTTGTATATAAAAATAAATAGCAACTGAATTTAGGCTAATAGTTTGGGCTCTGTTGTTATATTATAGTAATGTGCAAGTAAGGGCTCCCTATATAGTTTACAGCATTAGCAGATTTTTTTTTTCTTTTCTTTAAGAAACTTTTAGTTAAAATTAAATTAATTTAAGGACAGACACAACGGTTTTTGCATCTGAATTCTTCATATATTAAATGTATTAACAGAGTAAAGGAATATAATTACAGTATTTTTATTTTATTTTGAGCTATAGTGGTTGTGCATTTATAGCCTATTAAATGTACTTAGGCTACTGTTTTTCATACAAATACCATAGAAACCATATTGTTACATTTTATAATGCTATATGCATGGCTACAACTGTGGTAATTATGAACTAAATGTATACTATGGATGACCAATGGTTAAATACATTTAAAAAAATAAATAAAACTCAGAAATTTTACCATATAAAAATTAGGTTGTTACTATTTTTAACAGATGTTACTGTTTTTTTTAATGAACATACATTTACATCTGCAACTCAAGCTACTGTCAAAAAAAAAAAACATGAAATATTAATATTGCAGCCTGCACTGCAAACTGTGCTGAAGATATGTGCAATCAAAGTCAGGAAACACAAACCTGTTTCATGATTTGAAACTATCACCCGTTAGATGATGAATTTAGCAGAAACTAAGAAATCTGCCTTTAAACTCAAAGAAATAAAGATTTGACATTTATAGTTTATTACATAGACTGTAAAAAACTATGGACGTAGTGTCCGTGACGTCACCCATAGGATTCTGAAGAGCAGTTTTGAACCGTAAAGTCGGGTCGAGCTGGCCGTTGCCATCTTGGCAGCGCATCATTGCACGTCACTCCCGGATAACAGAAAATGGGCAAAAAGGCAGGACGTGGGCAGAGCTGAAGTGATGCGATGACTAACAGACAGCAGACACGGTCATCCACCAGTCACTCAAAGTGGCCACGCCCTTAATTATGCAGAACTTTAAGGCTTAATATAATGTAAACGAATGAGTTATAAAAAAAATTCACCCCCCTCACAGTTGTCATGAAGGGCAAAATTAGATATATAGACCAAAGCCACAATTTGTACCAGGCTGTAAACATGTTTTTTTTTCTGCTGTAAAGTTGGGCATTTTAACATGGGGCTCAATGAGATTCTGCTCCCTTCTGGAGCCTGTCCCTGGCGGCCAGTCGATGAATTGCAGTATGTCATTTCCGTATTGGCTTCAAGAGAAACTGGGGGAGGTTGCCGCTAGGTTAATTATCGATATCGACGGATTTGGGATAAAAAAATCTTCAAATTTTATTTCAATTTCAATCATTTTTTGGACATATTGCCCAGCCCTACTTGGAAGTCACCTAACAAAAGAAATCAGTGTTCAAGTGACGTCTTTTGGAGGAC
Organism: Gobio gobio; assembly: GCF_949357685.1. Taxonomy (NCBI): domain Eukaryota; kingdom Metazoa; phylum Chordata; class Actinopteri; order Cypriniformes; family Gobionidae; genus Gobio; species Gobio gobio. The sequence goes on from NC_137103.1 coordinate 22,428,013, forward strand.
AGTCTCCCTGCACATGGTAAGGAAACAGATTGAAAAGTCAGAGTGACTCTAAATGTACTTCAGTCTCTTCGGAGAAACTCTTAAGCATGTCTTAGGCGATGGCGCACTCTCTCAAAAACAAACACAAACATGCAATCCCAGGCTTGGTGCATCAAGTACATGCTCTTCACCAGTAATTGAAATCCTATGGGTGCAGAAGGCCAGTTAATTAAAAAGGCTAGGCTCATGTCTAACCATAATCCTCTAACTAACGCTCCTCAGCTGTTTCTCTTCATGTTCCTGAAAAGCCTTCAGACAATTTGAGGACGTCAAAAAGCTGTGAAACCTTGAAAGGCATATCAAACCAGGTTGAGGCAGGACAAACCTGAAGGTTTTACAGGCTGATCTGACACCCTGTTTGACTCCTAAGCCAATATTGGCTTACATGCATGAAGTTAGAGGACGTCTGAGGTAAAGTGAGCTCCAGAGTTTAAGGATAACAACGAATGCCTTGTGAGAGCAACCACATACATATGTACTGTAGTGCTGGCTGGTATACCGGTTCATACCGAATACTGGTGTTTATTTTTGTTATATGAATTTTGATTATACCGCAATAAGGGGTCCCTTTTCACTGTTGCACTATAGTGAGGACCCAGCTGAGATCGCATTACAGCCTATAATTACTGCGGAGAATTCAAACATGTGGCACGCGCAAAAGAGCGGTTTCTGCGTGGAGCGCCACGATGAGATTAACAACGCTCACCACAAGGACCGGAGCGAGCATGTTTAAGTTTTTTTACATATTTCATATAGTGCTCTAAACATGAACCAGCAGCTTTTATGCGCACATATTTCATCACGTGTTCTTCAAATAAAATGTATGTGCAAACAAATACTACAGCCGTACGTCTGATCACGACCGCGATTGATACAATTATTCTGCTACACCGAAGACAAAGATGTAAGTTAATAGACTGACAATTCAAAGAAGAATGGGCAAAAAAAAAAAACTGCTTTATTCTTTCCGTGTTAAACTTGCGTGTCATTTGTTCAGAGACTGTAGTGCTCTTAAATGTATTGAAAATATCCATAGACCTTTTAAATGTTCTTCCGCGTTTCTCCCTTGTTTTGGCAGTTTGTTGTTATATAGGGTTTAAAATGCTTAAACCCTAAAATGATTTTTAAAATGCTTAAGGTGCCCTCAACATGTGTCTGTAATGAGTGTGTTGCAGGTCTGTGTTTTATTGGTTGTCTCCCCACAGCATCATTTTGTGGGGCTTTGCAAACCTGTATTAATTCTAGTGTGGAATTTTTCTACAATATTCACTTGTCATGACAGTAAAATAGGGCATTCCAGTCAATCTACTGCAGTATTTCCTCTCTCAATCAGTAGAAAATGGTTAACATCCTGTCGTGCATAGGGGAAAGAAATACCGTCATATACCGCGAAACAGGTATAATTTAGAAAAATACTGTGATATAAATTTTTGGTCATACTGCCCAGCACTAATACTATGTGCGTATACAATATATATGATTAGCCACTGAGTCGTATTTAGCTCTTGGTGATCCTATGGACAGTCTCACCAGGCTTTCCGGTCTTCTGCTTTCTTTTTCATATGCCTCATATATATTGTAATTTTATTTTACAGAATTGTGCTATTGTTATTCAAAATAATTGTTGAATGCATTATGTACAATTACACACACAAATAAATGATATATTATATCTATTATTATTATTATTATTATTATTATTATTTTATACATTCAAATGTGGCTTAAGTGCCTAAATTATGTGTTGACTTTATGGCGACATCAAACTGAGTTAATTTCACACATTTGTGTATAGTTATCACTGGATTTTAAAGGGGACCTATTATGCTAAACTTTTACATGGTGTTTGAACTAGGGTTGGGCCGGTAGACGATGCCACTGTCCATCGCAGGTGACTGACACGATATCACAATGTTGAGCTGGCGGCGTGAATTCCCTGAACCCCCGCAATTTTTTTTGTTCCAGATCAAAATACAAATTACATTCAAAAACGTTCAATGAACACAATATAAACACTAAAGATTGTATTGCGCCAAACGAATTATAGGCTACTAGATGTTTCACACGAACTAAACCAATGATAAAATGGTGGACCATGGTACGCATCTAGATCCCAGCATGTTTCCATCCGGATCACGAGACGGAACGGTAGCACTATTGTCCTGTTTCTAGTTGAAGTGAGCAGAGCGTCAAAACAGCGATGGGGAGCACACCGGAAGCACTCAGCGCTATACTCATATTTCAGCACTATATCCTCTAGTCTAGTATTTTTATCTAAAGTCAAACGCGGAATAACGGAGATTAACACTCAAACGCAACCCTCCAATATCATAGTCCATCGAATGTTTCACTGTAGACATCGCCCAACCCTACTTTGAACATAAATGTGTTGGTAGTGTGTACACAACGACCCTATAAATGGTAAAAATCAACCCATAAATCATAAGCACAAGACTGACGATGGACTTATTAAAAGTATTCTTATTAAAGCTACTAAAGTTAATTCAATCAAGAGCAGTGAATGATTTTCTGTTTTTCTTTTGTTGTTTGATTCATATTGACAGGATATTTAGTGGTAGGTACTGCATATTAAGCTGCTTTCACTTTAATACACATCTCATATATACGTGATTTCTTTACTCGCTGTTTATGTTCGCACACAAAACCAACAGTGTTATGTGAACTTTGTGTGTTTTTGACATAACCGTGTGTGTATTTGACAGTTTAAGCACAATAAGACGGGAAAGAGAACTTAGTTTGTTACTCATGTGGCGCGCCGTCTGACATCCTGCTTTCTGTGCGTGTGAAAACCACTCAGAAAACCATATATCAGAAGCTTAAACTGATATAAACGCATGAAGATAATAAAGTTTCATGATGATGATGAAGAACTGCAATGTCACGTGAGTGTGACCGCGATAGAGATGATTGCCCCAAAAACTAAAATATCAGTTTGGTTTTGATTGATTATTGGAGGCACGAGCTCTAAAGGCTCCACCCTCTTGCGGAAAGTGGGGCAAGGAGCAGCAGCTCATTTGCATTTAAAGGTACATGCACGAAAACAGCAAGTTTTTCTTTCCACTCAAAAATGGGCATTCACAACATGGTTATAATAAATTATATGTGGGGTATTTTGAGCTGAAACTTCACAGATGCATTCTGGAGACAACTCAGACTTGCATCTTACATCTAGGTCCCCATTATTTTATGTTAAATGTTTTGAAGATGACAAAGTCACACAATTATTCTGTTTTCATCATCAATAACTGTTGTCAATTGAAAATCAAATACTAGTGGCCATCCCTGGACCCTGGTATATATCCATTTTCATAATTGACACAGTTCACGCTGGCCGTATGTGTGGCACATGTGAACATTTGTTTGTGGTTGAAACACAAGAGTCATTGATTCAGTGCAGAGACGTGGCTCCGCTCCACACTCCCTGTAAGGCATGATTCAGCAGACAACAATGAGCAACCCAGCATGAGGACAAACTTCATAAAGAGCCTCTGTCTCAGAAGAAAATCAATAAGCAAAACTTAGGAAAGAAGAGAACGCAAAAAAATATGGATTGAATGAGGGATCAAGGAAAGAGCAGGGTCGCCATGTACAGTACGCAGCAACGAAAGAAGAACCAGCGGTGAGGGATGAAGAAATTTCAACAAAAACTGCAGCTCGTTTTCACATGAGAAAAGACTGGACTGTGAAACTGTGACCGTCTCATGTCACATTCACGAGGAAGCTCCATTACATGTTAACTGTACGGTAGATCATTTAAAGTACATGTAACCCTCAATAATATTACAGGACGTTCACCCACCCACAAATTAAAGTTTTGCCATCATTTACTCATCACAAATTTTGTATGCTGTTATTTTTTTTCTGTGAAGTATGGACTACTTTTATGATGCTTTTAGGTAGTTTTTGTTGTTTTTGGATCTTGACAGGAAACAGCTGTCTGAACTTTCTTCAGAATCTCTAATTGTTTCATTACAGAAAGAAAGTTATACAGAATAAGTAGATGACTAAATGATGACAGTAATGTTTCAATTAATTATTTAATATTGATTACCGTAACGGCATTATTTTCCCAACTGTTTCGCAAGAACGATTCCTAAACACTGCAGAGCTGCAGTTTCCATCAATAGCATGGAAAGCAAAACGGAAAAGACGGGAATTGCAAGGTGCAGGGCAGTCAGTGAGGTACTGTGCTATAGACCAGACTCACCCCATCCCTACACAGGCCTGAGGGCTCATTCAGCCCTCCTGCCTACAGCGCCGCCCCCGCACCGAAGGGCGAGAAGTTGAGGTGACCCCTCTGGAAGAGAGGAAAGAAAGACAGACAGAGAGAGAGAGAATTCAAAACACACATACAGCATTTCTTACATTCACAACATGAAATCATGTGCTCAATACACGTGATTACCTGTAGCGCATGTGCAGACATTATTGAAAGCCAAGGAAACATACACATAAAGAGATTGGATGGTATGATTTTCAGTACAAGATAGGCATACTCTGCTTTACACCCCCCTTTATAATAGCCCCAAAATGTATCTGGACACTTTAGATTCCTTATATTAAAAATATTAAATCAATCACTGATTCAATAAAGGAGTGTCTCACTATTCTTGAACACGCAAAATTACTTCTGATAAAACAATGAATATCAGCAACATATGTTTTCGCTATGTGTGAATATTACACTTAACCTTTTTTTTTTAATGACGCATATTTTGGAGTATTGTGGAAAAGTGAAGCATCCAAACATAACATTGGTATATAATAATAATCCAAATATATAATGGATGGATGGCTGGATAGACAAATAACGGAAGGAAGATGGATGGATGGATGGATGGACAAATAACAGATGGATAGATGGAAAAATAACTGATAGAAGGACAAATGATAGATAGATAGATGGATGGATGGATGGATGGATGGATGGATGGATGGATGGATGGATGGATGGATGGACAGACATAACGGATGGAAGACGGACAAATGACGGATGGATAGACGGACAAATAACAGATGGATAGATGGACAAATAACTGATAGATGGACAAATAACAGATAGCTGGATAGACAGATAGATGGATAGACAGACAAATAACAGATGGATAGACGGACAAATAACTGATAGACGGACAAATGATGGATGGACGGACAAATAACGTTGATGGATAGATAGCTGGATAGACAGATAGATAGATAGACAGACAGACAGACGGACAAATGATGGATGGATAGACGGACAAATAAATGATAGATGGACAAATAACAGATATATAGCTGGATAGACAGATAGATGGATAGACGGACAAATAACAGATGGATAGACGGACAAATAACTGATAGACGGACAAATGATGGACGGACGGACAAATAACGTAGATGGATAGATAGCTGGATAGACAGATAGATAGATAGACAGACAGACAGACAGACAAATGATAGATGGATAGACGGACAAATAATGGATGGATAGACGGACAAATGACAAAGATAGATAGATAGCTGGATAGACAGATAGATGGATAGACAGACAAATAACAGATGGATAGACGGACAGATAACTGATAGACGGACAAATGAAGGATGGATAGACGGACAAATAACGGATGGACCGACGGACAAATGATGGATGGATAGACGGACAAATAATGGATGGATAGACGTACAAATGACGGATGGATAGATGGACAAAACGGATGGATAGACGGACAAAACGAATGGATAGACGGACAAAACGGATGGATAGACAGACAAATAACAGATGGATAGACAGACAAATAACAGATGGATAGATTATAATAATTATTATTTTATATAGCGCCTTTAAAAAGCACTTCTCAAAGCGCTTTACAAGCATAAACAAATGCACATCATACATGTAACACAAAAAGAAATCACATAAAAGCCATTTTGAAAAAAGGGGTTTTAAGAACAGACAAACCAATAATAGACAGACGGATGGATAGACGGACAAATAAAGGCTGGATAGACAGACAGATATTTAGATGAGCCAATGAAATTCACACATTTTAAAGGTTGGATTGGTTTAGTGTCTAAACACTTCCTGGGGCCACAGTATCTACAGTCAAGTCTTGAATCCGATTTGTGTCAGTCAACATCTACAGGACTGCGTGATACACAGCAGCTCTGTCGGAAGAAATGGCCTCTTCCGAGTCCGACCTTATCGCATACAGACATGGAGCAGGAATACTCCATTACCAGAGCGCCTGTCCGGGAACACTTCATTCTTCCTGCTGTCATTTTCCAAGCAATCTTCTGCACCCGCCGGATCTGAATGCTGATAAGGCCGGATTGTGCTCGTCTCATTCTCGCTCTCAATCGCAATCTCCGGCGAAACCAGGCTGATCAATAATTAAACATCATGATCTTCCGCGTGTTATGGGATGTTACAACGTGGATCAATAAGGAGCGGATGGACCAGACGAGAGGAGGAGTGAGAGACGGGGAAATATGAAGCAGGCGTGTGCTAAAACATGATAAGGGGCATTAAAAGGCTGTTTCCTGCTTCCGAGTGCCATAAGGACATTAAGAGGTAGAGCGTCCCTCTGAGGAAGACCCCTAGTGGGGTTACATTTGAGTGATGGGAGCACATCGTCACTGCCATCTGTTTTTCCTCAAAAGGACCGGTTTTACTGGTAAAGATCGGATCTTGTGTTGTTTTGGACGCCATATCGCTAAATACGTCAAGACTGAGACGGTGGACATGATGTTTTAGCATCAGTTTGTTCAATGTTTTGAAAGGGCGTATCTGGCACAGCGCGGTGAATCTGAAACTTCAGTGTAAAGTTACCAGAGGACTGAGTATTGGTAGTGAGTGTGCACATACTCTAGTTGACGTGGTTTGAAAGGTTAGTGTCCAGTTTCAGAGAGCACTAACGTGTAGCTCACTTCCCTCTGTAGGGGGCAATTCTGTCACTGTGAATATTTCATTGTTCACTTGAATACGTTTTATTTAAGGTGTCGGGCAGCTCTGCAACTGCACAACAACATGATATTTGTAGATATGCATCTGTACGTCTTTTTTTTTGACATCCACTTCCTGGTTTCCATGCGGTCCTTTGACCTTGACCCCTATCATGTGACACAGGCAGGAAACCGAGGACAGAATGGGATCCGGTAACCAGAGAGCCTGTGGCATTCAGTGCTTCTTGAGGTACAAAGCGTCTCGGGTGTCATTAGTGAAATGCAAAGTGCTTCTACCCTGTTACCTTCCCAAAATACAACCCAACATTTTGATACACGCTCAGGACTTCAGGGTGGAAAAGTGTGACAGGTTTGTCTGGTTAGACTGATGTGAAACCAAGCTAGATCGCACCATCAAAATCAATAAAGATGTGAAATGAAATACGTGATGTGGCGATGTGACGTGTGTTTAACCGACGGACATCCTGTTACTGTATTGTTGTACATACAGTATGTTGTAATATCATACACACGTTTGTGGCGAGTAAGAAATTCACACTTTTATTTGGCAACGGCACATTAAATTGATCAAAGGTGACAGTAAAGAGATGTATTCATAGATCAAAAGAACAGCATTTGTTTGAATGGGAATCTTCTATGTATCAAAGAATCCTGAAAAAAAGGATGAACTGTTTTCAACTATAGCCGCGTTTCCATTGAAATTGCCCGTAACAATTTGTCCCAGGAAATATTCTTCAAAATATATCCATTTTTGGGTGAACAATCCCTTTAAACTTTCTCTTTTATGATATGCACTAATAATTATGATTTGAATAAGAACCTGTCTACAATTGTTTTAGTCATACAAGAAATCAAATTAACTGTAATTGCGTAGTTTCTCAAGTGTGTCTTGCACCCAAAATGTCTTTTTGTGGGTCCTGTATCAGCGCAGAAAGGACTGGTTACACTGCATGTTCATTAGGATAATGTTCTTTGCCTATGACAGAACAAACTGGATTGGAAACGCAGGATGCTGATGCCATTACAGAGAAACTAGGACGCTTCCTTTTTTAATAGACAAACAATCCACAGCTCTCAGCGCTGGCAATATGACAGTGCAGCTGAGTCAGAGCGAGAGAGGACCCCTGCTCTCCACTCTCACTCTTACACTGCTCCGGTTAGCGCCAATGACAGTGGCTAGTTGTTTTGCGTTTAATAACAACCGGCCCACAAATGCGTGTTCCACTTTATGGAAGAGTACCTCAGGGCCACAGCAGTTTACATATTCATAAATCATTACAGGCCAGCGTGCGTTCCATAATGTGGGGCCCTCGGCAGGGGGGCCACAAATTACATATAGAGAGTGACAGGTGCACTGTGGTGGTCTCTCGCTTTCAATTATTATGAAAGCACATTTCCATTACTGGGACTCGAGTATGACTTGGTGAGTAAAGCAGGGAGATTATGCAGACATGGAACAATTATGAGAAAGGGGAAAGTACCTGAAATATTCAATCTTTGGTCCAAAACCTAGAGTGCTCCCCCCTCTCTACATAGGCGACAACATTCAGACTGGAAGTCCAAATCTGAATGTCTACATAGTGTATCTGATTTCTGTGTCCCACGGTGCTCTTTAATTTTCCAGAATATGGGCATTGATTTCTATGCCAATAACATTGCATTGGTAGGCATACGCCAAAAAAACATGGAGGGATCGTCTTACAATATGACAATGTGTAGCCGCGGAACTGGACTGCTACATCTAATGAAGTAAATGAACAGTAAAAAAGTGAAGACAGCCCATTACCGGACAACTGAGATGTCTCCATTATATTATTTATAATTTATATACACTCTAAAAAAAAAGGTTCTATATATGGCACCAAAAATGGTCATAGGGGAACCTTTTTTAGTGCTATACAGCACCAATTTTGGTGCTTCAGTGGTTCTTCAGCGGTTCTTCACCGGTTCTTTGACTAAGGTGCTATATAGCACCTCTGAAGGACCGCTGAAGAACCACTGAAGCACCAAAATTGGTGCTATATAGCACTAAAAAAGGTTCCCCTATGATTACGAGCCAAGAACCATTTTTGGTGCCATATAGAACCTTTTTTTTTTTAGAGTGTATTACATAATATAATTGTCTGCGCAACCTGTACATCGACAACAATAACACAACACAACCTTGTTTCTGCAACGACGTCTGACATGTTTATGCATTTTACATGGCATGAGAAAATGACACAAGGAAAAACGCTACACGAAATCCAATCAGAGCGGTCAGACTGAAATGGATTTCCAGAGATGAGACTTGGATATGATTTCAAACCATGAATGTAGCTAAAATGTGATTTTTTTGGTTAGGTTTACACATGCAAAATACGATCAGATTCCAATCGAATATGCACAAATCAGATTTGGACTGACATGGAACTTCAAAAGTGTCTGATACTCAATTGACATTAGTATATTGACATTATGTTATAAGCATAATAACAGCACATATAGATAAAATAAAGGATACAACTGTAAAATGTATTAATTAAATTACTATATTATATTAATTATGTATTAGAATTTACCACGTTATTTTTTTTATTTAATTGATACATTTAAAAAAAAAAAAAAAAAAGATAATTCTCATTAATGAATGATATTATTAAGTTTACGACTCCGTCTGCCATCTTGGATTTCAAGCCTGTTGCAATGCATTTTGGTACTGCCTTCTCTGCTAAAGAGAAGCTGCATCACCTTTGTTTTAGCTGACATGGGGTCATTTCAGAGGTACACGATTCAATTTCGCAAATACAAAGAAACCGCAAGTAACGCATTGAATTTAATGCAAAATTTTGACGTTGAGAGACTGAAATAGTATTTTCTTGTAAAATGTACTTCAATAATCTGTTTTATTTACAGCTTCAAAATGTTGAAGGCTAACTTTTAGGACAGGCTCTTATTCGGGACCCTGTCTATGGCATCTACATAGGCATCTCACTAGATTTTGGGACACAGCCAGTCATTCAGATGATGATACACTTATGCGAGACTGTGCAGGCTGTTGTGGATCTCTCTACAAAGCACATAAGCTTATAAAATGAGCATTTGACTGCCATAAATCAAAGAATTCTATCTTTGCTGTCAGCAGGTGACAGTGCCATATATCTGTCCCCAATCCCATCATCCTAACAGATGGTATTTGCTCTAGCTATGGCTCTCTCTCTCTCTCTCTCTCTCTCTCTCTCTGTCCGCTTGTATGCATATGTATTGTTTTTATTTTTCAATATAACTACCAACTTCACGTCCTCTGCTTTTGGCCATGGCTTCCTTATTCCTATGGTCTTCCTGTAAGTGATTGACAATTGCATACATTGTATACTGTTCATGCCATGCCATGAATGTCACGGTCAAAGCTATCTATAAGCTAGACATTTAGGAAGATTCAGCCTTGATTCATTGGAGCTTTTTACCTGGCAGCCGGTGGCAATCATCCGTGTATTATTTATGCTCAAGGTCATATATATATATATATATATATTTATCATTTAATCCAAGATTATGTAAAGAGCTCACCCATTGATGTGCTATGTGTTGATAAAGGGGATAAAAACACACACATTAAACACTGCACATGCATCATTCTCTCTTCAACAGCAACTGCATGTCTCTTTTATGATTTGAATTTTGAAATAAATAAATAAATACAAATGCTGTCTTATTTATATAAGTCAAACATGGATAGACGACACCAGAAAGTGAAAAATAAACAAAAAAGAAAAGATTCTGATATATTATGAAGTGACACATAAATATAATACTATAAATTATAATATTATAAATATATAATATTTACATTAAACTATTTTATTATATATATATATATATATATATATATATATATATATATATATATATATATATATATATATATATATATATATATATATATATATATATATATATATATATATATATATATATATATATATATATATATATATATATATATATATATATATATATATATATATATATATATATATTTGTTAAGTTAATTAAAAACTGCACATGCATCATTCTCTTTTCAACAGTTTTTGGGTCTGTATATATTTAATTTAATTACTTTCTAATAATTTCATTATATAATAATACTTTATATAATATATATAATAAAAGTGATTCCAAAACATCTAAAACAAAAAAATAGCAACATGGTATTATCATGGTGAATTTCCAAACATCACAGTAGCCTACTAAAAAAGTACCATAGTATTTCAGGCAGCATCATGAAAATGACTCAGTATTATAGAATAATGGGTTGCACTTTATTTTACAGTCATATTGCCCATGTACATACTATGTACTTGTTATAGTAATTACAATAACTATAATAACCCCCTTAAACATAACCCATGTAGTTACCTTATATTACCCAGTACATACTTGGGTAAGTACACTGTAAGCACACATAAGTGCACATACTGTAAAATAAAGTGCAACTGAATAATGGCTAACTAGAATAAAAATAATTCATAGAATAAGAAACGATAAGAACTGTTCTTGATTCCCAAACCGTACTATTAAGAGAGAGAGATTCAGAGAACGAGAGACAGACAGCGAGGTAGAAAGCTCTCAGAGTACCCTCATTAAGTTTTAAGGTTTGTGAGGGTAACCCTGCATTCAGGACACGCAGAGAGATGCTGAGAAGCACAGAGGGCACACGGTGATCGTTTCGGCCTGTTCCTCTGGAGGAGAGCCGGGCTGGAGCACCACCCCTCTTGCTCTAATGCACCTCTGAATACGATCTCCAGATAAGCCTTCACTCATTTCATTTGGCAGAGTGCTGAGTCTGGGATGACATGGGACCCGCTCTCACTTTCATTACCCATGATTACATCTGCCATTTGGGGTCACTGGAGACCTTCTCCCCTCGGAAGAGTAGATGACAGATGCCACAAGAGAGCGTGAGCATGTGAGCATGGGTTTGTGTATACGCTTTACCTGAGTGTGGTGGCTGTCCATGTGCCTGTGTAATGCCGAGGTGCTGGATGCATTTGACTTCGGATGTCCGTCGTCTTCCAACGTTCCTATTGAGAGAGAAATAAACGGATGTTAAATGTAACATTCTTTGTGCATGTTCCGGAATATGCTGCTTCAATATGCATCATAATCACAGAGTGTGAGCACTGTAAGAAAATTCCTACAAATTCTGTTTTTTACTTAAAATATATTCAAACTTTGTTTTGTATATAATTTCAGCCGTGCGCTTGAGTTTTATATTAGTTTTTAATTTTGCATTTAAAATTGTTTAACTGTTAGAAGTAGCATTCCAAGAATTAAAGTTTAAACATCTGGTGAACAATTTTTATTTGAGCATAAAGTCTGAATTAATTCCATCACAAAATTCATGTGATTTTACCTCAACAATTTAGTCGTCATGTGACTAAATCATTTAAATGAGACCACTGGTTTATTTGAAAATTGTTTTTGTAATATTAAGATTTTTAATCAACATGAGAACAAGGATATAAATAAATGTTTAATTTGCAAATTACCTTTATTGAAAAATTATACAGAATCAACTATTATTATGATTATATTATTAATAAGAATACATTAACATGGAATGGAAAATTTGAATGGAAAACATACAGTAGCTAGTACAGTCCAAATGTTTAGAAACAAGGATGTCATTGTAATAATTCCATAGGAATTCTGATTGGTCTATTTGCATTATGTTTAACAGCTACTGCAAAGGCAGCAAATATGCATGCATCCATAAATAAATAGATCCCATTATTATATATTATGTAAAAATAATATTTAAAAAAAAAAGTGGTTCCAAAAAGTATAAATACATGGTGTAACACTTTATTTCCACTTTATACCTTTTACTAACTATATGTATTTTGCAACTGCGTGTCAACTAACTCTCATTAGAGTATTAGTAGACTGTCTGCTAATGCCTTAGTTTGATGCTCCCCAACAGACATTCTACTGACTATAAGTTCATTCATTCATTTCTCTTTTATTCCTTTCATGAAAATTGATTATTTGTACAAGGCACATAAAATTCATTTGACTTAAGTAACTTTGCAACTACATGTCAACTTCTCCTACAAACCTGAATCCTTACGCCCGTTTCACACCTACTCCGTCTGCAGTATGCGATGCAGGATCCGCACGCGCTGTTGTGCTTTCACATATGCTGCGTTTGCGGTGCGCAACTGATCCGCGGTTGTATACCACAAACACCGCATTCATTCTTTATTTTAATTTCAAATCCAAAAGTTGTTACTAAACATGGCTAGTCAGCATTGCAATTGTCTTTGTATAGCCATACACTCTTTCATAGATGTCACGTTTATAAACACACTATTGAAACAACGTTTTATTCAATTCATTACTATATATATATATATATATATAGCCTAATTTACATTTAGCTTGCTCACGCCAGTGGCAAAACATTTAAACATAGGTTATAGCCAAAAATCACAAACATTTTAAATTAAAACTTACAACAGGCTAGACAAAAACAGCCGACTCTCGTCTTTTCTTTTGTTTTTACATCTTTTTTTTTTTTTTTTTACAAGTAATCCTGCAGGTCATAAAGAAATTAGTTTTTCCATCTCCAAGAAAGGACAAATGCTATCCATTATGTTACCTTTTTTACCTAAATGCCAGGTTAAGGTGTCGTTTTCCTTGCTTTACCCGCGGAAAAAAGCCATGCGTTGACTTTGAAACAGAGTAGACTTTAAATTATATGCATCTGTGAAGAAATTACTAGATTTTCGCGCGAATACCATAGTCTGTAAAAAAATATGGACGTAGTGTCCGTGACGTCACCCATAGGATTCTGATGAGCAGTTTTGAAGCGCAAAGTATGGACGAGATGGCCGTTGCCATCTTGGCAGCGCATCATCGCGCGTCACTCCTGGATAACAGAAAATGGGCAAAAAGGCGGGATGTGGGCGGAGCTGAAGTGACGCGATGACTAACAGACAGCAGATAAATGGCTATCCACCTGCCACTCGAAGTGGCCACACCCTTAATTATGCAGAACTTTAATGCTTTATATAATGTAAACGAATGAGTTATAAGAAAATTCACCCCCCCTCACAGTTGTCATGAAGGGCAAAATTAGCCGTATAGACCAAAACCACAATTTGTACCAGGCTGTAAACATGTTTTAATCTGCTGTAAAGTTGGGCATTTTAACATGGGGCTCAATTCTGCTCCCTTCTGGAGCCTGTCCCTAACGGCCAGTCGATGAATTGCAGTATATGTCACTTCCATATTGGCTTCAAGAGAAACTGCGGGAGGTTTCCGCTTGGTCAATACATGTTTATTTTAATGCAAACAATGCAATGTGTAATCCGTTAACATGGGTACGGAAAAAAATCCGCACCACATTCGCACTGCAAACGGAGTTTGTGCGAAACGGGCGTTAACCTACTAACCTTAACGGTCTACTATGGTCTGTTTATACTCTAATGAGAGTTAGTTGATATGTAGTTGTAAAGTTACTTAGTAGAATGTCTAAGGTGAACCATCAAAATAAAGTGTATTAGGGTATCTTCATGGTACATTTCCAAAAAAAAATCACTGTTCCATCAATGTACCATGGCATTACTGGCATGTTTATGAAAATCACTCAGCTCTAATATTATATTAAGAAACCGACCCGGTTCTGAATAAGAACTATGGGCATTCACACAGGATGCATTCTTGTGTTCAAAAACAGCTAGAGAGAGCACAAAGAATGGAACTGTATGCAGGGACATGTTTTACTTGTTTTAAACGGTTAAATTGACAAATCACAGTCACTAAAAAAGGAAAATTATTTTTATGTTTGCTTAAATGCCTTAAACAAAAAACGTTAACGCTATTCTTCTGTTGCCTCGCAAGTACTGGTATTTCCTTCTGGGAATGTACATTAGTTCATATACCATTATCTTCAAGATGCAAGTATTTCATGACTGAGTGTATGGGTCACTGCTGGGTGTTCACACTTCCACCCACTCTCCGTTACATGCAGAATATGGACGTTTACCCCCCCCCACACGCAGATATTAGCCTCACTGAGAGGACAAAAGGCCAAGAGAGTGTTTGTGTAAGGGAGGAAGAGAGACCCTGAGCCATCTGATGGCTCTTTAGGAGAGCACTTTATCAAGTCCAGGGCCTTTCACTTTAATCATGGACTGCCTCAGTGATAGCTTCTGGGTCAACTCACTCCATCTTACCATGTCCGTTTCTCCAATCCCATTCTCTCCACTAACCACCCTCAATCTGCCATTCTGTCCTTTTACCTTATTCTCTCACTTTATCTCCAATATTTTCTCATGCATATAAACCACTGGTCTTTTTGTCTGTGGTGTATGTCACGCTCAGCTGGCCATTGGTGCTGTCTGTGTGTTGTAAACAAACCTGTGGGCAAGGCTGGGCCAGCCAATGACATGCGACTGAGCTTTAAATAATTGCATGGATGCACATTAGATCATGCAGTGGGTAATGCCCTAATGTAACATGGGATTGTTTGGTGTGCGAGTTGGTCTCCTCTGCTCTTGATAACATCCACGAGGCCATGAAGAGAGTTTCATCTGCGTGATAATGGGTCTAATAACTGCAAACAAGTCTTATTTATGTGGCCAGAAATGAATCCTGAGCACAATCTCAGCCGGATTCACATCAGGTTCAATTTTCAAAATGTATTCTTACCTTCTACTGTTATTAATATTCTTACATGTATTTGATTAATCTAAATTAGTCTAAGGTCCTGTTTACACCAGGTATTAATGTGTGTCTTGGTCAATCGGACTACAAGTAGACGAGGGACCCGTTTACGCCTCCATCTCTTTTGTCTACTTTCGAACACTTCTGTCCTGATTTCTTTGAGGCGAAGGTCTATGGGCGGGCAAATGTATGAGCTTTTTCAGATCTTTCGATCTAATGGACAAAATAAGCTTGTGCAATTTACATATCGGAGACCGGAGAAGACAGAAAAACATATGGAGAGCAGCAGCTTTCGTTTCTGCTCTGTCAACGGCAAGACCAAGCTGAATGTGATGAGTGAGTTAGAAATCAGGAATGGTGGGTCTTTAGCTGATAAAGTTTAAATCCGGCTAGCACGTTTCCCATAAAATGTACTCATTATGTCAGTAGGTGGAGAGTAGGCGGTCTTCTGTGGCTGTTCAACGCATTTGACCACATGAGAGTTTACACTATGAAAGCAATCCTCTGGAAGTTGTCGAAAGCGGACAAGCTCAAAACTTTTTAGACCCCGTTTACATCTGTATTTAGTGTCATCCAATTGTGATCCGATCAACCAAAATGCATCCTAATACTAGGTGTAAACAGGGCCTAAATGAGCGATCACATTTTAGTAATTAGTAATGTAGTCTTATTCACAAACAAATGACTCTTATGAATGGGTTCTTTTTTGGGGAATCTTTCAAATTTCACAAGCAAAAAAGGTCCATCGTCTATCATCAATAGTCAAGCGATGTATGAAGCAACACTCACACAGAAGTCACTTTCTAACCAAGCAGTTTTCTGTTGGCCAAAGCAGCAAATCTGTTTACTAACTTAAACCATGCAAATAATTTGCCCTCAAACGAAATTCCTAATTGGATTCCTGTTGAAATGACTGGATTTTGCCTTTGAAAATCTGTTGAATTAAATTAAACTGAATGAAATTTAAATTCGCAACTTTACAGTTTCGATCAGTCTAAAAAATACTTCTATAAATGATACATATACATATAAATGAGAGCTTCTCTGTACTCTTTCATGGGTCCTTTAACTGACTGAAACTGAAACTTAAGTTTATATTTTTATTTAAAAAAATTTGTTGGAAAAAATCTTAAATCTAATATCTGCATGCGGAAGGATTGTAGCCATGGGTGGAAGTTTTAAACACCCAGCAGTGACCCATACAATCAGCCATTATAAGCCTGCACCTTTAAGATAATGTTAAATGAATGTGTATGTGTTATTCTATCTGTTAAATAAAGAGCAATTTAGTTGCATAGTTTGCACTGTTCTTGATTTTTACAATACATATTTTTGTAACTCAACAAGGTCTAAGGTTCCCTGCATAATTCATAGCATTATCTGTCAGTGAATTTCTTTCCTAAAAGCAAAATGGAAATTCTAATTGAGATACTGTATATGCAACCGAATCAAAATTAGAACTGAATTAAAGTGAGAGCTTGTGAATCAGGAAATATGTCTCAAAACCCAGCATGTGTAAGTGTGATTCCGGTGGTTTCACATTTTAATCCTAAACTTCTAAACATGTAATTGCTGAATCATTTGTGGTTAATAAATAAGACCCAGTGTTTGGTGTCAACCCTAACCTCTTGTGCCATTACCATTGGAGATCTGGTTGCCGTTCTCAACGGGGGTTGGGTTTGAAGAGTTGGGTGAGGTGTGGTTGTTGGCGTTTTTATCCTGTAGCTGTGACGACGGGGAGATTGGGCCTTGATCCTCTCGACCTGGCAGGTTAATGTTGGAATTTGAGAGTCCTATGGGATAGAAATGAATAAAAAACATTCAATAAATACATTATTTCACATTAAGATGACATGTAACGTATGCTTCAGCACCATGTAAGACCATCTCGCTGTGACCGTCGACCTACATCTGCCACCTTGAGTCACTAATATTTCTGCAGGCCATTTGCAGCTGCTCTGGCCAGGAATTGTGGGAATGATGGAGTCTTGCAATGACGTTGACGGCAGAGAGAGCGGAAGAGCGGGGGGGATGTATAAGCCTTGCGGTATGCAGGTTTGCTTGGATCTGACCGTCACAGGGATGGATATAGCACAGGGGTCAGCTGTCCTTTTAAACCCCTGTTACCAGCCATGTTTCCATTACAGCATTCTCTCTCTCTCTCGTCATAAGCATCTGACTTCACAGCCAGAGGTTATCACAGATTCATTTACTGCAGCTTTGTGTCTGGGACCCCTACTGACTCAAAATGTAAAAAGTATCATGTATTCAACATGATGAAAGCAGTCACAGTACATTACACTACATTGACTTTTTATGATTATAAGTATTTGAGCACTGTAAAAATATATTTCATTTAATTCTGATGGCCTTCTCTCAGTCTTTTAGGCTTAGATTTATACAGTGGGGTCCAGAAGTCTAAGCCCACAAGTAAATATGCATTTGCATTTTTAGAATACATTTTTTTTTGGTCAAATTATCAACATGACAGTGAAAACTGGAATAAAAAAAAAAAGTTTTTTTTTTTTTTGCATTAATAATGATAACAATAATAATAGTAATCATAATAATGATAATAAAAATAACTTATGTATAAAATACATTTTCATAATTTTAATATTTCAAAATATAATTTATTCCGGTGATGTCAAAGCTGAATTTTCAGAATCATTACTCCAGTCTTCACTGTCACATGATCCTTCAAAAATCATTATAAATCAGCGTGTAGAATCATAATTCAAATCGCGTGTCAAACCACCAAACTGCTGAAATCACGTGACTTTGACGTTCTGAACCGCTGATTCATAACGCTCCGAAGCTTCATGAAGCAGTGTTTTGAAATCGGCCATCACGATATAAGTCGCTATTTAGTTTTTTTAGGCGTACCAAAAATATTCTCGCCGCTTTATAATATTGATATTGAACCACTGTACTCACATGAACTGATTTAAATATGTTTTTAGTGCATTAATGGGTCTTGAGAGAGGAAATGTCATTGCTGACTATTCAGGCCTCACTGAGCCATCAGATTTCAACAAAAATATCTTCATTTGTGTTCTGAAGATTAACGGAGGTCTTACGGGTGTGGAACGGCAGGAGGGTGAGGCATAAATGACATTATTTAAATTTTTGGGTGAAGTAACCTTTTAAGCTAATTAAACCTAAAAAATTATTCAGATTACACAATGTGAGAGTGCAATCTTAAAAAGTACGATAAAGCTTGAGGAAAAAGTGGTGTTGTAGACATGCGTTGAAATATTCCTCAAGCATGGCACCAACACCAATATTATGACAGATTGACATTTGTTCATTTCACAGACACACTTGTTGACATGTCCAGTAATGTGAGAAGTAATTTCCCCTGCTCTGGAGTGACACTTTGTATGTCCTAAGACATACATACCCACGCACACTGTACTCTAAGGGTTCACACACACTGCAGCGATTCACATCCGTCAGCAGACCTGGAGACTTTGATATTTAATATTTCATAGCTACATCATCTCTTGTCCATGAAATATTAATGTGGCTGGAGCTAATACCCCCTGTGCCCTTTACAATAAACTGAATCAAGGCAGAGAGACGAAAAAATTTCTCTATATAAAAAAATACATATATATGTACACACACACACACCGATCAGGCATAACATTATGACCACCTTCCTAATATTGTGTTGGTCCACCTTTTGCTGCCAAAACAGCCCTGGCCCGTCGAGGCATGGACTCCACTAGATCCCTGAAGGTGTGCTGTGGTATCTGGCACCAATATGTTAGCAACAGGTCCTTTAAGTCCTGTGAGGTGGGGCCTCCAAGGATCTGACTTATTTGTGCATTTTGGTGCCATGTGTTTCCCAGGGTAAGCAACACACACACACGGCCATCCACGTTATGTAAAAGAAAACGTGATTCATCAAACCAGGCCACCTTCTTCCATTGCTCTGTGGTCCAGTTCTGATGCTCACGTGCCCATTGTTCGCACTTTCGGTGGTGGACAGGGGTCAGCATGGGCACCCTGACTGGTCTGCGTCTATGCAGCGCCATACGCAACAAACTGCGATGCACTGTGTATTCTGACACCTTTCTATCAGAACCAGCATTAACTTCTAGAGCAAATTGAGCTACAGTAGCTCGTCTGTTTGATTGACCACACGGGCCAGCCTCCCCCCCCCCCACCCACGTGCATCAATGAGCCTTGGCCGCCCTTGACCACCAGCTTACCACTGTTCCTTCCTTGGACCACTTTTGATAGATACTGACCACTGCAGACCGGGAACACCCCACAAGAGCTGCAGTTTTGGAGATAATCTGACCCAGTCATCTAGCCATCACAATTTGGCCCTTGTCAAACTCGCTCAAATCCTTACACTTGTCCATTTTTCATGCTTCTAATACATAAACTTTGAGGACAAAATGTTCACTTGTTGCCTAATATATCCCACCCACTAACAGGTGCTGTGATGAAGAGATAATCAGTGTTATTCACTTCACCGGTCATAATGTTATGCCTGATCGGTGTATACACGCGCGCACACACACACAAAACGCAATAATTAAAGCTCATTGATTATGTCTCTTTAATATCTTCGATAATGCTTTTACACACAAGATTAACACACCATATATCTCAATCCTTCATCCTACACAAAGAAGAGTCCATATTGTTAAAATGATCTTTGCATTAGATCCATATACATTTAGTTTAAAAATATCAGCAATTGATGCAATTAGTCGTAGTGGTTGCAAGGTTAATTGTGTTGATCTTTGGTAATCTTGGTGTAAATTGTATATAAACAGAATGCAGACTGCTGATTCTCACCACCAGGTAGGAATAAGTCAAAATGTTGTCCTTTAGATGCAACCAATCATGCAAGCGGACTAAGATATTTAGACTAGACTTGTCCGTCACACTTTTTACAGTACTTCGCAGACAAGAACATATGGGTCGGGGTCGTATGAGATCCACACTCATAAATCCATGATGGGAGTAGATGTACGCTAAAGCATTTTTAATTAAATACAAAGGTTAAGAGGAGGCAAGGGAAACCGTGTTAGACACAGCTTGGGAACTAAATCGCCACACACAACCAACATTCTCCCTAAGAACGCCGCCCTCATCAAATTATCTTATTTTAATGTGACATTTAACACTTGCTCTTTTCCTTAAATGGATAATGTACTTAATGTGCCTTGTATATTAGTTTTCTCCAAAGGTGAACAAGCATTTCTTCGAGAGAAAAAAAGGTAATGTTTTTAATAAATGACACCAATCATTCTGGCTCAGTTTAAACCTTAGGCGCATAGTGTTGCTGCATTTAGGGGCAGTTGTTGGTTGCTGTGCTGTCTTAACAAAAGTGATCCAGAGCAAAATACAGCCTAAACCTCCATCTAACATAAACACGCTGCCTTCATCTCAATGGGTTTCTAAGAGAGAGCACTGCTGATAAAACAGACGTTTACCATAAAAGCCCCACTGACCTCACTGTTTTTGAAAAACACAAAGCCTGGCAGATGATGACTCAAGAAAAACCATACTAAACAGGATGTGCTTTTCAACAACCACCCATATGAAATGACATTAGTGCTGGGAAAGTTTCTATAATTTGACCAGACTATTTTAATTCTCCTGACCATGTGTGCTGGTGAGCGCAAACTCCTTTGATGAACTATAAAAAATATGTGATTAAAGACATATTAAAGATATGTGCTTCATGTGTCTGAAGCACATAATACAACAGTTATAAAGGATTGTACGCACAAAAGTGAAAATTATGTCATCATTTATGATTGGTTGGACAGGTTGTCCCAACACAAGCACAAAACACAAAATAATACTTTTTTTAAGGAATCTCTTTCTTTTTTTTCAATACAATGAAAGTCAGTGGGGTTCAATATTCAATATTTGTTTTGGGCCTCATTCACTTTAACTGAATGGACAAAAACTAGAAATATATTCTTCAAAATATTTTCATGTTCTACAGAAGAAGGAAAGTCATACGGGTTTGGAATGACATAAGGGTGGGTAAGTGATGACAGAATGCATTTTTGGGAGAACTCTTTAAAGGGGTCGTGCATAATCTTTTGATGTTAAGACACAATCTTATGCCAGCTTGACGTGCCAACTATAAACTGCAAGTAAGCAATTCGTAGGTTGATTTAAACAAAAAGTACAGTTTCTCAGTGGCGCTTTCAACATTGCTTTGTTTGTTTGAGTATCCTGACATGGGACAACACTGGCTCAATTATAGGGAAAGTGACAGAGAACTCTTAGATCCATTTGGTGTCACAAATGGCACGGGAAATACATACAGCACCTTTAGAATACATGTACCCAAATACATACACACACTTTCACTTACCGCTGTCTCTGATCTTTCTTCCTGTGGTGGACTTGCGAAGTAGGGTGCGCCCTGAGCTGAATAGAGTGTTTAGCTCATCTAGGGGGCTAGTGAGGGGTCTCCCATTGGCAGGGTTAAAGAGCAGAGGAGAGGAGGAGCAGGAGTGAGCTCTGCGGGGCTCTGGCCGCGAGGTCTTCACTGGGGAGAAGGGAGGCTTGGAACTGCTTGGGGGCGTCTCTGCCAGACCGTGTGCCATTTTAAGGGGGACTTTGGGGGAATCGGTGCTAGCCAGAGAAGCTGCACGGGTCAGGGCCAAGAAGTTTGGCTCAGGGGGGAAGGGGAAATGAGAAGGGGGACGGTAGGGAGGTGGAAGTACTGCCGGAGGGGGAGGAGGGGGAGGAGTCAAGGGCGGCGTGGACTTGTCTGGCATTAAGACCGAAAGACTCGGTGAGGAATCAGCCCTTTGCCGGGTGTACTGGGGCGAGAGTGGGCTGCCCCCGTCCTGGCTGGTGTAGTTGAGGTTGGTCTCGAACACCGGCAGCTTCTTCACCTCGAGAGGTGTAAGGGGGGACTCATCCGAGGCGGGTGAGCAGGTGACAGGGGACGGAGGGAAGACAAGAAGTGGGGGACGGTGTGGAAGGAGGTTAGGGAATGGAGCTGGAATGTCACATGCTGTCCCGTCCTTGCCTGGCTGCTTTCCCCCGAGAGTACCGGAGAACTCCATCAGGGTCACGGGCCTCTTGACTTCCAGTACTGGGGCAGAAAGGGTAGTGGTGGTGGGATTGACAACTTCAGGCTTGACCACCTGAGTTGACCCCACTTCGTCAGCTGGGAAGTACTTCATCTCCTCGTATACCGCCTCGCTCAGCTCTGGACTGTGGGAGTCAGCCAGGCTGAGGGCTCGTGAGGCCCCTACCATCTCGATATACACATCCTCCTCGTCCTGGCAGGGGTAGAGGCTTAGTACAGAAGAATGGGGGCCATCCGCTGATGCTGCTCGCTGGATGAGGCCCAAACAGTGGCCGCCTCGTACCAGGCTGAAAAGTTTCATGTCTGTGGGGCGCACAGGGGAGGGTACAGAGATCTCCTCATAGGAGCCTGTCAGTTTGGTATTAGGGCTGCGTTTGGGCTTAGGGGGCGGGATCTTCTTCATGGTGCTGTAGTCATCACTGTGAGGCCGTGGTTTAGAGAGAGCTAGAGGCGTGGTTGGATGATGGATGGGTTAGGAAGGAAAGGAAAAAGCCATTTACTGGAATGCCAGGAACAATTCTCAATATTGAGGTAGATGAAGACATTTGTGCTGTGTTGTACAAAACATGTACAGTACTACATGGCCAGAAGTATGTGGACATCTGAATACCACAAGTACATTGTGCTTGGTGAACATTTCATTTTGAAACCATTGTCTTTAATTGCAAGATGGTATTCTCTACCAGCTTCCAATTCCGCGAAGGTTTTCCGCTAGATGTTGTGAGGTTAGACCCTGATTTTGGGATATTGGGTGATTGAGTCCAAATCATCCCCAAGGTGTTCAGCTGAATTTGGTTTGGTGCAGGCCAGTACATAATTTATACTAGAAGTTGTCCACATACTTTTGCATACCATGTAGTGCATGTTTAAGCTAATATTTATACGTACGATCAGATGGAGACAGCTGGGTTTTTGGTGGGCTTCCAGACGGAGAGGCTTGACCCTCAGCAGGGCTGTCTTTGGGTGCAATACTCAGGCCGGCACTTACTGCCTCATACGATGCACTCAGACGTGTATTTGGGTCTCGTTTGGGTTTGGGAGGAGGTTGTTTTCGTGGGGAGGAGAGGTTCCCTCCATTCCCCTCATCAGTGGAGTGTGGCGCAGGCTGAAGGGCTGCTTTGATTGATGTCCCAATGCTGGAGTGTACCAAGCTGTCCATTACCAGAGGGAGAGGCACAGAGCTGGAGCGGAAATGCCGGAGTGGTCGGTTCCCCCCACGGCCTGCCACATCATTGACCCTCCCAATTTTTTCAACAACCCTAAACAAAAGGATGAACAGATGAATAATTCAACAAATTTAAATGGTACAACTGCTTGTGGCAATAGGATTTCTAGTGTCATTCATCACGACTGGTATTACTCTAGTATCTAGCAAATCCTTATTCATTCATATGTTCTATTTCAATCATTCACTCACTATCATGCTAGAAGCATATGTCCTGTCTCAATGTATGATGGGTAGTGAAGGTGCTAAGCAGCTGCCAAGTGTGAGAGGATCACAGTCTCAACCTTCATAAAATCAATACACCAATGTCAAGCTGTCCATTCATATCTGAGCTAAGATTTCAGTACATGGGCGTTTCCTTAACAATAAAGATAAAAAAAAATACTTGAATTATCAATCAAATAAAACAATCTAACCTATGCATTATGTAACATGCAGCTTAATTAACCAAATTAATAAATAAAAATAATCGGAATGAAGCTAAATTCCGTATTATACGTGATTATTTGTAGAATTCACCAATAATAATGAATTGATTTGCTTTTCAGCATGCCTTAGTATTAGTCTCAGATACTTCATAATTTCAGTGCACTTTTGTCCTCATGATACCAAAACAATAACAAATTAGCATGATATACAGAACTAAAGCCTGAACAGATTATTTACATTGTTGATTGTTTAAGTCTAAGCAGCTTCCTGTAATACTCTAATGTGACATGCACACTCTTGTTTGATATTTACCCCTTAATCTGAGCTACCATCTGTTGTTCTTGAAGGAAAGGGGATGGAGTGTTGGGGTGGATGGTGTTCGGGGAACAGGGGGTTGGTGCGGGGTTACAGTGACTTAAAACCCTAAGGAGATTTTAGCAACCCAGAGTGGGGGTGGGTCTTATCTCTCTCTGATTAGCAGCATGGAACTCATGGAACTCACTGATTGAGTTTGCCACATCTAGATTAGCTATGAAACTCCCATCACTCAATCACTTGCACCTCCCTCATTTGGGATGCTAAAAGTGAATGTATGTGATGAATGTGTGTGCATGTTTTGAAAAACAAGAAGCCCACCCCCACCATAAGAGCAGATGGTCATATGCCGAATGACAGACAATTCTGATGCCAATGGCCAGCTAAATACACCCGTGTTTCTGATTATGCTTGTGTGAATATATTCCCATAGCAAGGAATCTTTTTATTTTACTGCAAAGCTCCACCTAACCAATGACGCTAGCATTACCTTAGCAACCATTGCTGCCCATCAGAGTGTCAGACAATTGTTCAAGCCTAATTTCCATTTAAGTCCTGTGTGTTTGAATAGTTTCAATAAAGCAACAAGCTAGTAAATGCTCTTTACTGTGATTTTATAATGGGTAAGGGATGGTCTTCAAGTAAAGCCCCTTCACCATGGCTAATTGAATCAGAATTAATGCTATTTTGTACCATTTAACACTATTAATTGTAATAGATGAATCTTTTTGCAGATACGACCTTGACGTGGATAGTTTGCAGAGTTGTGCCTTTCTTTTTAATGCAGATGGTAGTACATAATGTATGTGCCACTGTTATAGCACCTACGACTGAACTGACATTAGTCTTCGTTTTTGCTGAATTCCCACATCACCAACAATGTCTTAAAAAGTGCAAGCACTTCTGATATCAGACACATTTTGTTCCCATTTTGTTTGCAAAGGGAGAACAAGGGGAACCAATAAAAGCTCCCATGAATTTTTATAGGTTCCTCAAACCCAAGTGGCAAAGGCATATTTTGGAGTGTCTGATTAGACACTCCAAAATATGCCTTTTCCACTTGGGTTTGGGGAACCTATAAAAATTCATGAGAGCTTTTATTGGTTCCCCTTGTTCTCCCTTTGCAAACAAAATGGCAATATAATTAAAATGATATTGTTCAAACTCTGTCCCGGAGTGCCACTGTCCTGCAGAATTTAGCTCCAACTTGCCTCAACACACCTGTCTGTAAGTTTCTAGTATGCCTAGTAAGACCTTTATTAGCTGGTTCAGGTGTGTTTGATTGGGGTTTAAGCTGAACTGTGCAGGACAGTGGCCCTCCAGGAGCAGTATTGAACACCCCTGCTTTAGACAGTTAAAGTGTCTAAAATAATCCTTCAAGAGGAAGTCTCGCTGTAGCGCAGACAGATCTGAACTGCCACATCTAATTGAATTTCAGCAGACAAAACAAGATTTTTGTTAGAGATCCTCTAAGGGAGACCAATATGAATATGATTAAAGTATGTATGTTGTATGCAAAACGTCTAATCAGGAGACAACCACATATAGCTACCTGAATTTAATCACTGCATTGTAGGGCTGCCTTTGACTAAAGATGTTTGTATTCGACTAGTAGTCGTTCATTTAAGCGATTAGTCGACTAATCGTGCGTTTATATAAATAAACCATAAATCCTACTAATGAACCTTTAATTGCCTATAGCCTATATAATGCATCGCCTAATCAGCGCTCAAACGCCCACATAAAGCTTGCCACAGCACACCAGCAAACAATTGTTGAGTGTGTCATGACTGAAAACAGAAGGAGACTGTCTAAACATTTTAATAATTTATTGATAATGTTTTTTGTGTTTTCTGCAGCAGAGATTAAGCCGACGATGCCGACTGACCATCTCCACAGTGGATGCGCCTATATGCACGTTTCATATGGATTACATAATCTGAGAATATTTGTTTTCCACTTGAATTGGTCAACAATCGCTTGACATTTCCTAGTATAGATAGATTTCTCATGTCTGTGAGGCAAGTATACACTGAGTTTCTGTTCATTTTTGTTACGTGCTCATAGTTCATAGAGACCGAGATAGCAGAAAGCACATCCTGATTTTTTTCTTTGTTTTACAAAAGCATAATGTTTTATTATTGTGAGTTTACAGAAATAAAAGTAGACCCTTTACAGTTTGCATTACTCTTATCTGTATGACCAAAAAATTAGGGAGTATTTTAAGTTAAATGTAAGTGACCGTATGTCATGCAGTAAGTCCACTCTCCACACAAACACTTGGATATGTGCCTAATAATAGCGCACATTTATCTAGAGCGAGCAGACTTGTACATTTTCTACTTGCATGTTTCAAGTGATAAGCCATATTTGAGGTCGATGAATGATTGGCAAATCTTTGGATTTCCTGCCGTTAATAATCTGTCCGTCAAAGAGGGTTTTTTTTTTCTGCGACTAACTGACTAATACAATTTTGGTCAACCAAGCCTCTTCTAGTCAAATAACGGTTAGCCATAATAATTTGAATGTGCATATTTCAAATTATCGTTAGTTATCAAAAAAGATCACTAACAGTTCATGGTAAGTAAAAAAAAAAAAAAAAAAAAAAAAAAAAAAATTCTGCTATGAGTTTCACCTCTTCGGCGAGTCTTCTTCTTTGCCCACAGGTTCTGGTCGCTCACCCAGTGGTGGAGCGCTGATGTGACCCCGGAGGCGGTCGTTTTCTCGTGCAATATCAGCTGCATTTTGGATGACCAGGCTGTCGTACGCGCGCATACCCAAGTCCTCTGCTCCATGCAGGAACCGATGGACGCTGCACTGGTCCTGCTGCCGAGAAGTGAGCCTGCGACACACATGCTGTCTGGCCAACCAGCCACGCACCACTGAATCACATACACATGATTAAGTGAAGTAAGAATATGAGTGGAGTGACAGATTATAAAGTATGAATACACTGTGGCGATCACTTTACCTTTCTGACAGATAATAATCTTCCTGTGTAGTTGATGGCAACGGTCATTAAGGTGATCAGCCTGCCAGTATCTCAAGAAAACCTTACTGTTGCCCATCTGAACAGAGAAAAGGAAGATAAATAAATGCTCTGTTCTAAAATCGAGTGTGTTGCCTACTGCCTATATACACTGGGGGAAAACAATGCTGCTTGTTCAATTTACTTAATTAAAATGAGAAAGCAATATGCTAAACATTTTATTACAACTTAATTCTATTATGTTCAGTCAATTTTTGGTGAATCAATTTTGTTGCATTAAAATGACAATTGTGTCATAATTTACTCACACTCAAGTTGTTCCAAACCTGTATAAATGTTTTTATTAATGTCTAATGTTTATTCTGCCGAACACAAAAGATGATATTTTGAAGAATGTCTGTAACCAAACAGTTGATGGACCCCATTGACATAGTATGGAAAAGTCAATGGGGCCCAGAAACTGTTTGGTTACAGACACCAAACAGTTCTTTTACTAAGCATTCTTCCAAATATCTTCTTTTGTGTTCAGCAGAAGAAACCCGTACAGGTTTGGAACAACTTGAGGGTGAGTAAATTTGTGCAAATTTACTATCCCTTTAATTGTATTTTTAGTTCCCAGCATGCTTTGCATAGGACTGAATTGGGAGAGTAAATGTTTAATGTTCCATTATTTTACACATTTAAAAGAGTTTCTGTTGCGGTTACCATTGTGCTGAAGTGTGGAGCTTATTGTTAGGTTGTGGGAAGGTTATATGATGATTATGGTGTTTGTTGGTTTATTCAATGAACATAACTGTGCTAATGTCAATGCCGTGCCAAGCAGTGACAAACTAAACTATTTGCTGAAAATTGAGATATTAATTTTGTGTAAGCACTTTCTGCATGTAATTATCAGAGTTATGTGGATTTTACTTAAAATCTTAGTGTAAAAACATGCATAAGACAAATTGAGTAAACTTTGCAAATGTTTGTGCGCGTGTAGACACCTGACTGCTAAGTCAGCATCGTGATTATTATGGAACCTTTTAAGCAATTTATTTGAAGCACAAAAACACTAAAATAAAATACATAAATAGCCCTCAGTCTCAGCAAGCAGTTGAGTCCAATAGAATTTGATGTTAGCATGTTGCTAAGCTAATGCTGCAATACACATTATGAATACATAGCGCACATAAAAGTAGAGTAAAATAGTACATTACACCAATCTCTCTATACTTGTCTTTATTAAATGAAATACAAGTTTAAGATAAAGATATGGATCAAAAATTGGTCCTGTCCACCATTTCGGATTTTAATGATATTGTCAATGTATTCTAGGATTGCTTTCTAAGCAAAGGATACATGTGATGCCGTCTCTGAATTTGCTCAAAATAAGGTATTTTACAACACAATTAAGTTGCCTACCTTCATTTCACTTCACTAGCATCTCTGTCCCTTAGAAACTCGATCCCTAAAGCTCTGTAGATATCTTTGGAAACTCACCTGCCAGCCCTGGAGTTTACAATGCTGCAGAATGTGGCGGCACTTCTCCTCTGCAGATACTTTCTTCTTGTCGGTGAGGATAGTGTCCACCAGCTCTCTGTATCTGCACCACAAACCCACAGAACATCACTGTCATCCACATACTGTGCTGCATACTGTGCTCTTTGTACCTATTACTGCTGTGTTATTGCAGGATGGTCACTAATGCCTGTACTGGAATGTCGCCTGCATGGACCATCAGCACTTCTTGTTGACCCGTTTAATAGGGCTATTTCTGCAATTCTCAAATGCAATAACCATCTAAGGCTACTGAGTTTAAGCTATAAAAGGCAGTGCTCAATCCTCAATAAATTTCTCTCCCATGGGAGAATCCAACAAGAGATGCAAATCGAGGGGCAAAGGGTTTCAGAGTCTGGATGACCTCTCAGCATCTTGGCTGTTGGCAAGGCAACCATTCACAAAGAAAGGTCAAACTTGGAGAGCTTTGCTGCATTGTTCTGGAGTAGAGGGATCAAGCATCTGCGCTGTGCCGGGGTAAGCTGTAGACACACCCCTCAAACACGTGTGTGTGTGTGTTGGTGCATTTGGATTATGCATTATGAACATCTGGCGCAAGGGAACGGTGTTTAATAAATCAACGATACTGAAGGAATTCACAAAGGAAGTGCATTCATGCTAATGCTAATAATATTCCAAAACAACGTCACATTAAAATAAAGGGTTATCTGTCATTTTTTTATATTATGAACTTCTGGATACAAGATGTTAAATGTTTGCACAATTGCCGTACAAGGGCAAGGGTGATGCATTAGCATTAGGGCTGTCACAATATCAGATTTTTCACTACACGGTTATCATGGCCAAAAGAATTCATGATGATATATATTGCGATATCAAAAGAAAATCTTGAAAAAAAAAAATAAGAGTCAAATAGAAATTAAAAATAAATTATATTTTATAGTATTATATACAGGGATAAAGTCTATGTCGATTGGCGTTGCATTATAAATATACATTATCCTTATGAAAAATCGTCAATACCGGTATAGCGCGACACTCCTAATTAGTATTAGTATGAATTTGGGTATATATTACATATCTGAGAAGAGTGATATTACTCACTAAGTGTCACTGTATTTAAAAATGGAACACTGATATCATGTTAATACTACACATATAGTGGTGGCCAGAATTATTAGAGCACTTGGCATCTGGGAGTCGTCTTATTGGGCCTGGATTCCTTTTCCAAGAGGACAATGACCCGAAGCATTCTTCTAACTATTGCCGGAACTACCTGTGATTGAAGGAATCTGCTGGAACATTGAAAATGATGGACTAGCCCCTTCAAAGTCCGGACCTCAACCCCATCAAGCACATTTGGGGCGAGTTGGAAAATAAACTGGGCAGATCTATTGTACATTCAAAGGAAAGCCTTTGGCTTCAGTTCCAGACGGCATGGGATATAATTTCATTTTTCATTTTCTTTATTTATATAGTACATTTAATGCAACTGCTGTTGCGCAAAGTGCTTTCCAAACAAAGAAAACAAATAACAAGGAAGAAAACATAAAATACAAAGAAAGCACACAGGACATAGACAAGGTAATGCTCAAACACCCATCAAGAAGATGCCCAGGCGGTCTTTCATATCATTAGTGTTGAAGTTCTCAGAGGAAATATATTGATATATGCCAGAGAGATGTTCTGCTGCAATTGTTGCAAAAGGTGGACATACCAAATATTACAGTAAAAGTGGATAAAAACAGTATGACTCACTTCATCTGATATATGATGGTCAGAGCAACCATCTGCATGTTTCATGAACAATATGAAAATGTTTTGGAGGCAAAAAAGGTCAATATTTTCAGATCTGTCAGGTGTTCTAATAATTTTGGCCACCACTGTGTGATAATAGAATAACGACTCCAGCGGTTACTATCTGGTTGACAGTAGTTGGCGGCACTTTAACGCTGGTGGCCACTAAGTGTGCTGCGCATGCCCTAAAAAGAGAAGCCAGAACATTTCGAATGCCCCCTGGTTGCTGGCTGCAGTGTAGGTCATAAACCCCGCCCTCTCCATGTAATCTAGCGGGACAAGAGCCAAACTTCTAAAAAAAATTAAAAAATAAATTGCACTTCAAATAATTTGTTTCTGTAATTTTAGCTAGTTCTTATCATGCTGACATATGATCAAGTATTTGTTTTTCCAATATGTTTGGTTTTCTTTAGTTATTTGATGCTGTGAAACTCGGGCGGTTGACTCAGGCTCCAAATGATGTAATCGGCAATTACCGTTTCTGGTCATTCTTCATGTTTCTACAGTGGAAGGAAGTGGACACATGTCGTCCATCTTTTTTTTTTAGAGTCTAGGCCAGCCGTCATAAAACGGAAGAAAAAGAAAACTTCTGCCACACAAAATCACGTCGGAGAAGATGACAGACGGAAGTGAGACACTGTACCCTGAATTTAACTTAGTCTTTCAATAGATACTGTGATGATATTATTATTGTAAATTCTTTTGACCATGCATATAATGCAATAAGCATGCATTATATCATGATATCATGCCATATTACACACCATTTTTCATTTGTGAAAGGAATTATTTACATATTTCTCTAGACATATTTCCCCAAACCAATTTTTAGTTGCCTTAATCAATCACGTTCGCAAAACATTCTGCATTTTAATGTCTTTCAAAAAATATTTCACAGATTTGATCTTTCATTCTGCTTGCTAATGGCTTATTAACACGGTTTAACATGTGGTGAATACTTTCTGGCATGCAGCTGCTTTATGGGTCATTATTGTGTCAGGCTTGCTTCGTGATGCAAGCGATCTTGGAGCGAGAGCAAAAACTGGCAAAAAAAATAATAATAATGATCACACAATTTCCCCTCCGATTCCAATGAGCAGAGTTCTCATACTCTAGTCAGGTGGCACATGGTGAACAGATGGGAGGGTGGGAGAAGTCAGAGATGCAGTGCATTGTGGTACGGGGGTGGGCTTCTCAATAGACTCAGTGAAACACTTGCTTTAAGCCTCAAGCCAAATTAACTCAGCGTCTCCCTTTCAATGTGATTTACAGCAGCCTGGTGCTTCTGAACTTCCCCTAACCCTTCCTCCGTATGACCAAGACCTACGGCATCCCACAGGAGTCATCAACCATGAAGGGAGCCAGGGGAAACCAAAGACCTTGTGTATATGAATATGAAAATTATCGATGCCCTCACAGTTTGTAGGGCCTTTGGGGATTGAGTCATATGAACTCAACAGGGTCAAAATGCCTGGTAGTTAAGCTCCGAATTGGGGTTATGAGATGGGGGAGATCTACCTCATACTCACAGTAAATAGCCACAATAAAACAGTAACAGTGACAACAGACCATCACCTCTTATTTGAGCATTATTATGGCGATAAGAACCGCTGTCAGGAAAAGAAAAAAGCAGAGACTGTGCTTGTGTATGAGCATGCATATTAATGCATAAATCAAACTGCTTCACCTCTCAAAGTACTGGAGCTGGGCGTACTAGAGAAAAAGAGGGAAGGTACAGAGAGAGCCTTATGTAAATCAGTGCATTATTGCAGGTTTTCCTGTTCCCAGCTGTTATCCATTAAGCCTCTCACTAGGTGAAAGCAAATAAATAATCACACAAGTGTTTACGTAGAACAAATAAACCAGATGAAATGGGAAAGCAGAGTCAATTGGTGGTTCATCTCATGAAGATCTTTTCAGATTGAGAAGACACATTTAACACATGCAAATTGCAATAGGAAATCTGATGTATGCATTACAATGTATATAATGTATATGGAAAGCAAGATAAAAAGCCTGTATTTGATTCTTATTTTCTCATCTACTTCCTGACAGAACACGTACATCACATGGGTGTCTATTTGTGACGTGCGTTGTCATCTAAATGCATTTTTAAGCCATTGTTCATCTGCAATACATCTCAAAAATGTTTCCTGATACATACACATTTGACAAAATGAAGATGTTTACCATTTACAAATGTATGTAACACTGCTTTAAAAAAAAAAAAAAGAAAAAAAAAAGTTTATTAGATGTTTGTACACAACAGATGCTTTCCAGATTGCAGCCAATCTGTTTTTAATCTTGATAATAATGAAAAAATGTTTATTGAGAAGCAAATAATCATATTAGAATGATTTCTGAGGAATCATGTGACACTGAAGACTGGAGTAATGGAAATTCAGTTTTGACATCACAGGAAAAAATTATATTTTTAAAATAATAACATAGAAAACGCATATTTTAAATTGTAATAATATATTTGACAATTTGACTGTATTTTGATAAAATAAATGCAGCCTTGATGAGCATAAGGGACTATTTCTATATATGTTTGGGATAATAAATTAAAAATAATTATTTTGGGGCAATGGACAACTATTTTGAGCATACAATGAATGCCACCTGGGTCCCATGTAATATTGGGCATTGACTATTTTAAATGGACTGTGGTAACTCATAATGTAATAACTGCGCATAATGTAAAAACTGCACATAATGTAATAAGTATTACATTATTATTATTATAATAAAATATTCCCAATGTAATAATTTTCTCAATGCAATAAAATCTTGAGCTCATAATGTAACAATTTTTACATTATGAGGAAATAAAAATCGCCAACAAAAGTTATATTTTCATTATTGTAATAGTTTTTAAAACAAAAAATATTAATATTCCCTTAAAGTCCATTTTTAATAATCTAAAGCCAGTCTTAAACTACCTGCAAAATGCAACATTTAAATATTCATTATTACTATTATTATTATAGCATGAATATTTAAATCTGTTGCATAACACAGGTAGTTTAAGACTGGATTTTGATTTT
This sequence comes from Gobio gobio, assembly GCF_949357685.1. Taxonomy (NCBI): domain Eukaryota; kingdom Metazoa; phylum Chordata; class Actinopteri; order Cypriniformes; family Gobionidae; genus Gobio; species Gobio gobio. The sequence goes on from NC_137103.1 coordinate 22,462,122, forward strand.
AAAAAATTTACTGTAAGGGAATACTTTTTATGTTTTAAAATCTATTACAATATTGAAAATATGACAAGTTTATTACATTATAAACTCACCAAAACATATCATAATGTAAACATTTGTATTACATGATAAACTCAAGATTTTATTATGTTTTGAGAAAATTATTACATTATGAACATTTTACTACAATAATAAATGTAATACTTCTTACATTATGAGTTGGTACATGGACAAAAACAACATTCTTCAAAATACCTTCTTTTGTGTTCCTAAAAATAAAGAAAATCATACAGGTTTGAACATGAGGATGAATACATGATGACAGAATGTTTCTTTTTCTATCCCTTTAAGGACCATCTAACAAATAATTCCATCCCTTACTGCCTCGTTTTCATTTGCATCAAATTAAACCTGCCGTCTACTCTAACTCAGGTCCATGTATTGGTTTGTGAGTCTGTGTGTGCAGTGAGCATGCTGTATTGCTTTTGAAGTCGGATGAGTAGTTTGTCCTGAGGCCTGAGCTAAAACGTGATAAATAAGCCTGTCATATTCATTAGTGCTGGACCAGAGACTATCACACCACAATTCATTCATAAAGACCAAGACACAGGGTGGCTAGCATGATGACAGAAGAAAAACACAGTATACAAAGAGTCAAATCCTCCAAGAACTTAACTGATCGCACGTCACACGTGTGCAAAACATACACCCATTCAAAAATATAATAACTTTCCCTTTCCCCTCACACACGCTCATGAATGGCTTGATGTAGGCTAGGCGCGGGAGGTCGTGAATGGGTTCTTTGTGACTCGCAGGCTCTTTTTTGGCCTCGGGAAGTCAAGGCGTCCTTGGAAGAGACGTGCTGGATGGAGGGTACACATGACTCCACATCACAAGCAAACACAAAGCCGCATTTATCCAAGGTCTCACTTCTTTATTTACCCACAAGTCAACAGAAAACCAACACACATGTGCAGTGCACTTGGACAAAGACTGGCACATGGCACCAAGTGGAAAATTGTTTGTAGTGATTCGTCCACTGTTTGCTGAGGGCAGTGCAAACAGAATGATAAGTGAATGCCTGATAGAGCTGGGAAATGTATCAGATTTTCACTAAATATTCAAAATGATTTTCTGTCAACATAATATTAAGTATTTAGGAAAATTTCACACCTATTATTTGCCTTAGAACATACGAATAATAGCTTTTAATAGCTTTTCTCATATACATCTTCAAATGTTTGGGGTCACTATACATTTTTAATATATATTTTTACTAAGCAAGGACATTAAATTGATCAAAAGTGACAGTAAAGGCAATTATAAAGTAATACATTATAAATTACAAAGCATTTCACACAAATGTTCTGCGTTAGAAAACAATTTTTTAAGTAGATTTTTACAGTATTTGTTCTCACATTAACATTTGTATATATTTGTCAAAATGTCTGTCTGGTTTCTCTGGTGCCTTCAGATTTGTTCTTGTTTTTGAGGCAGTGAATCAAAAGACAACATCAAACTCATACTGATCATAAATGGAGGTTTGAATATCAATAATGCTGACATTTTTATGATCATAATGTGACTGGGTCATGAATAAATCCTAGTAGAGGAAGATAAACAATCAGATCTTCTTTAGGACATGCATTACACATGTTTTTTTTTTTTATATAGAAATACGAGTGAGTGAGCACACACACACACACACACACACACACACACACACACACACACACACACACACACACACACACACACACACACACACACACACACACACACACACACACACACACACACACACACACACACACACACACACACACAAACACACAAACACACAAACACACACACACACACACACACACACACACACACACACACACACAAACAGCTTGAATGTCATAAAGCACACACAATGCTGACAGAGCATCCCCCACGAAAGGCCATGAAACTTGACCTCCGTATCAGACAGCCTCTCGCTCGAAAATCCCAAAATTTCCATCACAATCGTCTGGCCTTCGTCTGCCTGCATCCCATCGGCAGCCACTCACCCTGCCCGGCTCAATGCAGCCTTATTGTGATGCTAACACACACACGTACGCACTCTTAACAAAAACAAACAGTGCACAGGACACTATGTCATCCAGATGCTCGCAGAAAAAACAGCATGGGAATGTGAGAACAGACACCACAGATTAACTGAAATTATGCAAAGCATATGTCTCGCAAGGACCATTTGTGGTGACAACGTTGAGAAAAGTTTTACTTTATGCAAATGATCAGATGACATGCGTGACTACAGGCTAAGTTATTTTTAGTTTTTCTCTTGGGGGTAAAAAGATGTTTGAAATACGTGACCAGCAGTATAGTGTTGGTAGCGATGTGCCCGAAGCAGAATACCTATTGGCACGGATAATGGCTTCAAAATTAATTCTACTGAATAATAGAAAAAAATATTCGCAAGACATAGTCATTCCTCGTGTTTGCTGGATCACAGCTGAGCCAGGGGACAGCACAATATTATACATTAACCTCTAAAATCACTATGCAATAATGAGTGTGTGAAGGGAATGTGTCCAAACACTATGAATGAAATGAGCACAGCGGCAAATAATAGCCACATTGCCGTCTCTGCACGTCACTCAGAAATCAGAGCTTGCCAGGAATAATAACAACTAAAATGCTACATCATACACATGTTCTACTAGTATATTTAAGTATATCTACTGCAGACGCTGGATCGAGTCCCGCTCGGAGTGGGTCAAGTAGGACCGGTTACATTTGGTGCCGTGACCTGGATGGGATTGAGGTTTAGGGGGGTGAATGTAATATAGGCCAGTAAAAGCTGTGCGTGTAAATCTCACTCCCCTGGCCTCAAAAGGCACACTAGAGGCTGCATCTTTAGGGCCCTTGTTAGCGTGCCAGCCAGAGACCCCAGTTCGAATCCCGCTCGGAGCAGGTCGAGTAGGACTGGTTTGATTTGGTGCCGTGACCCGGATGGGAGTGAGATTTAGGGGAAGAGCTGTGTGTGTAAACCTCACTCCCTTGAGTCCTTGTTAGTGCCTCCGCCTCCCACTCGAGAGACCCCGGTTCGAATCCCACTCGGAGTGGGTCGAGCAGTATTTGCATTTTTTATGCATAGTAAAAGTTGCTTTAACAATTTTCAATTACTGAATATTTTCTTTTAACTTGCATGTTCTCGAATTAGTTCATATAGTTTATATAGAGTCATCTTATTTGAGGTTGTGGATGATTGTCCTGAAAATTAAAAATAAAGATTTTCCCCCTTTTATTTAATATTGTTTAATGTATTACAGTATACTTTTGTTTTAATTTGAAGATATTGCTTTATCGTGATCGGGAAAGGTCCCCGAGGCGGGACTCGAACTCGGGTCTCCCCAGGCTCAACTGCGCTACATGTCAGAGCACTGCATACAAGACTACTGACTCTGACAATTAGAAGATATTTAAAGAAATGTTATAATTAGAATAAAATAAAAAAAACTATTCTTTTATGAGTTATACCAGGCACATGTGTTACTATGGAGGAAACAGAATTACAATTAAAATGGGCTTCAAGTAATTAAGAACCTCCAGTTTTGTCCAAATACTATTCATTTTGACATTGTTAAAGACGTAGATACTGCGAACATCCTGACATCACCCACACTGCTAATAGCAGAATTTAGATTAATATGTAGATTGGTGTTGTGCGCTTTCCTCTCATAACAAAATTAAAAAAATGACACCGGTAAGAAAACAGCAGTTAAGAAAGCATCTGATGTGGATATGCTTGCACCAGCTATGCCCCTTTTTACAAGATGTAATATAAGTCTCAGGTGTCCCCAGAGTGTGTCTGTGAAGTTTCAGATCAAAAATCCTGATATATCATTTAATATGCTATTTTGAAAATGCCAATTTTAGGGATTTGAGAAAAATGAGCTGTTTTTTGTGTGTCTCCTTTAAATGCAAATGAGCTGCTGCTCCCGGCCCCAGAGGGCGGAGTCTTCACAGCTCGTGAACACACAAATGAAAACTGAAACATGATACATCTGTTTGTTTTGATGATCATCTACAGTATATCGCAGATACGCTCATGTGACATTGCAGTTCTTCATCATCAGGAAATATTATCATCTGCATGCGTTTTAAAGTCTTATCACTCTCAACTTGAGCACACACACACCCGACACATGCGCACAGAGCGGGATGTCGGTGCGTCCATGAATAGGCTAAACTAGACTAGTTATCCTTCATGTGTTATTGCAATTAAACTGTCAAATGCACACAATGTTATGTAAGAAACACACAAAGTTCACATGAACACAGTTGGTTATGTCTGTGCACTTATGCAGCAAGTACAGAAATCCTGTGTGTATATTAGATCTGTGTAATGTTACTAAAGTGAAAGCAGTGTAATATACAGTACCTACTGCTATATCTGCTGTTAATACGAATCAAACAACAAAAGATAAACAGAAAATCACTCACTGCTCTTGACTGAATAACTTTAGTAGCTTTATTAAGAACACATTTCTTACTTGAGTGCTGCTGTTAATGCTCTGGCGAGGAGATAAACATGGTGAACTGTGTACAGCACTCTGAGGGCGGGGTCTTTGCGAATACGGCAGTGTCCATTAACACTCGTGGGCGGGGCCTGTGAAATATGACATCACATTCCCAGGAATCTGCAAACGGCTTGTTCTGAGACACTGCTTATTTATGGGGATTAAAAAAAGGAGTAGGTGGATTTTTACCAATATAGGGTGGTTGTGTACACACACTGCATTTTTACACACACATGCACACATTTATGTTCAAAGTGAATTTTGCATAATAGGTGCTCTTTAAATTCCCTTTCATACAATTAATTGCTTTAAGGCAAGCAGCTTTACATTATTGAACATGAAAAAAAAACAGTGCCACAATTACATCAGTTTCTACTATAAAGCAGCTCTCTTGTGCGTTCATGTTTTACTTGCGTCTGACCTTGACGGACTGAACAGAAGAAATGAACTGGACAAGTTTTCTGTGTCTAAGAAGGTGGAGCCGCTGAGCCACACCTACCTATTAAGTATTCGCCACAGACCAATGGTAGTTCGAAGGTGTTTACCAGAGAAGCAACATTTTCCAGAAAGTTCCCTTTGGCAAGCTGTTTCGAACTCCAATGACCTCCAAAAAAACAACAACTTAATTTTGGCCTGATTTTGTTTGAAATTATGTCACACAAGTTTGTTTTCCGATTTTGCTTGAAGTATATCGGGGCCTTACCAATAATAAAGAAGACTATGTTTTCTAAAAGGGAAACCACTCTCAACAACACCAATGTTACACCTATCAGGAGGCTATATGCTTAATTTCATGTAGTCAAAACAATATTCACTACACCAGGAGAATCTGAGCAATTTTTCCCCCAGTCTAAACACAAGCAATGTCACAAATGTCTGGGTCATTTAATCCTAAGTCAACACAAGCTGCTGTCTAGGAGCTAAAATGTTCTGTGAGGATAAAGTGTCCGTAGACTTTATCTCCCTCTATCTCTCTCTCTCTCTCTCTCTGTCTGAAAGATTCATGATGTTTACAGCCGAGTAGTGGAAACTTACTGTGTCATGTGACCAGCAGTGTCCCGATTCATTATCACACTGGAATGTTACCGTAATCCTTTTATCCTTTACAGAGCGAGGGAGAAAGAGCAGCGTGTGATCTAATCAAAGCACACTGAATTACGCCGCACAAAAAAAAACAGCGGGGAAGGAGATTGGAAAATTAGAAACTCAAGTAAATCTAAAATGATAAAGCAGTGAGAAAGACACTCAGGAGAAAAGAACAGCGATGCGGAAAAGCCTAAGAATAGCAGTGTGAATCGAGCATATTATCGTACACTAAAACTAAAGGGAAGACAAAAGCGTCATTATCCATTGATCGCCGTTCAAAATAAATCCCTGACCAGATAAAATTCTATGCTAGCAACCAATCAGCACTGTCATGACAAAATTATCAAGTATACAACGTTAGGGGAACATGGCAACAGCTGTCTCACACTCAAGTCTTGATTAAATACATGCAACTCGGAACATGCCATTGATTCCTACACTGATCAAATGAGCTCATGAAATCAAAATTATACATTTGTGGCTTATAGTTTTATTTTGAGGTCACCTATAATGTACTACAAAAAATACTTTGCTAGCATTTTAGCAAATATACGCATTTCAAATTTACAGCTTTTTCTTCTGAGTAACAATATTAACAACTCATCCTGCACTATATAAATCAGACCAATCAGATGCTTTAGAATAATAATGCCCCTCCCCCTAATAACACCTGCCAGTCTGACTAGCATTAGCAAGTTGCAAATCATGTCCATGGCTGTTGCTGCGTCCCAATTCGCCTACTTATACTACGCCCTAAAATAATATACTTTTTTTTCGAAGAAACATACGTTTGAGTGTTTAGCAGAAGAGTAGGCCAGCTTTGGGACATACTACTTCGTCATAACAACTGCGTCTTTAACGGACAGCTCTGACACTTACTTACATGCATCCCGTCACCATTTAAACTGCCTTGTCAATCATATTGTCACAATTAAAATCCCCCACATTCAATTTAATTTAATTGTCTACCGTTTCGGAGAGAAATGAAGAAGCATGTTGATCTGCCAGTTGTGGGTCTTTCATGCAAAGAACTCTTTGTGTGTTTGCAATTTGCATAATAATGCAGTTAAAAGGTTAATGACCAAATGTACCTTTACAAAAGTTCACAATATTTTTGCAGATGAAATATAATGTGGATAACATTGAATAAATACTGATTATTAATCACTCAAAGCCCTTTATCTAAACCGCTCTGCTTAACTGTTGGACCTGCACATCCGCCATATCTGTAGTTTTTTAACACTTTTTACTCTTGTTTGTAGTTCTAATTGAATCCTTGTCCAATGCGCAATAGATTGTGGGCAATATTAGCCATTAGAGGCAGATCTGCACTTTGGATTCCATCCGGGAATCTTTGGAATACCCATTTCAACACACTATGATTTGGGACACACTAAAGGCCCCAATATACTTTCCGGAAAAGTTTGCTCAGACTTCTAAACACCTTCTTACTACCATTGGTTCATTGCGATTACGCAATAGTGTGCGCGGAGCCTCCGCCTTCTTTCATGTGAGAATCTTTTCTGGTTCATTTGGCCTGTTTAGTTGGTCAAGGTTAGACGTCCGTGAGTGAAAACATGAACACACTGGAGAGCAGCTTTATAGTAGAAAAACTGAGTTGTACTTCTGATGAAACGAGACACTGACACTGTTTTTCATGTTTAATACGGTAAAGCTGCTTGATTTTAAGCTATCTATTGTATTATATATATATATATATATATATATATATATATATATATATATATATATATATATATATATATATATATATATATATATATATATATATATATATATATATATATATATATATATAAACGTGACGTGACTTTACTGGAGTGCCGTAGAGCTTGTGCAAAGATCCAATTTGCTATGATTTCTTATGCTTTATTAAAACGCTATATAAAATGCTCCCAGCAGAGTGGGCGGCACCTGTTCATTAACAGTATATCGCTGGTCATGTATTTCGAGCTTTGTTTTACCCCTAAACGAAACAGACCTTCGTCATGAGTATATCAGGGCCTTAATTCTAATTTCAAATGCTATTTTGACTAAATTTCCCGTTTCAACAGGAAGTACATAAAACTAATTACCTCTCTGTGAACTTCAGACAAAAGTTAAGTTTGAAAGGGGGAGATAGAGGAATGAAATGAGTAAATGTGTAAAAGACGGAGTGGGAACTTTATGAGCCTCTCCAGCGCTGAAATAAAGCCCAGTTTTGTGCAAAGAGCAGGAACAGACTATTCTAAAGGTGTCAGTATGACATGAAGATGAGGCACTGTGTTCCCCAGGAAGATGAACTCAGAGTCACACTGAACCCTTGTCTGACAGAAGGAACAGCCTGCTCCGCTTTCATTTTTACTCACGCTTTTATCTCCTTCTTTCACATTCTGAAAAGCATGGGGAAGATTTCTTGAAATTACATCCTGTCCCCTTTTTCAATCCAATTTCCAATTTTTCTCCTTAATGCTTTATCCCATTTCTCTCTCTTCCTGTCACGTGAAGCTGAGCCGAGATCAGGGTGACCCATCCGAGAGCACTTCATCCTCTCCAAAACTGCCCCATTAACACCCCATCAGAAAAATGGCCACTCAAAAAACAAAAAAAAAAACTGTTCCCACTGAGGCCTATGACCATTAATCATGGTGTGAAACCAGTGTCACACACTAGACATCAGCACCTGCACACACACACATGCACGGTATATACTTTGCCTCACCTCAGTTGAACTGAAAGCCCATCTCGAGCATATAGTGCAGACAGCCTGAGTCAGGCAGACACATATCAGCGTCTTAGAAAGTGCACTTACGATATATTTCCAGCGGAATGTTGCTTTACCTCATTTGACCTGGCGGCAGAAATGGATTGAAAACCCTCTTGTGCTGAGCGTATAGAAACATAAATATACGTCCACAGAAATAGAGTTTAACAGACGGCTTGACCTCAGTTAGTCTCTACGTAATATACTGTATATATGGTCCTCTTGGGAAACATACTCAGGATATGAACTGCTTGATTTAAAAACAGCCTCTAGGAAAGGCCCCCACATTTCCTTATAGGTTACATTTATTACCCTACAGTAAAATCAAAATAATAATTTTATTTATTACAAATGACATTTATTATTATTAGTTTTTATTGTTTATATTTTTCATATTTCATATTTTTTATTGTCACTTACTCCGTTGCTCTGATTGGTTGTAGGTCTATCCAATTGAGTGCAGAGGCGATTTCTTTCCTGGTTCGGTTGAAACACGCCCCATAAACACAGCCCAATGGAGCAGTATCAGACTCATATTCTGACTAGAATCTGAGAAATCTGAGAAACTACTTATTTTTAAAGTATGATATTACACTGCAGTTTGATTGAAATTGCTGGATACAGTAAAAATTAGGATTGGGAATTGAAAATCGATTCCAAGCACAGAAAGGACTTGAACGGACAATGCACCAAAAAATATATCAAAATATCCTTGTAAAAACAGTCGGTTTTGTCTTAAGTGAACGTAAACAGTTAACGAAAAAGCCTGTATAGCTCTTAAAGTGACAGCAGCCTAATATTCCTGCTGCATCTCTATAATAACGTAAATCAAACAACAAAAGACAAAGAGAAAATTCACTCGCTGTTCTTGACTGAACAACTTTTGCAGCTATAGCTTTGTATTTTTTGTTTATAAAGTGCAGTGTTATTTTACATTTGATTACAGTTTATGTACCTTAATACCTGAAAATGTATGTTTATTTCAAGCGTATCTTTGTTCAGTTGTATTTATTTGTGCGAATGCTCTTTTTTCTGTCCTTTTTTAATTACTGAGTATTTAGTTGTCTTTAATAATGCTTGAAACTTATGTTAGTTAGGCTAGTTGTTTTTGCTATGGTATTTTAAAACTATAGGTAAAAGTTCTGTGTGTAAGTGTTCTTTAGCCCTATTTTTGTTAATGGTATTCAGCTACAATGAAATGTTCTGCCATAAGACTTAGAATGTAACTTATAATACAAGTTTTTTTTGTTTTGTTTTGTTTTTTAAATTAGGAATCAGAATCGTTAAGCAGAATCGGAATCAAAATTCATACAATATCCAACCCTAGTAGAAATATAAGACAACTGAGGTGGAAAGGAGGCAAAATCATCAATTTAAAAGGGGTTACAAATATTTAATGCATTTAAATGCTATGCTAGTTTTACCATGGATAATAGCTTAGACTACTGTTAAAAGGTTTGGGGTCAGCAATATTTTATTTTTATTTTATACAAAGTCTCTTATGCTCACCATGGATACATTTATTAAATCAAAAATACAGTAAAACAGTAATATTGTGAAATATTATTATATTTTAAATAATGTTCCATTTCTCCAGTCATCAGTGTCATATGATCCTTCAGAAATCACTGTAATATGCTGATTTGCTGAATATGCTCAAGAAACATTATTATCAATGTTGAAAACATGATTTGTGGAAACGGTGAATACTTTTTTTCAGGATTCTTTGATGAATAGAACGTTTTCACTCCAAAGAACATGGGATGTGTGCTTTTACTGCTTAAAACAGCAATGGGACACCTATTTGTACCCTAGTCGTGGAAAGGGCCTTACAAATCACAGCAGCGCCTAATTAAGGAGTTGAGGATCTCACCTGCTCAGGAAGCTGGTGAAAGACAGTCGGACTGGGTATCCATATCGGATCATGCGGACCATCTCCAGAACCCCCACATACTGGAGCTGAGAGGACACGTGGAAGCTGTCAAACACATCAGGCTTTCCGGCGTTGTTGGGCCTGACGCACTGGACAAAGTGGGGCGTGCATGCTTGCAGCTTACTGGTGATCTCACACAGAGAGTTCTGGAACGAGACAGAGCGGCAGAAAAAGACAGGTGAAGCTGTTGTTTACGTACCATTACATACAGACAGATCAGTTTGGCTCAATGACTCTGTTTGCTTCCACTTTTGTAGCAACATGAGTCATGGTGCATCCTCCTCTCCCCATCTGTCACCACTTATGAGAAGGCCCAAAATGAAACTACAACAGTTTTGTTATGTTTATTTTTTTGCATTATCTACAATAACTTTGGGAGAAAACCCTTCATTTTCTTTCTGTGCAACACAAAAGGAGACATGCTGAAAAATTTACAGGTCACTCTTTTCTGAATAATGAAAGGTAATGGGGACTGGAGATGTCAAGCTCTAAAATGGCAATTTAAAAAATGTTTTTTTAAATGAACCATAAATGCTGTGTATGTGACTCACGACTTCAGATGTCTTGAAATATAGGGCATCATTTGTTTCGTCATAGGCATTTTGTTTCGTCTCCTTTTTGTCACTTTGGAACTCAAAGGATTCACAGATTTATACAGTAAAATATTATATATATATTTCCATTCTAACTCTTTAACCCAATTCTGCTTCTGCTTCTCTGTTTGTGATCAGGCCATTTTAAGCCGTAAAACTTTTGAGTGATCCAGTTATCAAATTCATTCAAACGGTCCAAAACAGCGCTAATGTAAAGAAGGCAAGTCTGATTAGGCTACATAAGACATATCAGAGAGTATAGAAACTCGCATTGCGTTTTTAGTGAATTATTAATTCCAGTGTGTGCTTTGCTTTAAAACACGAGCTCTGTCAAATTCTGCGATTGTTTCTGAAGAACGCAATTTTGGTCTCGTACAGTAAGCGCATGAGAGTCTGTTATATTGATGCACAGAGAACAAACCGTGTATGTGCGCTCTCGATCACTGATCGCACGCTGCATTCAGGTTCAGACAGTACATTTGCGTTGTTTCCACATACACTCGGGAAGGATAATGTTTGATTTCTCATGCGTACGTTGTTGTGTTTAGCAATCATAGGTTTATGCAGTCAAGTCAAAGTGGTTGATTTGGCAGTTTTTTTGCCGTCTCCGTGTGGTCCTGTTTGGTATCACAGCTTGACTTGTCTAAAATTAAAACAATCTCGATTCTGTAAAGTTTTTTTTCTCTGCGTTTTTTTTTTCATGGGTACTTAGGTGTGTATAAATGTATTATTATATAAAAGAATTATATGGACTCCTTATACTTGGTTATTTGCTGTCCTTTTGGAGTCTCCAAGGGTCCTTGAAGCTTGCAGAAAATACAGTTTTCTGATTGTTTACTTTGCTAGATATAGCAAATGATGACAAAATGAATGTTTAATTAATTAGATACAATTTGTTATGCTTAATTTTACGATACGTCTGCGATTAAGAGCGATTAAACACACAACAAGAGTGCATTAATCACGATTAAAAAAAAAATCAATTGTTCCAAATGTGTAAATTTGACTCCCTTGGGAAATGCCAAATGTGCGTAAAAATGTGTTACGCCCAAAATATACAACAGTTTGGATGTGAACACTTAGCGTATACAGTACATTCAGTCAAATAGCCTTTCAATGTAGGCATTTGAAACATGTGAGTTAGAAAGTTTTATCCTTGTCCAGTGTCTGCACTATTTCTCTCCAGAAATTATAAAAGTGTCCTTGTACTTTTATGCAATAAGTTTGCGGGTATCTCTTAAACGACAAGCACTAGTTAACGCGGCCGTCTATTGCTGTTACGTCTCCAGTTTGTTGCTGATGTTGTTCCGTCTCCTACATTTGTTTTTCAGCTGTGAAACCATGCGTTTCCACCTTTTGCGCACTGTGCAAATACACTTGCGTATATGTAAAAATGAAGCATACCTAACCTGTCCTACTCTCCGGCATGGGAGGCGAGCATGCCTCCATTACACCCCCCGCTAAACCTCACTCCCACCCGGGTCACAGGGCGGGATTCAAACCAGCTTCTCTGGCATGGGAGGTGGGCCCACTAGCATGGTTTTTAAAGGCCGCAGCCACTAGCGCCAGTCGCTAACGTACCTCTTGAGGACAGGGGAGTGAGGTTTTACCTGCACAGGTCTTTACTAGCTGGTCTCCATTACATACACTTTGGCCTTTAAAGGTCCCATGGCCTGGCATTTTTATGTGTACTTATATTGTTAGAATGATTTTTACATCAAAAAATGTCATAAATTAGAAATAAAAGGCATTTTTTCTATACTGATGTTTGCCCTCTGGCTGAATGCCCAGTTTCAAGGGGCGTGTCTGCTGTGAAACTTCAGTGAAAACGGCCACTGTTGTGATTGGCTGACATCTTTGCATTTGTAATGAGTGTTAGATTATGTTGCGGAGGGGGCGTGGTTTAGCGAGGCACTGCACACACACACAGCATGCATGAGAGAGAGAGAGAGAGACTGACTGGGCACTCATGAACCACGGAGAGCTGGAGGAAGTTTTATTGTACTGAGTTGTTGAGAGCGCTGTGCTGTTAGCACGAGCTTATTTGTATCAGAGGGTTCTGAATAAACAGTCCCAGTCACGTCGACTCTGTCTTCTTCCACCTTATTCTACGAACTTTGTAACACATGATGAACTAATCGTCAAAGTGTGGATAATAGCATTATTTTATGATCTATTCCTATCACATGAAAGGCTGCAGTGATGAGCATTAAGTACACAGAAAGTCTGTGATCTCGTCATTGCAGCGCGTTCTCTCACAAAAGGCTTTCACCACAATTCACAGCAAACACGACATCGGGCAAACAGAGGAAGGGGATGTAACCTTTCCTGGTATGACGTCATAACAGGAAAATTCCAGATCAGCTCGACTGAGCTGTCATTTTCTCAAAGGCAGAGAAAGACAGCCAGAACTCGGCATACACCCATCAAAAATTCTAGCCACTTGGGGACCATATACAGGCTAGGGGAACTCATATTAATGTTAAAAAACCTCATAAAACGAAATTTTCATGCCATGGGACCTTTAAATGGAGCTGAAAACTATTTATATTGGTAGCGGAAAGTACAATAAAAATAGTAAAAAATATTTAATAAACATGAGGTGATGGATGTGTAGAATGTGTAAATCTGCAGAGGATTCTGCGGAGCATGCAGATTCCATGTAGGGGCGTACTGTACTTTACGAGGTACAAACTGAAAAAATCTGGATCTAAATGATGATGTCACTGGCTCATGAGTCTTTGCCTGTGTCAGCACAGCCGGCAACGAGCCTGCTATCATTATATGACATTTCTACTGACGCCAGCCGACAGAACAGAGATGGGGAAAGACGGCGCCGCAGGCCGTAACACATACAATCAGCCATTCAAAGGCATAAACTAAAAAAGCTGCCAATTACGGCTGTTCCATCTTTCCGTGAGGGTAAACGGTAATGAAAAACACATTAGACTAGATGTTATTTATTATTGTTGAAAGATTTCATGTTTCTTCCATCACTCTCGTCTGGGATCTATTTAGGCGTGGATAAATAACGCATGTGTTTGTGCCAGCGGTGTGCATTGAATGCGTTTTATGATGTAATCAGCCCTGAACAGAGGGGACAGATTAGACAGGAACACTGTGTGCTCTTCACATAAATCCCTGCATTACCCCTTACATCTCCTGGTACAGACACAGGGTAGGAAATCAGGTCACGTAGTCTTAGCGCGTGTGAGCATGAACACATACCTGCATACCATTGACATGAGAATGAGGTCATGATGAAAGCGAGAACATGTCTGCATGTGTGCAAGAATGTGACGTTATTTTAATAGGGAGGTGTGTTACAAACAGACATTTCCATTGGTAGAAAGGGAGAGGTGTGAGTGTTTACGTTGGGAACACCAGGGATGGGAAATCAAATATTGTTCATGAAGCCCAGTAAATGTCGGTTTATACATTTTGTATTCATGTCTTTTGTTTTTCGGTTTGCAAACCGAACTCAGTGGATTAAAATATTTGCAAAAGGAATGTTTGGGATTTTTTTTTTTTTACTGGCACACTGATGCAAAATATAAAAATAACCATCTTAAAAAAAATACCTTAACAGTACAGTGCACATACACTATTATTCAAAAGTTAGGGGTCTGTAAGATTTTTTTAAATATTTTTCAAAAAAGTTTATGCTCATCAAGACTGCATTTATTTATTGATAATTAAAAAAAAGTGTAAAAATATTTTTTACAATAAAAATTCTTAAATGTAATTTATTCCTGTGATTTCAAAGCTGAATTTTCAGAATCATTACTCCAGTCCTCAGTGTCACATGATCCTTCAGAAATCATTCTAATATGATGATTTGCTGCTCAAGAAACTCTCCTTCTTATTATCAATGCTGAAAACCGTTGTGCTGCTTAATATTTTCTTGGAAACTGTGATAAAATAATTTTTCAGGATTCTGTGAATACCAGAGAGTTCATATATATAAACTATATTGCCAAAAGAACGGGTGCAGGCCAGTCAAGTTCCATCCATGTCTTTATGGAGCCTGCTTTGTGCACTGTGCGCAGTCATGTTGGAACAGGAAGGGCCATCCCAAAACGGTCCCACAAAGTTGGGAGCATGAAATTGTCCAAAATGTCTTGGTATGCTGAAGCATTAAGAGTTCCTTTCACTGGAACTAAGGGGCCAAGCCCAACCCCTGAAAAACAACCCCCATACCATAATCCACCCTCCACCAAACGTTACACTTGGCACAATGCAGTCAGGCAAGTACTGTTCTCCTGGCAACCGCCAAACCCAAACTCGCCCATCGGATTGCCAGACAGAGAAGCGTGATTCGTCACTCCAGATAACACATCTCCACTGCTCTAGAGTCCAGTGGTGGCGTGCTTTACACCACTGCATCCGACGCTTTGGTGATGTAAGGCTTGGAAGCTGCTGCTCGGCCATGGAAACCCATTCCATAAAGCTCTCTACGCAAAGTTTGGAGGTCTGTAGTCATTGACTCTGCAGAAAGTTTGGCGACTTCTGCGCACTGTGCACCTCAGCATGTGCTTAACCCGCTCTGTGATTTTATATGGCCTACCACTTTGTGCCTGAGTTGCTGTTGTTCCCAAAAGCTTTCACTTATATCATTATAATACCACTAACAGTTGACCGTAGAATATTTAGTAGTGAGGAAATTTCACATATTGGACTTATTGCACAGGTGGCAACCAATCACGGTACCACGCTTGAATTCACTGAGCTCCTAAAGAGCAACCCATTCTTACACAAATGTTTGTAGAAGCGTCTGTACGCCTAGGTGCTGGATTTATACACCTTTGGCCATGGAAGTGATTGGAACACCTGAATTCAATGATGTGGAGGGGTGCCCCAATACTTTTGGCAATATAGTGTATATATAAATAACGTCTTATATTTAATTTACACAATTTCTGTCATATAGCATAAACATTTTATAATTTAGGATTATTTGTATATTTAATTTTATGATAAATTAATTTATGATAAATTAAAACGAACCAGAATCGCTACGTTCCTTACAATTCACATCTCTAGATATGAGATCAGGGATGGTGAGTTGATGTGTTGAGCTTTTCTCTCCCACAGTAACAGTGAGCCTGCTGTTCATTCATACAGAATCCAATACATCTACAATCACCCACCCTAATCACTAAAACATCAGCAGGCCAAAATCCTTCCTCCCCACAAACCACACTGGGCCTATGAGACCAGCACAACACTAGAACACTTCTAGTGTTGTTCAGACCAAAAACACATGGGCCTTTGAAACGTCTTCCTGGCAGATCTATAATGTTTATATGCAAGGCAACTTTTTGTGCTGTGAATCTGTAGGCTTTTTTGTGAGATCCAATGCTGTTGGAAAGAGGAAGGAGTGGAGTATGATGAGCATCTGGATGGGCTGGGTCAGATCAGGTCAGGTTTGGGGAGCTGGCAATGGTTCTAATGTGGACTTACCCTGAGCTGCACTGCCACAGTGACTGGTCCACAGCGCTCCAGCCGCTGCAGGAAAGAAGTCGCTCCCTTCTTCTTCAGGAGCTGCAGAGGAAAATAAAAATACTGTTACACCATCCATCCATGATTTAATTACAACTTTATTTACCAGTCTGGCATCTAAATTCACTTTTCTTAGTTTTTTTTCTTTTTACTTAACCATTAAAAGACTGACACATTAAATGATTTTTTTAAATTGAATATTTTATGCCATGAACATAAATTGGAGCTTATTTTTTTTAAAAGTTTGCATATATGTTTTACGCTGAGTATCATATGTGATAGATCAGGCTTTTATGGATCATATATATATATTGAGTTGTTACACTAAGCAAAAACATGCAATTGCAATTTGGTGCAATTTTGCATTTGCTGATATTTATAACAGCAAAAAATCCCTCCATGCGTAACAAAAAAAGCTCACATGACTTTCCCTGAACAGAGGATGTGATTGGATTAACCAGCAGACCAATTTCATTGCACAGCATCTCAAAACTTGGCTTGATCTTTCTGAAATGTCTGAGCCAAAGTCAGTCATCAAAAATATTTGTTTTAATTCCTTCCCAGAAGTGTCTCACATGATTGTGCCAGATAACATGACAACGTTTACTGCTTTTCATCTGCATGCTCTGAGATGCAAGTCTGATTTAGGAACATATGACGTCGGAAAAACAGCCACAGTAGCTTCCCCTATTGCAGAAACTTCCATTTTTATTACAAATATTTTACGCCAATTTCCCAGGAAGTGACTATTTCCTTCTCTTGAACACATGGGATGAAAATGCTGCTTTATTCGCAAATGTTTTATGCAATATTTCAATTTTGCATACAAGTTAAAGAAAAATAAACAGCAACAAAAAAATGTACTTGCATTTTTACTTATTTCCCCAAACAATTATGGATAACCAACTAAACCAAGTTTTCATCTTGAATAATTACTAACAATGTAAACTTTATTATGTTTAACACGTGTAGCATGACTTTAAGATGGACATTTTTGGAATTATTTTTTAATTTAGAATATATATATATGTATGAGGCCTTAGAAATGTGCATATTAAATATGATACAGTTGACTTTACAAGGTTAAAATTCTCCTCAAGTTCACACAGATGTAACCACAGGTGTAGTTCATCACACAGAGTCCAGATATTTTGTCCTACTTGTTTTATATCCATCTATTATTTTATATTGTATATTTTATAATATCACAATCAAAATGTTTTGCTTTAAGTGTGTGTGTGTGTGTGTGCTATCTTTATTTAAACTGAATGCCACTTGCTTTGATATTTTGTTAATGCAATGACATTCTTGCATTTTTTTAGGAACGCCTTTAGTGTTAGCAAGGCCACAGTATATCAGGAGACAGTATTGAGGGGAAGGAGTGGACACGCTCTAGATGTGACTATTCATCTTCATGCCCTTTAAAGATGATGTTGGCATGGCAACTGAATTGTAAGAGCTATGAATGAATCATGCAAGAGCAAACAAACAAAAACACATAAATAGTAAAATACACACAGTATTTTTTTGTATTTTTACCCAGAAGGGAAAAACTGACGATGCCATTTCTCTTAAAGGCTGCCCCAGTATTACGACCTATTGACAAAGGAAACGCATAGACAAAGCAGCACAGGTCATCCTCATAATCCTGATACAGCACGTCCTGTACTTGAATCTCTACTTCACAGTCATTTGTGGGAATTGAGTTCAAATGGTTTAATGGATATAGGTCACTAATACTAAAATACTAAAAGCAGCTAATTTAATCTGAACTACAGGTGACTCAGAAACTGGAAAGTTGCCGACATCATAGTCCTGCTACATCATTATTGTGCCCTTTTAACCCTGAAGGGGGTCTGTTCTGGGAAATAACGCACTGTACGTCACTCTAAATTGCAGTGACGCCTTAATTATAGTTAACTTATGACAGTGTCTGATTCTTTGTCTGCATCATTCTGAACATCATGATTCATGAAATACAGTGGGATTCATACAGATTTTGTTCCCTCACTAACAAACACTAAGAGGACCAAGTGGATATACACACACATTCTTATTATCAATGTTGAAAACAGTTGAGGTGCTTAATATTTCTGTAGAAAATGTGATACTCTCTTTAGGATTCTTTGATGAATACAAAAGTTCATAAGGACAGCATTTCAATCATGACAACTCTCGGAATAGTTTTAGCATGTTAGCTGCTAGAGGTTGGCGGTCGCGCCAGCGATACCACCTCGCTTATTTTCTTATCAGTGCGAAAGAGACTCAAAATACTCCATCGATTTTGGACATACAGACAAGTGTTATACATCATTATAAACTGTTAAAGGAACAATCGTGATTCGGAACGCGTGTCAAACCGCCAAACTGCTGAAATTTGGCGATTCAAACCGCTGATTCGACTCACTGATTCATAACGCTTCGAAGCTTCATGATGCCTTGTTTTGAAATCGTCATCACTATATAAGTCGTTATTTAGGGTTTTTTTGCGCACAAAAACTATTCTCGCCGATTCATAAAGTTATTTTAGAACCACTGTAGTGAGATGGACTTTGTAACGACGTCTTTAGTACTTTTTAAGGGTCTTGAGAGTGTAAAGTGACATTGTGCCAATGGAGGCCTTTCAGAGCCATCAGATTTCAACTAAAATATCTTCATTTCTGTTCCGAAGATGAACGGAGGTCTCACGGGTGTCGAACGACATGAGGGTAAGTAATTAATGACAGAATTTTCATTTTTGGGTGAACTAACCCTTTAAAAGTCACTTGGGATAAAATAATCTACCAAATTTATAAATGCAAATATTAAAAAAGTACCATAAAAATACCAATACCAACCAATTTCATGCCTGTTGGCTTGTTTTCCCAGTACTGATCTGCTGACATAAGACTAACATGTTGGGACAACTATCTGTTCTTTTCAGTACAGCTGGTGTCAGAATCAAAATATATTTTCCCAAGTGTCATATTAAAGCAATTAAAGGTGATATAATATTGTTTTAAAAACAAAACTGGCTCAAACTGTGCAGTGTACAAAGGAACCGTTTGTTTTTCTTCTGTCAAACAGCTGTTCTGGTGGAAAAAGGACAGACACTGATGACACGGCTCAGTCATTTAGCTACTCAGTAGGAAAGAAAATGATTATATTTCGCAGGCAAACTGCTGGTTTAAATCAAAATCTCTTTGGGGTGCCCTGATTCCCAGAAAACACCACCACCACCGCCACCACATTAAATCTCCTCATTTTCAGGACACACAATACAAGAGATTAAAATTAAATTTGCCACAACTTTTTCATCACATTTTTCTCGTCAAAAGTCAAACCAAACCAACCAAACCACTCATTTGTGATTTTCTGTTTCATACATCATGTTACTTTATATTACTGTCCCACTCACTCTATGGGAACTGAATTACTGCTTATGTAAGAGTGTAACCAGGGTATGTGGGTAACCAGGGGTGCCAGCGGCTCTTGTCCTCGGCGTCTTACATAAGACTGTGCCAATCAGACAGCTCATACACACACACACACACACGCACACAAGCAGACACACACATACTACAGCACTGACCTGACTACAGAGAGAAGAAAAGGAAAGGAGAGATGGCAGTATTAGAGGGTGAATCTTATTAAAAATGTCAAGAACTTATGAGTCATATTTCACCCCAGAATCATAAGAAATTATATTTTGCACAAAGGAAATTAACGATATTGTTTGCTTTGATCACAATATTGCAACGGAAATTCAACCCCAAAATGTCTTAAATATTACAAAACTATGTAGTGATTCTTTTTTTTTTTTTTAAATAACCCAGTAAATTAGACTTTACAAACAAAAGGTACTTAATTTGATTTTTGGAATTTGATGGATGCAAAAGATAAGATTAACCCTCTCGAGTCGGCCGCCGTGCCGGCCTGATTGGCTTGCTTTTTTTCTTATCAGTGCCAAAGAGACTCAAATAACTGTTGTTTTTTATCATTCAGGCAAGTGTTATACATCATTATAATCTGTTAAGTTTCTTTTTTTTTTTTTTTGTGCAGTCACAATAAAAACAAATTGTTGTGCTTTTTGCAAAATAAAGAAATTAAACATGATGCGCGATCTGCAGCCTCTCTGTCAAAGAAGTTCATTCAGATAGTCTTCAGAAAATTACCTCTAGCTTAGTGAATACTTGTCTCACAAATATGAGACATATGTCTAAAGAAACGCTGAAATGTCAGGTTTTAAACACTGTAAACCAAATCAAAAACAAAGATTATGTGTTTATGTATTCCTTTTGAAAGCAGAGAGATGTTAGTCGTTGCTGAGTGGCTCATTATACACTAATGCGACCATGCCCATGAAGTGCGCGCTCTATTGAGATTCAAATACTGAGGCGACGCCCACACACACATCAACTCGAACAAACACATCGACAAACACATCGTGCAAGAGGGCGCACTGAAGCTTTCTTTGTTTAAATTAGCTCAAAATTACTGTCAGATGTAAGTAATTACCTTGACAAACTATACATCATTTAAAAGTTCTAAGACTCAAGCTTCCATTTTTGACCTCTGTTTTATTCTCAAAGTCATATAGTGACCGTAATTTGTAAATATGTGTCAGGAGTTATGAATATGAAAACCATCGGTACCTTCTAAAGATTGTAATATGAGCGTCAGCTGCTCTCATTCATAAAAAAATTCTTCATACTTCATACTGGCAGCTGGAGGGCACTCTCCATGCACATGTAGTCCATATATAGCATGCATGAAAAAGATACCATGTGACATTGACATAAACACAAGGGGGTAATCCAGCCCCCGGAAAGTGTATCTTCCATAGGGGCGGCCATTGCTAACCAAGCCATCCCCTGCTGCTTGCATCCCATTGACTCCCATTCCTTTTGGCCTCACTTTGACAGTGAATATCTTTACATCTGAGGCGTTTAAAGACTCCATTTGTCCATTGTTTATTTCTAAACAAACACGACAATGTATAAAATGCTCCATTACCTTGTATCTTACACTATCGCCCCGTAGAAGCCATTTTTGTAAAAAGTAGGCTAACGATTGCGTCATAACCACGCGACTCCGTCGCGCTGTACCGTATAGACCCAAGGAGAAGCTCGCAGGCAATCTTTTACGGTCTATGAGGCAATCGGGGGGACGTGGAGGCATAAACGCCAATAGAAATGTCGCAAATCCTACTTCATTCATCAAAAGTTGCTCCTGCTCACTCTCTCTGTCTCTACAAGATTCGGGGATTCAGATTTTACGTTGCACAACTACTAGAAGACTTGCCACTGTTGGACAGGTTGCTCACGTCACATCTACGTCGTCAAGCTCAGTTTGAGGCTGCGCAGTACGCTCAGCCATCAGGAAGTGAGTGCTTCTACCTGACTTAAATTTTCCCTGTCGAAGCCTATGGGGTCGCTGTGTCCATTTCTTTTACTGTCTATGCATAAACAGCTTCCAGAAATCCTTCTAACATGCAGATAGACACGTTTGAAGATAATAAACACACAATCGCGACAATATATATCTGTGTTATTTATACCATGTTGGGTGTTTTCATAATAGATTATATTTATAACGCAATGCTACTCGAGCTTTTATAATTATGCAAAATATTGTAAAATATATTTTCTGTCTGATTTTTTGATCCAAAGCCAAATGAGATCACATAAGGTTATTTAAAACATTTGACTTGTGATATAAAGTAAGTTTGGAGTAAAAACATGGTTTTAATCTCATTAGCTAGTTTTAATAATTTGGTGTAATAAATCAAATTGTTGTGGCAGAGAATATAGATTGTTTTAAGTTATCTGGTCTACCTTTATGAAGCAACTCTGCACTGTGCCCAAGCAGAATTTCTCCTTGGGGGATAAAATAAAGTTAACTAACTAACTAAGCAAAAACTCACTTCATTTTGACCCCCCCTTTTTTATGTTCAAGATTTACAAAAATTATATAATGAGAATGTACGACATGAATCCATTTTCCAAACCGTGTTTTTGTCTTACCCTGAATCATTATGGTACACTTATAATAAGTGTTTATATTGGGACTATTTCAGACCAGACTGGTAGGAACCGCTGCGGAGGTGCACAGTCCCTGCGTGACTCGCCATAGACATAAATAGAGAGAAGTAGCTCCGGCTGCTATCTTCACCGCAAGACACATGCAGTTCTGTTTATTAACCGCTGGAGCGCAAAACGTTACGGACTGCAGCTTTAAGCATAACCACTTAAATACAGTAGATGTAAAAACAGTTGTGTCACATTATGACAAACTATCAGCAAAAAACTCAAAACAGCAATACACATGACATGGGAGAGAAAAAAATGCATTCTGAACATTCGCTCCCATGACTTAATTTGTGGCCAATTTTTTTTAAGTTGTTCTCTCATTTTTGGTGGCCACGTTTTACTAGCTTAATTTCACTAAAACAAGGCAACAAACATGGACTCAATTTATCTAAAACTAGGGAACAAATGAAAAAAAATGTTGAAGGTCTAAATCAATGCAGTTTCAAAAGGGCTTTGAAGGGCTTCAGAGGCTCTGCGAGATCCCAGACGAGGAATAGGGTCTTATCTAGCGAAACCATCGGCTATTTAAAAAAAAAAGTCTATACTTTTTTTTACCTAAATTGCTCCTCTTGCGCTGCTCTGCGACTTGCCAAGGATTGCGTAATCAAGTCAGAATGGTCACGCTAGACTTAGGCAGAAGTACCGCCCCCGTGTTTACAAAGCACACGTGCGAAGACTAATACAGACCTCCTTTAGCAAAAAAAAAAGGTAAAGCAACGATGTTTGGACGATTTGGAGTGTTTTTTGTTAAAGGGTGTTTGTATTAGTACTCGCACGTTCGCTTGGGGCGGTACTTCTGCCTACGTTAAGTGTGACCTTTCCGTTGTGATTGCGCAATCTGTGGCGAGCCACAGAGCAGCGCAAGATGAGCAATTTAGGTTAAAACGTATGTAGTTTTATTTAGAAAATGGCAGATGGTTTCGCTAGATAAGACCCTATGCCTCTGAAGCCCTTTGAAACCACATTGATTTGGACCTTCAACATTTTGGTTGCCATGGAAGTCTATGATGTGGAGAGAAAACCTGGAATGTTTTCCTTTTAAAAAACTGAATTTCTTTTCGACTGAAGAAAGAAAGACATGAACGAACATCTTGGAAGAGATGGGGGTGAGTAAAATATCAGGACATTTTCATTTTGAAGTGAACTAACCCTTTAATGTACACGTTGCTGTTTAAATTGTAACGCATATAAAATAATCGGTCACACTTTAGATTAGGGTCCAATTCTCAGTATAAACTATAACTATTATTAGTATTACGACTATTACGACTTTTGCCTTAAAATCCTAATTACTGCTTATTAATAGTTAGTAAGGTAGTTGTTAAGTTTAGGTATGGGAAAGGATTAAGGAATGTAGAATATGGTCATTATAAATTAAAGTGCTACCAAATAATATTTAATTAATATATACATACACATATAATTACATTTTAATTTAACTTAAAATGTTTTACAAAACAGTTTTGGACCCTCAACTGAAGACCCTTAGTAAAGACGTAAACTATTTTGTTCTCATACTATACAGTGAAAACCCCCCCAGTGATTTATTATTTAACTTAAGTATGTCTACTACTTCATAGAAGTATTTGTTCATTTCAGATTTTTTGATTTTGATTTTGTGGTGAATTCTGTTTTTGATTCACCCAAGAAGTCAGCTCAGAACTAATGGCTGTGACAGAAAGAATGTAAAATGAGAGACTTACAGCACATCATCGAAATACAAACTCAGTCTGAGAGAAAAACAGACTGCGAGTATATGAAAGGGAGGAGGGTGATTGAGAAATGCAGCAGATGTGGAGCTGTGTGAAGAGCAAACAACCCGAGTGACGCATCTGTGTGTTTGTGTGTGTTTGTGTGACGTGGTCGGTTAAAGCCCTGTGTTTTGAATGGGATATCTGGCTATGGAAAGCTGATCAATGAACAATGTATTTGGGGTAACGGTGTCTAATTTAGGTCACTTCCTAGCACAGGCTCGATAAGCTAAAAATAAAACCGCTTGGAAAAAGGCACGGTTTGTTCTGGCTTGTTTGTTCATGGACTATGTCCGACTTGTTTGTGGCAGTGTCATGTGGTGTATGATCGTCACTGTATGCGTTTGTGGAGGATTGTAAAGTCACACCGAGTACAAACAACGCTAGTTCAGAAACACGTCATAGTGGATGGAGGGAAGCCTATCTACAACACGACACAGACGCTCAGAAACACAATACACAAAGGTCTGTTCACACGTCTGATGTGACCAAATGACGACGAGAAAAAAAGGATTGGTTGATTCTATTGTTGAATATCCAAAACAACATTAAAATATTTTAAGCAGCCAATTTATTCACATTAAATCCAATGTTGAATTTTCTCCATTCTTTCAATTAATCATTATTGTTTTTGTCACAATAAAAACAAACAAAACATGTAAAAAACAAGTAAATAAAAAATATCTTTATAAAATATTTGTTTTTTGTTGTTTTTAATAAACACAAATATTTTTTTTATAAAATATAATATTTTATATAAATATTGATAAAAATATATTTAAATAAAAAAAATTACAAACAAAATGCTAATTTTTATAATAAAATGCCTTAAAATATATAAAGAAATAACATATTTTTTAAACGTATTTAAGTGCATATTTATAAAATATGTATTTATTTTATTTAAACAAAAACAAACAAATAAAAAATAATAATAATTTGCAAATGTGTCAAAAATGAACAAATAAATACTACTTAATAAATATATTTTATAAAATATGTATTTACTTATTTTTGTTTTATTTGTTGTTTTAATAACTAAATAATATTTTATATAATTTTATAAAATATTATATAAAATATAGATTTAAAAATATTATTTACATTTATTTAAAATAAATACTTTGCAAATAAACCCAAATTAAACGGGTGTCAAGAGGCTGTGAAGTTTCCACTGTTGTATTGTGGTACCTTGTTCAGTTCCACATATTTCTTGGCATCTCTGGCAGGATTTAGTGTAGCACTCTTGTTAAGCAAAGTGCCTTTGGGCCCACGAAGCTTCATCCGCTGGTGGTGTGGAACCAATGAGCCAGTCTGAGTCAGCTTACACTGGAACATTTGATGGATGAGCACGTTCTCACTTGCTGCTCAGGAGGGAAGAGAGAGATGGAGAGAGAAAATAAACACAAGGCTACACACGTTTGGAGCTTAATTACGCCAGGCGCCAGAGCTAATTGTCTCCCCTTATTTACACCATCCCCCATGAACACCCTAACAAACAACATAACAGCGCCCCATTCAGATCTCAACGTGTGCTCACGCTCCTGCCTCATGCCGACCTCTGACCTGCTTAACGTGGGGGGGGGGGGGGGGGGGGTGTTATACGGAGTGAGCGTGGAAATGCACTGCAGCAGGTATGAATGTTAAGATCACAGTTCACACGTCTACAATGTTGAGGAGTAACTAGATGTTAGTTAATAGTGACGCAGCTTAAGTGACTGAATTTTTAACCCTTTGCAATTGTGTCATACGCATAATGCTCCTCAGCGCACAAAAGACTTGACTCACCACGAGTTTAACAGTCTAGAGTTAGAACGTATAGCACAAAACCAATATTGGGTAAAATAGTACATTTGTTTTTACACTAAATTATGTTTAACAGTACTTTAAGCTATTTAAAGTGTTCTATTAATCAACGTTTCTCTCCAATTGTTCACCATCTTAGATTGATATTTTTCATTCAAGGCAATGCATTAACCCTTAAACACATACGTCTTTATCGACCCGGGACTATATAATAAATTAATACAATTATAATAGAATGTCTGTTTTCTATTTTTTTTTCTTAAAAAAAAAAAAAAAAAAAATTGTGTGTATAGGGTATAGGGTCGATTAATAATTTAATCTCCTATGACTCAATAAGTGCAATTCACCTTTATTCCTCAAGGTAGCAATTTCTGATGTTTTACTCATAATTATAGCAGGCATAAAACAAAAGAATACACAAATGAAATGGCTCACTGATTTACTGCAGATCAATAAATGCAGCCTTTGTGGGCGTAATAAACTTTCAAAAACATAAAAAAAAAAAATCCTTGCCAATCCCAAACTGTAGTGTATGAATGAGTGATCTCAGTCAAAGTCTAATTTACTCTTGCTGTGACAATTTATTTTATTGTAGTAACAATACTATAGTAACTCTTTTGATAGAGGCTACAGTTACCACGGTCAAATTTTTGACCATATAGAGGTTGACAATAGCACAAAACTCCTAATCCTTACTTTTCATAACGAACAAGATGTTTTGGGGAAGAACATCCTTGTTCTTGTCCAATGAGCCCGTCAGGTCGTAGGTCATCTGCAATAAAGGACACACAAACACACGCGAGTTCAGCGCTAATAATAGCCCTCACTCTCAGCATGACATAGCATGTTGATTCTCCAGAGGGCTTCTCGGAAGTGTGTGACTATGGATTTGTGTTTGTGTGCGAGTCCCCGGCTGAGCACATGACCGTGAACTCAGCATGAGCATGTGTGAACTCGCAGTTTCCCGTAACCCACCTTGCCGGCATAGTGAGTGACAGTAAACGATGGCCCCTGGTCTTTGGGTGGGGGGTTCCCGTTGCCATCCTTGGTTGTGAGGGAGACGGCGTCCGTACAGGAAGAATCCAGCTGTATCTGCAGTCGCTTATAAAGGTTCACTTCACATGGCCTGAGGGATTGACTCTCCTCATCAATGATGCACAGCAAACCCTGAGGCTTCTGTAACACACACACACACACACAATTACACCGAGGGCTTTTGCGGTAAAATGAGAAAGGAATAATGTACAGTAGGATGGTCATTAGCGCAATATAAAATCAAAGGTGATCAAAAATCAAATTTTAGCCTAAAGGGGGTTATTTTATGATAACGAGCAGTTAACTGTATATTTTCCTTCTTATTCCACAGCTATTTCACAATTAAATACAAGTAGAAATTATTATATTATGTGATAAGAACATGTGGGACAACAGTCAATAATAGCATTCAGTGCCAATTATATATATATATATTATATATTATAAAAATATCTGACTGCAGAATGGAAGGATTGACCAAACAGAATCAAGTATTCAAGAGAGCAGTGTAATAATAATTTACAATGTAAGAACTGCTGAAAAATCATAATAGCACAAACAAACACTGCTGAGTGTGTTATTTGTCCCTATTTGCATAATTGTTTCAGTCAATCAAAAGAAACCGGCCTACATAAACAAGAACATTGTACATACTTAGAAAAGTATGATGATGTTGCCATGCATTTTTTTATATATGCTACTATGTAAAATGAGTAGATGCAGAGCCGGCTCTCCCTATAAGCGAACTAAGCGGCTGCTTAGGGCCCCGCCACCACTAGGGGGCCCCCTAACTACAGATTGCACTCGCCAGCGTCGCCGCAGTTTATCACGCAAGACGCTCAATTCGCGTCATTCGCACCGCGCGAAAAGCGCCTTCCGCGCCGCGGGACCTCCAGACGCGCGTCAACGCGCCTTTCCATTGACTTAACATTGAAATCAAATCACTCGCGCCAGACGAGTTTGCGTTTGGTGTGAACGCAGCATAACGTTAGCTGTCCGTCGATTATGCTGAATCAACATTGCTTGCGCTATGGTCCAGCCGTCGGCCCCAGCTCTGGGCTACAGAACGCGTAGAGACAGACCCACCTCCTATGAATGTATTTTCTTTTTAACAGTTAACGTTACATGACCTACACTAGTTCTGGGAAAGAAAAAACCGAAAAATCTTTGTCTCAATAGACGCTTATTACAATAAAAAAATAGTTTAAGAACATTCGAGAGAAAGAAAGTAATAGGAAGAGAAAGAGCAATCATTTGACAGTCAAAATCAAAATGAAGTTTAAAATAAAGCGGTTAAATACAAGCTTTTTCTTATGGTCTTAATTGAATAGGCAATTAAAGATTATTAATAAATATTAATCTATATACTATTATGAAATATTTTATATAGGCTATTGTTAAGCTAAATCGCCCAGACCATTTAAACCTAAAGAAAACACAGTGTCCTCTCTGAAACATTATTGAATGATGATCGATACAAGACACCTAAAAGCAAAATGGATTTGTGGTAAATTTTAGTAAAGAACACTGTAAAAAAAGCAGGTCCCCAATTGAAAATTTTCTAGTGAGCGATCACATCTAAATTTTTCAGTTGGCCAAATTGAATTAATGTGAATTGATGCATTTTAATTCAATTACATTTCAAGAAATTAAATTTGGCCAACTGAAAATTTTAGATGTGATCGCTCACTAGAAAATTTTCAATTGGGCACCTGATTTTTTTTTTTACAGTGAATGTATTACTGTATGCAATCATAAAAGGTAAAAAAATATCTCACTCCATGCTGTGAAGGTTTAAAATATGAACAGTATGTAAGAGTTAATCAACCAATAATTAAATAATATAATTTAACATTGGATTTCTTTTAATTTACCCTTAACATAATTGTAAAAAACTAAATGTCACTTTCTCAGGAGGAGCCATTCTTAAATATGTTGGTGGTCGTGGAGAAACATTTCATGAGGCTGACACAAGTAAATATTTCCCACTGCCTTTCTTTTGAATAGTTTTGTGCGCAACTTCAACATAGCTAATTTTCCTCTTGCCAATAAAAAATTTAGTTTTATAATCATAATTCACTATGTTGTCTAATTGTACTTTAATATTAATTTAAAATGAATGTGTTTTATCTACTCTGCATACTGTATTTATTATTAATTATATTGTAATCTCAACAGCTGGAGGAGGTGACTCTACTGCTGCTTCAGTAGAGCATAGCGAGCCGCATACCACTATGGCTAATGTTGTAAGTGAGCTATATATTGTTAATGCTAAATTATTAATATTTATTTGTTTACAACAAATTGACCTTAAATTTGCAAATCTATAATCTTTACTTTTACTGTTTCAGTGAGTGTACTTTAATAAGCAGTAAAATAATTGTAGGCAATCATGTTAAAAGATATACAGATGAAATGTGTAAGTGTTAGATTGTATACAGTTGCTGGTTTGCAGGTGCAATACTCCATTATTCACTGCAAGGCAGGGCCCCAAAATTATCCTGCTTAGGGCCCCCAGATTTACAGAGCCGGCCCTGAGTAGATGACATTAAATACTTTGATCTTGTAGTTTACATGTGGCATGACATACTTCATCTAATACTATTATATATATAATTCACGATTACAGCACCTTTGCTAATTATTTTATAATGCTTTATAACAATTTGCATATTCATATTAAGAGATTAGAATTCTACGTTTTTTCTAGAATTTCATCTTTAAAAATGTATTTTACACTGCAGAACCCTTTAAAAATAAACAAAAAACAAACCACAAAACAAAACAAAAATAAAAATACAAACAAAACAACAAAAAACAAAACAAAACAGTCAAACAAAACAAAAAGACAAAACAACCAGAAACACTAAACAAAACTAAATGACAAAACACTAAACAAAAAGGACAAAACAAAAATTAAAACACTAAACAAAAAAAGACAAAACACTAAACACAAAACACTAAACAAAAAGAAAAAACGAAAACAAAAAGGACATAACTAAAACAAAAAAATGACAAAACACTAAACAAAACAAGACAAAAACTAAACACATAAAAACAAAACACAAAACAAAACAAAGACAAAACACTAAACAAAACCAAAATGACAAAACACTAGACAAAAAGGACAAAACAAAAAACTAAAACAAAAAACACTAAACAAAACAAAAAGACAAAACAAAAACAAACAAAAAACACGAAACAAAACATACAAACAAAAAATAAAACAAAAAGACAAAAAACTAAACAAACAAAAAAGGACAAAACACTAAACAAACAAAAAAGGACAAATCACTAAACAAAACAAAAAACAAAACCAAAACTTTCATGAGGTTTTAAACTTTCCCTTATACATTTATATAAATATGTGTTGATTTAAAGAAAAAAAATGTATCCACAGCCCAAGGGAAAATAAATGGTCCTTTCTAAATCTTTTACAATAAATTTAGCAGACTTGGTCGAGGCAGTTTATCAGTAAGAGATGTGCGAAAACATGAAGTAGACCACTGTAAAACCCCCTCAAATGTACGCAGAATATATGGGGTGAGGTAGAGCACAAATGTGTGTGAGGCGAGACAAAATGAGCTTATGTGTGTAAACTGCTGTGTCACCTGGTCTCAGCCAAAGGGAGAAGTCATTTCATGACTCATAAAAGGGTCACATCTGACGAACGGCTAATAGAGTCATAGTCTAAAAGATGGGCTTTATCACATCTTTGCGACACCTAAGGGAATTCAATGCACCTGGATGCGCGTTACTCTTATAAAAGAGTCAGCAAGCACATCAGTTATTGAGTCAGTAAATGAAGAAACAGCAGCACCAGCAATTAAAGAGACAACAGAGGGGCTCTTGTACAGGGTCAACAGCCTCAGGGTGGGGAAAAAGCTTTCCAGCTTTCTGGAGAACTTATTTCCTCTCCCTCCCTCCCTCCCTGGCTCTCGGAAAGCCGCTCCGACTGTGTACCTGGAAGAAGTAGTCCAGCACCGCTGTCTGGTTGCCGAGGGAGCGTAGCGTCTCCATGGCAACCCCCTCCTGCAGACATTCCTGCTGCTCTTGCTGGAAGAGCACCTCTGCTGTGTACTGCCGGATCCGCTCATTTACCATGTTAACGCACAGCTACAGACAGAAAAACACAAGAAAAAAAGCCTTTGTTAAGCTCTGTACTTACATGTGGACACTAAGAAGAATAAATACACTTTCACTGAAGCATTGATCAATTAATGTGTTAATACATCTTTGTTTACACGTGGTCACACAATGTTTCTCATTAAATTCATAAATGGTCGAGTACAGTAGGGCATGTTCCACAATTATTGACACTTTTTGGAACTTTTATAAAAATAAACAAGTACAAGTTTGAAAAGTGGATATGCAGGAAAATTCTGTCAATTTCCTAGAAGTAATTTTCACCACATTTCAAGTTATTATTGTAGTGTTTTATTTATTTATTTATTTATTGCTAAATTTGACTAGAAATTAAAATGATCTTTTTTGTTCTGCTGTGTCTTGATTTTTTTCTTTTCATGCATTACATGTCATATATTGTCTCAAGATCTTCATTGACACTGTTGTACAGTAACTTTATTGTTTGGTGGAAAGATGGATCATATATAATGATAATATATTACTATAATTACAGTTTGTGTTTAAATACGACAGACAGACTGAACGACAGACATATGGACGGACAGACAGAATTGTGAGACAGATGGAGAGATAGATGGACCAACAGACGGCGATAATTGTGAGATGGACGGATGGAATTGTGGGATGGACAGATGGACAGAATTGTGAGATGGACTGATGGACGGAATTGTGAGATGGACCGATGGACGGAATTGTGAGATGGACCGATGGACGGAATTGTGAGATGGACCGATGGGATGGAATTGTGAGATGGACCGATGGGACGGAATTGTGAGATGGACTGATGGACGGAATTGTGAGATGGACCAATGGGACGGAATTGTGAGATGGACCGATGGGACGGAATTGTGAGATGGACCAAAGGACAGAATTGGGAGATGGACGGAATTGTGAGATGGACCGATGGGACGGAATTGTGAGATGGACCGATGGACGGAATTGTGAGATGGACCGATGGACTGATGGACGGAATTTTGATATGGACCGATGGACGGAATTGTGAGATGGACCGATGGGACGGAATTGTGAGATGGACCGATGGGACGGAATTGTGAGATGGGACGGAATTGTGAGATGGATCGATGGGACGGAATTGTGAGATGGACCGATGGACGGAATTGTGAGATGGACCGATGGGACGGAATTGTGAGATGGACCGATGGGACGGAATTGTGAGATGGACGAAATTGTGAGATGGACCGATGGGACGGAATTGTGAGATGGACCGATGGGACGGAATTGTGAGATGGACCGATGGACGGAATTGTGAGATGGACCAAAGGACAGAATTGTGAGATGGACCAAAGGACAGAATTGTGAGATGGACCAAAGGACAGAATTGTGAGATGGACCAAAGGACAGAATTGTGAGATGGACCAAAGGACAGAATTGGGAGATGGACCGATGGACGGAATTGTGAGATGGACCGATGGACCGATGGACGGAATTGTGAGATGGACCGATGGACCGATGGACGGAATTGTGAGATGGACCGATGGACGGAATTGTGAGATGGACCGATGGGACGGAATTGTGAGATGGACGGATGAGACGGAATTGTGAGATGGACGGATGGGACGGAATTGTGAGATGGACGGATGGGACGGAATTGTGAGATGGACCGATGGACGGAATTGTGAGATGGACCGATGGACGGAATTGTGAGATGGACCGATGGACGGAATTGTGAGATGGACCAAAGGACAGAAATGTGAGATGGACTGATGGACAGAATTGAGAGATGGACCAAAGGACAGAATTGTGAGATGGACCGATGGGACGGAATTGTGAGATGGACCAAAGGACAGAATTGTGAGATGGACCGATGGGACGGAATTGTGAGATGGACCGATGGGACGGAATTGTGAGATGGACCGATGGACGGAATTGTGAGATGGACCGATGGGACGGAATTGTGAGATGGACCGATGGACGGAATTGTGAGATGGACCGATGGACGGAATTGTGAGATGGACCAAAGGACAGAAATGTGAGATGGACTGATGGACAGAATTGTGAGATGGACCAAAGGACAGAATTGTGAGATGGACCGATGGGACGGAATTGTGAGATGGACCAAAGGACAGAATTGTGAGATGGACCGATGGGACGGAATTGTGAGATGGACCAAAGGACAGAATTGTGAGATGGACCGATGGGACGGAATTGTGAGATGGACCGATGGACGGAATTGTGAGATGGACCAAAGGACAGAATTGTGAGATGGACCGATGGACAGAATTGTGAGATGGACCGATGGACAGAATTGTGAGATGGACCGATGGACGGAATTGTGAGATGGACCGATGGACGGAATTGTGAGATGGACCGATGGACGGAATTGTGAGATGGACCAAAGGACAGAATTGTGAGATGGACCGATGGACAGAATTGTGAGATGGACCGATGGACAGAATTGTGAGATGGACCAAAGGACAGAATTGTGAGATGGACCGATGGACAGAATTGTGAGATGGACCGATGGACAGAGTTGTGAGATGGACCGATGGACAGAGTTGTGAGATGGACCGATGGACAGAGTTGTGAGATGGACCGATGGACAGAGTTGTGAGATGGACCGATGGACAGAATTGTAAGTCTGACAGATGGACGGACTTTGCCTGACGAAGACCTTCGGGTTGAAACGTTGTATATTTTAATAGAGAGATTTTTGGGAGCAGCAGTGGCAGTGTTTTGATTTCTGCTTATTCTATGGATACTGGTCATTAGAAGCAAGCACATGCGTTTTATCAGGCTAGATAATGCTTACACTTATGAATTATATTTAACATTCCACATGTTTTCCAAACAATATCTATATGACAGGCGGCTTTATCTGCACACAAAGAGCTGGCATGCACATTAATTAGCTCTTCATAGAGGCTCTTAACAAACACGGTTAATAAGCGTTCCACGTTTAACCCCTCACACTCATTCACTCACAGTTCCACACGCTTCAGTGAGCAGGTTTATTCCAGGAATTCATCCTGACATCCCAGTTGCTGGACTCATTTAAATCATTTATCACCGTAATCCTGCCGAGACCAAAGTTAAAAAACAAGGAACCCTAATGGAAGGGAGTCCAAAAAGCCAAATCAGGAACCACAGTGGGAATGAGAAATATACCAAGTGCTTAACACTACACAGGAACACATAAAAGCATTTCCATGTGAACAAAAGGTACAATTTCTGATGGAAAAAAGTAGACGGTGGGTTTTTCCCAAACAAAAGAATTCCTCAGGCACACTTCAACTTCAAACCATCTTGCTGCTGATTTGGGAGATGTTTTTCATAGCTCTCAAGAGCTGAGGTCATATATGATGGAGCTGTTTTGATATTGCCATCGGAGGGAAGTATACGGCACGGCTGCATCAACATAGGCGTCTACCTCGTTTTATGTGGCAACACACACTGGATGAAGTACAAACAGCAACAGTGGAAGTAATGGAGAGGAAAGAAAACAAGCATTTTAGAAAAGCTCATCAACTTCTCATCATGAGGTTTTACAGCACTACGGGATGTCATAGGGAAGACACAAAGTCAGCACACACCGTGAAAGGAAACAGATCAGAGCAAAAGATGAAGAGCTTGGAGAAAGAGAGGGAGAATTCCAGAGCTTTTTTAGCTCTTCTATGGAAAAAAGACCTTAAATGTTGGACTCGCAATGGTGGGATGTTCCTCCATCCCCTGAAGACAACATATACACAGAGAAGATACAACATTGTCTTAATAAATGACTTTCTGTTGACACAGCCAGACCAAAGAACAAAACGCTCTCCGACAGGAAGAGACCAGCTGATGAACTGGTAAAACGATCGGTCACAGTTTAGTTTTGTTTTTATGTGCTGTACTTGTGCTGTGTTGAACACCCTTTATCCAATTTGGTGTTCCATATCAAAAATGGCAGGCCTTTCAACTTTATCCCTGCCATTGACGGAAATGTATGTAGTTTATGAGAAAACGATTTCCCGCCATTGACAGACATCTTCCCTGTTTTCACTGTTATATTATAGGGGACGCTATGACACATCTTCTGAAAGAGTACCGGATCTCCTGATCAAAACACAGGCGAAGAAGATGCAGAAACAAGCAATATCATCTGTAATCAAATGCATACGTAAAATAACACGATCAACATTGAACAGCATATAAATCAAAACTGCCTAATGTTACTGTTAACAGTTAAAATGCTTGTAAATCTCTCATAATGCTATATTATAGCCAAATACTGAATACAGGGTTCGTACAGATACTGTAAAATTAAATTCAAGGACTTTTTGGTTTTTAAGGACTACAATCAGAGGTCGCACTTATCAAACAATATCTTTGTAATTTAAAGATTTTTTAAAAACTCAAACTAAAGATATTAGGTATCCAAAAATGTATTTAATAATACATATATATTGTATTTAAATAAGTCAAGCGCCTTCCCAGCACCTCTTCGTAAATATGGCTATTTTCAAGGGTTTTCCAGGACTTAAATCAAGTCAATTTCAAGTACTTCAAGCACCAAGTACGAACCCTGTGGATTCAATCTTCTCATCAATTAGGCAAGGCAAGGCAAGGCAGGTTTATTTGTATAGCACATTTCATACACAGTGGCAATTCAAAGTGCTTTACACAGAAATGAAGTTAAAATAGTTATAATTGAATAAAATAAAAATATATATAGTATAATAGTTATAATAGGAATTAAAAGGAAATTAAAAGGAAATAAAAATAAAGATGAAATCCCCTATCTGGGGTGGAAGATAATGGAGAGTCAGGTTTACTTTAAAAATATTTGTCAGGTAACTGTGTTTTCAGACAGTACCCTTACAGACAAATCTTCTTGGCCTAACTTGAGGGCGTTCTCTAGATGTTTTACCCGCCAGAGAAGATCTAAACGGGTCTTCCTCGCACCGGAGGGAGTACTCAAAAAATATTTGTCAGGTAACTGTGCATTTAAACATTACCCTTACAGACAAATCTTCCTGGACAGGAACAGAATTAGTTTTCTTTCAATTAGCACATATTTTGTATTTCTTTTTGGAAGTGATTTATTGAAGACCTCATTGATTTGAGCTTATGTACCTCCGTGTTTGAGTGAAAAAAAAGTCCACTCAAGCTTATTCGCATAAAGAAACTGAGGTGCATAAGCTCAGTTTGAAAGAACATTGAAAGAAAACAAGTTGATAAAAAAAAGAGTATAAATAAATATATATATTTTTTTTAATATATAAATATATATAATGATTATCAAAATTATGTTTAACTTTGTTGATTTTGTGTTTTCTCTTTTTTGGTCAATGAATCACACTCAAAATACGAGTGTTAGTCACCATAACTGTACAAAAGCATGAAGAACTTGCACTTAATATTCAACAATATTATTGATTTGACTGCACTGACACTATTGGATGAGAACTGAACTGAGCTGGCCGATGACGTCACTGTTTTCTGCAGAACTGCAGATGAAATGAACTAAATTAATAATTGATGATCTTTACTGTGGCACTGAATCAACACTGGACTTCAGCTGAACAATGACAATTTTCTGTACAGCCGAAAATAACTGTTTACGTCATTTTCCGGTAATCACTGTAAAGCTGCTTTGTAACAATCTGTATTGTATAAAGCGCTATGTAAATAAAGGTGACCTGATTCGACTTAATGTTGATCGACACTTCCTGCAAACTGGGAATCTAACAACCTGTCTTTATTTCTGAATCCAAAAATCTCCTACACTATATCTTCTTATATTGATTCGAGATTTTAAAATCATATTTGTTTTTTATCTTATAATCCATTACAGTGCGCTGACTTCAGTTACCCAGATGAGCATGCGGCATCAGTTTTTACCGGTTGTTATCGGGTAATAACGTACAGCTGGATGGTGCGACTGACCAATCAGAATCAAGTATTCCACAGAGCCTTATAAAAAGGTGCAATATATGACCACGTACTATGTTGGAGTGTCATCCAGATAGTTAGTGGCGCTGGATTATTTACAAGATGTGTAGTATTAACGATATCAATATTGAATTTTTTTTAATATCACGGCTATCAGTACATTTTTACACTCCTATTGAGGAACAAAACATTCAACAGTGGCACAATGGTTTTTGTAATTAGATATTTAGAAAACACTGAAAAAATTTGAAAAAAAGTCTTTGTAGACTCCAGGATTTTAACCAGACCCAATTCTGATACTTATATCATTATACCAAGTAAGCATTAAATACCTAGTTCGTGCTCCTTAATCCCGGTCACTAGGCCCTTATTTGTGTTTTCTCTCATTCTTGTGACCTTGAAAGGCCAAGGACCGCAAATCTCTTTTGACATGTGGATTTAGGTGTATACTATTTAGGAGACAAGCAATCGACATCTCGCTGTCTCGTAAGCATTCCTCAACCTGTCACACATACCAACACAAGGAGATCTCCCAGGGGATTGTGGGTAAGCACTTATCTCTTCTAGCACCAGCCTGATTTACACCTTGTCCAACACTGTCAAGAAAGATATTCAAAAATGACACACACACACACACACACACACACACACACACACACACACACACACACACACACACACACACACACACACACACACACACACACACACACACACACACACACACACACACACACACACACACACACACACACACACACACACACACACACACACACACACACACACACACACACACACACACACACACACACACACACACACACACACACACACACACACACACACACACACACACACACACACACACACACACACACACCTGTCTACCTCTCAACAGTTGTCAAGATTGATATCTGGAGAATAGATCCATACACAGACACAAATAAAGACACTCATCTAGATGGGGACAGACCCTCAAAAACAAATCTTCATCAAGACAAATTTTGGGTGCGATAGACATTTTAAATTCAAATTGTCTATCGCACCCAAAATTGAATGCATCTGTTCGGATCTACAACATTCGTTTGTCGTCAATACGCCATTATATATACACAAAGCACTGTGCAAAAGTCTAAGGCAAGTTAGTATTTTCATGTTAGTTATTTATATATTTTGCTGGAGCGTCAGTAGGAAATATGAGTTTACATTTCTAAACATTCATTTCGCCATTAATTGTAACAATCCAGTGAGATTTTTGTATGCGCAAGGAGTCTGACAACAGCCGTTATGCTCCACGCGGAGATCTGATCTCACGTCATCGTAAATCTGGGATTACATGAAGAAACAGAAAAAAACTGAGACGAAATCCAGAAGAACTGCGGCAACGCTTGAACATAGATTTTTGTGTTGGTGTAAGACCCTAAACATACCTTGCTCAAGGCCCTAGGATTTCCATGATGCGGAAAATGCAGACAGAACTACTGAATTCATATACGCGTCTCTGTGAATGAGTGGCACAGTTTTCTCTTCTACTCAAGCAAAAGCATGCAATAATAGTATAACAACAATAATAATAGTACAGCTTATTAAAACATGTTTTACACACAATTTCCCGTTGATGTTTTAATTTAAACTGTTAAACCTCCATGCCAAAAAATATTGACTTGTTCAAATTTCATTTGATTACATTTGAAAAGATTCAGTAAATTATTAATGTTTCATGTATTTCTTTGATTTTAACTTTGATACATTTGCATTAAATCAAAACAGAAAAAATAGGGCCCTATTATTGTTAATTTTATCAAATTATAAAATAGTTAAAGTTTTATGAATTCCATTGATTAGACATATTTTGATTATTAAAATGTAATTAAACCAATACAAACAAATCTAGAAAAATTAAAATGGAAAAGAAAGAACTTGGGGAAAATAAAACAGTTTCATAGGGCCTTACTTGTTGAGAGCGAGCGAGTGAGCGAGAGAGAACGATGAATGATAAAGACAATGACAGCCAATCAGAATCGTATTAGAGCTTGAGTATTTAAAGCAGCAGACAGTAAAACTGCAGCACATGCTTAGAATAAAGAGAGTGATATCGTAAAAGCTAATATAGATATTGTTAGTAATCTTTATAGCTATCGTTATTGGTGTGAACGGGCCTTTAGGCTGGTTTAAGCACTTCTTTTTCAGCAGGGTACAGTGTTCTCATGCCGATCCCATTATATGGGAGATCATTCAGCTGTTTTAAAAGTTAAACGTTGATGGCAAGCTCATAAAGGAGTAGCTATTTATTAACCATTACTCTACAGCACCCCTAATTTACCTCATGCATCCTCCCTATAGAGTCTATGACAACAATGACATTGGATGGTGCCAAATCCAGGCTGCGGGTTAATGGGTCAAAACTAAGTGTGCACAGAGACTTCATTGTGTCTGGTGCCAAGGGTTCAGCTGAGGAGAAAACGCCCACCCCTCACACGTCAACCTCATCTGTCCAGTACAAAAACACAGATCGCCCAGTAGACACGGTTGCTGAGAATTCTGGGCAGGGGGCGGCAGTGGCGGTGCACACGTGGCGCCTTAGCCTTCAGTCAGACATTTGTCTCTCTCCAAAACACTAAAATAACAACTCTGGGTCTTGACAGCAGCTGCAGCAGCTGCAGCTTTATTTCACACTAATCTTTTGATGAATGCATATAATATATATATGAATGTATTTAATGTATATGGAACGACCCAGCTATGCGTCTAGGTCCGGCTCCGGGCTTCTGTTCAAAATGAAGTACGGTCACAACAAATGCACTAACGGTTTCACAACAAGTTGAATTATCACTCTGTTTAGTCTCAACCGACCACTCTGGGACGTATGGAAACAATCTTAGTTTAATATAAGTTAAGTACATAAGCTCTGTACAAAAAACCTGGACAGTTGCTTTTTGGACTATTGCCCAATTGAAATGAGACCTAATTTATGACTGATTAGAACACTGTACTTGTGTTAATAAAAATGGCTGCTTCTTTAAGAAGCATATATAGTAAGTTTTAAACTATTATTCAGTGATATAATAAATTCTGAAGCATTTTCATAATCAACATTTCTTTGCATAAGAGTGCAGTAGCAATTAGTCCCTAAAGCTGGATATGAGTTTGATTTTTTTCATCTCTGTTCCCATTGTCCTAAAGTCAATTTTTTTTAAAGGGTTTTTGGTTAAATGCCTGAAAAAGGTCTAGAGCTGCACGATTAATCGCTAAGAGATTGCGATCTTGATTCAAACACCCATGCAAACTTATTCTTAAACAACAATGATTCGGCTAAGTCTTTTAATCCTTTCAAATCTGCGTTGGCGCTGACATATGGAGAGCAGTTGTCATGTATAGTTATGGAACAGCTTCACAAACAGTCTTTCTAAACTACACAGGATCATCATTTCTGTGTTACAACAATTCAAACTATTACAGAAGTACTCTGATAAAAGTTTGTAGTTTGGACATAAACACTTGATGGTAGCAAAGTAGAGAAATTGACAATGTGAATTTCAATGTAAAGACCCCAAAATATATATATTTTTTACTTCATCAAAATGGTATGAAACTTGGTAAAGGTTTTGGCACTTGCTATGTGAACAAAAAAAAAAATAATGGACATGATTCGAAAAGGTTAAATGGTCCTGAAAAAAACTCACTTTTACTCCTCAAGGTTAAAAATGACCGCATTGGAAAGGAATGGGAGATGAATTTCATCTTGTGGAATACTTATCAAGCGCAAATTTGTTAATGGCTATGATTTTCTTTCAGTTTTAGAGTAAAACGTGTTTTTGAAAATATACATTTCATAAAAATTGAAAATCTTATTTTGTGCATTTTACGTAACAATAAACGTACAATTATTTTTTCAAACTTTTTTCACTTCAGCGATAATCTGCCAAGTGTCTTCTTTGAAAACTTAAGCCTGTACTCTAAAGTCAGTGAATAAATGGATTAGAACTACAGGATAAATATAATTTAGCACCATAAAATACCCTAAAATTACAAAATATGTAATTAAAAAAAAAACATTTCATTATATATCATTGAATCATTCAAAGAATTCTTCCAAAAAAAAGCTAATTTATCCAGTAATTGAACAAGTGAATTATTTAAGAGAGTCATTGAATAATACGTTCAAACTATTAAAAAAAAAATAATTCAAATTAATTACGTATTTTTAAATATACTGCAGCAATTAACATTTTGTCAAAACCTCAAGCATGTTATTTTGTTTAGTTTGTCCTGAATCACGAGTGTATCATGATTTTAAAACCAATTCTCAATTTATCTAGAATCGTGCAGCTCTATTGTATATTGTAGATACCCCAGTAATAACCCCTTGTGTTTTTTAAGCTTTTAAGTGCTATGAAAATAAGTGGTTGTTAACAAGTGGCTATATGGCATTTCGTAATCAGGAGGGTCTGTGGATGTCCAATGTTTGTGTCTGCACAGATGGTGCACGTACAACAGCGCAGGCACCATTGATTATACTCTTTGAAGGTTTTGAGGACAGGTCTGTGCGTGAGATGGAGCGCAACCCGGACAATTAAGTATACCCAGGCCTTTAACATACGGTCTACAGCTAGTACAGTTTTGGAACAGAGCTATAAAGTCAGCATGAACAGAGTCAGAACAACTACCTGTCTCGTTTAGAAATACTTTGGTGGTGGAAAAAAAAAAAAAACACGGCAGAGGAACATCCTGTCTATCTTTAAGTCTAAAAAAGCCATAGCCCAAGGCAGGAACATGCTGTGTGATAGGTCAATGC
The DNA here is from genome assembly GCF_949357685.1 of Gobio gobio. NCBI lineage: Eukaryota > Metazoa > Chordata > Actinopteri > Cypriniformes > Gobionidae > Gobio > Gobio gobio. Next base: position 22,504,067 of record NC_137103.1, read on the forward strand.
TTTCCGCTGTACGGGCATGCCTCGATTCCCACTGATCTGTGGCTCATTGGCAGCTCCACATCAAACCCAGCGCAGACCAGCAGAAGGTTTAGGAGGCCCAGACTCCGCAGAGAGAAGATAAGGAGCAGCTTGTGTTCTTCAGAGACAGTTTTGGAATAGACTGCACTTATTAAAGGTGGCTATGATATAAGCCTCGGTTGTTTGACATTATAATGAATGAAAGACCCTTTCGAAAGGTCACAATCAGATGTTAAATGTGTAATTATCATTATCATCATCATATCTGTGCGGTCTCAACTTACCTGTTCGTAACCATTGCGCTGGAATTCCTCAAAGCCAAAGATGTCCAAGATGCTTATCTCAAGGGCAGGATCTCTGTCAAAACAGACAGGAACATATTTCAGGATTATAGAGGGGAGGGAGTAGTTTAAACACACTGTACGATAGTCAAGGCGCGTTAAAAACGGACGCACGCAATAAAACTCGAGTTTTATATCATCAATCAATCAATGCTATAAAAAAAAGTTGACAGTGAGCTGCATTACACGCGGGATTGAAACGGTGGCTACAAAGAAATCTCTAGCACTCATTTTGGTCATGGTTTGTCTTGAAAAATGAAGACAATTTGACAGTCGTCCTAGGAGAAGTCACACTGCAGGACTGTGCGCCAAATCTTCTGCCAGAATTCAAAAACACTGCCACAGAGGTCAGATTTGATCGCAATGGCCATTAACATGTCAAAACTAACGATCAAATACTTTAGATTTTAGCCTAGGATCAGAGGAATCTTTCAGGTTAAATTTGCTAAATTTGTCTCAGAATCAAAATCGCACTGTGTGCACCAGGCTTAATATAAAAAGCAGTGAACAAAAAAAAAAAAAAACCTTAAAGATCACTGACAAGGAAAACGGAAGTACATGCCAGTTTTTCAAAGAAACAAAAAGTTATGTAAAGACAATTCTGTCATAATTTACTGTTACACCAGAGGCACCCGGCTTCGCTAGAAGTGTCAAAAATATCAGAATGTTCCTTAATACCAACCATTCAGCAGTGAGAACAGGGCTAGATTTCAGAAACACTAACGTATTTAGAATTTAAATACAAACATTTTACTTTTAAACATTATTTGAGCTGTTTTAAAATTCATCTTGAAACAAATCATCGTGAATCAAAATAAAAAGCAAAAATGCATTATATTTGTGAATAAAAATATTTTCTGACAGACAATTACACAACTCAATATGCGGTGTACTGTGTGGCCATCATGATGGAAACTATCGCGCCCTCAGTGACCCGTAATAAACATTCTCATATGCACGTCGATGAACATTAGCCTAATCCAATGCACCCACTGAACTGCTGACCAGGACACAGCAGGTCAAGCCTGCTTTGCCCAGTTATTGATCACACTTCCGAACAGTATAGGGAGACCTTTCCTTTCCTTACAATGCTAAACCTTTCACCTTTTGTAAATAGATTACAATGGATTTTTGACTATGAGAACGTGTGATTCCTTCAAGCCATATAGTCATTCATATACACAAACATACACACTACTGTTCAAAAGTTTGGGGTTGGTAACTAAGACTTTTTCATGTTTTTGAAAAGAAAAAAAAAAGTCTAATTTGCTAAATACTGCATTTATTGGATAAAAAAAGTAAAAACCGTAATAGTGTGAAATAATCACACATAAAAATAACTGTTTTCTACGGAGCCCCTAAAGGGACGTGGTGGTGGAAAAAATTTTTTTCCAAATCGTTTGCGTTCCCTCGCAAAACTTTACTGTATACTGTATTAGTATATTGTAGTAGGAGATTGATTGTTATTGCCTATTTTTTTAGTAACGCCTTTCGGGTTTTGCACTTTGCAGACGGTCCCTTTTTACTTGTCTCTCATTTATTAAGGCTCGTTTTGAGGAAAATTATGTTGCAGCTCGTTGTCTATGTTAAAGAGGTGTCATTTGTGTTTTAACAACGTTTTTAGCTCACAAGTTATTGATCCGGGAAGTTAAAATCTGTGAATACATTGCCAACTACTGAACTCCGAAGCACTGACTGTATTTATTTATACTTAAGCCCAAGTTCAAAATAACTAACCGCTCCATTAATGGATACAATATTGTTAACGTAGCCTACTGAGCTGTTTGAAACGGCCCGTGGGACATCTATCTTTGCAAGGGAACGCAAAAATCTTTGCGAGGGAACGCAAAACTTTTGCGAGGGAACGCAAATATCTTTGCGTGGGAACGCAAAGTTTCTCGGGGGAACGCAAATATCTTTGCGAGGGAACGCAAAGTTTCTCGGGGGAACGCAAAAGTTTTGCGAGTGTTCAGTGGTTCTTGTTTCTTTGTCTTTGATGAATAGAAAGTTCAATATAAATGTCTTTATTATAACTTTCAATCACTTGAATGTGTCTTTCTGAATCGAACTGAATTAATAATTTTTTTAAATGTAATGTTATAAAATATATATTTTTGGATACCGATACTGAAAATGCTTCCAATACTCATTTTTTGATATTTCACACGATACCAGCTGTGCTTTCTCACTCTCTCTTCGCTCCAACAGCCAGTTGACACACAAACCCGCCTCCCCTCACTCACTTGTTTCATTTGCGCCGTATGAAAATTGTTGATGTTACAAGGCTTGAATTTCGGCGTGGGATTGCGCAGGTATTGCGCATCATTTTACTAATTCCCGCAGATTTTGTGCTCACACCTAAAGTGTGCGCTCATAAAACCGCCTGTCGGTACCAAAATTCGTTTTTCTTTTGCTGCTTATATGCACTTAAAAAGTCAAATACACAAAATAATCAAGATGCCATTCTTGGCGAGTATTCACACAAACACTGTTGGTTATGTTTTAAGGGGGGGGGGGGGGGGGTTGAAATGCTGTTTCATGCATACTGAGCTTTTTACACTGTTAAAGACTTGGATTCACATGGACAAAGTTAAAAAAATAAAAAAAAAAGTTTAAAAAAAGTATTTCTGTGTCAAAAATACTCCTTCCGGTTTCTCATAAGTTTCGGAAAGTTTTTTCCGAGTATGGGTATATGTGACGTCAGATGGGGCGGAATGTCCTTGTACGGGCCGTACGGGCTCTTCTCCCGGAAGGCCGCGAGAGAGCAAATGCACGGCCATTATAGCGCTGCCACGGTGCTCGACTTGCCAGCTGCGCTGCGGTCACAGGACGTCACGAAATCAACAATGTCACCAAAGATGTGTGTCACCCAAGACAACCCTGTACAGCTTCCCAAAGAACCCAGCGTTAATGTGACCCCTGCATTTCGGCGACGATCGTTTTATATACAAGGCCCAGTTCAACTCCGGATTTGTAGCTCGTCTAATGCTGAAAGATGGAGTGGTTCCAGCGATTAAGGTTGGAAGCAGGCGGTGAGTAAAACTGCTTCAAATGCCTTTGTGTTGTTAGCTATCGACTCGTTCATTCAAATGCGCTACGATTCCATTGTTTTTCAATGTAAATACACACTAGTCTGACTTGCAAAACCATTCTGCTTGCTACTGCTAATATTAAATCACATACAGTCCATAAATCAAATTATGTCCTCATAAACCACGAGAAAACACAAATGTTGCAAAACTCGCGCTTGACAAGCCGCTATAAGCAGGTAACGTTAAATATGTTTTACAGTACATACCATTGAGTACATCCTGACTCTGGATTATATATGTATGGCTAGATCCGATTGAGCTCCATGGTTTATTAAGGATAAAGTTTTTTCCACGTTTAAGGATGTCACAGCTTTCTCAGCTCTCAACGCATTAGCTGCACGCGCTCGTGATTCTTTAGCTCCACCCACACGATACACCCCCAGCCGCTCGTTGTTTTCCGGAAAGACTTGGCACAGCATATCTTTCTTTTATAAATATAATAAAACTAAAGATTTTTCGGAGATATGAAGGATGCAGTACTACTCTATAGGCACTCAAGATTGACATGAGATTGACTGAAACTGAGTGTTTCACCCCCCCTTTAAGTGAATGTTAAGTTGAGAAAGAAAACAAAACACATGTAGTAGGTATAATGGAATCGTCCATCGGGTCTTGAAGTAGCAGCAGATTATGAGATATTAAAAATATCAATATGGCAGTTTTTCCCCATGGTATGCATGTCAAAATTGTGGCCAGCGAAAATGCCTTGTCGAGCGAGTGGCTAGTAACTTTGAAAAACCACTAGCCACAATGGCTGGTGAGCAAGATAAATTCATGCATTTTATATATATATATATATATATATTTTTTAGTGGTGGGCCGTTATCTGCGTTAACGCAGCACTCGTATCGGGCGATAAAAAAAATATCGCCGTTAATCTATTCTCAAAGTTGGGTTGGGAGCTGGGTCTATACTAAAAATATCCATATTTCGATATGTATCGATACTGAAATATCTGAAACGATACGATACTCATTTTCTACAGTATCGATATCAGCTGCGCTCTCCTCTCCTCTCCGACCTACAGTGAGTTGACACGCACCCGCCTCCTCTCATTCAGTCCAGTTAACCCTCTGAACATGGCGAACGGGTGTTCTGCTGGATTTTTCATCATGACAGCGTGTTAGTATTGATGTGACCGGTCTGAATTTCGCGCGGGGTTGCACATAAATGTTAATTCTACTAATTCCCGCAGATTTCGCGCTCGCATCTAAAGCACACACACACATACCGTGATAAAGCCGACCTCTGACATACAAGTGCATAAATGAGCTCCTTTTTCCTGCTTATTAATGGTCAAATACACTCAAAAATGTCTCAATGCCCATCTCGGTGAGTTTTAACGTAAACACAGTCGTAACCAACTCACAGGAACAGTGTTTGGGATCCATGCGTGCTACAGGTCTTAAAGGGACAGAAGTTATTTATTTTTCAAACTACAAAAAGACAAACGATCACTTACGAGCACACATATTCTGAATGCCTTCGGCAGAATTCAAATGAGCCATTTTAATCTAGATTAATCTAGATTAATTCCAAGATTACAGTGAGATTAATCTAGATTTAAAAAAAAAAAATCTATGCCCACCACTAATATATATACACACTGCTCAAAAATATTAAGGGAACACTTAGTCATCACAGTATAACACCAAGTCAATTAAACTTCAGGGATATCCGTCTGTCCAGTTAGGAAGAATCAGTTTCACCTGCTTTGGTGCAAATGAAAGTGACAACAGGTGCACTGGAAAGGCAACAGCAAGACAATACCCCAAAATTGATTTTGCAGGTGGTGGCCATTGACAATTGTTCTCTCTTTATTCTTCCTGACTGATTTGTCTTTAGTTTTGTGCTTTGTTAGGGTCCTTGTCACTGCTTGTAGCATTAGGCAGTACCTGCAACCCAAACAGGCTGTACAGGCAGTCCTGCTCCTCCAGGATGGCACATCCATACGTGCCGTCGCAAGGAGGTTTGGTGTCTCCCACCCAGCACAGTTTCAAGAGAGAACTGTACAGGGACAAAGGAGGGCAACAAGCCAGCAGCAAGACCGGTATCTGCTCCTTTGTGCAAGGAGGAACAGGAGGAGCACTGCCAGAGTCCTACAAGCAGGCTCCAGCAGGCTACTGGTATGCATGTTTCTGACCAAACTGTCAGAAACGGACTTCATGAGGGTGGCATGAGGGCCCAACATCCTCTAGTGGGACCTGTGCTCAAAACTCAGTGCAGTTCGATTGGCATTTGCCATTCAAGTTCGCCATTGGCACCTAGATCTGTTCATGGATGAGAGCAGGTTCACACTGAGCACATGTGACAGACGTGAAAGAGTCTGGAGATGCAATGGGGAATGTTATGCTGCGGGCAACATCATCCAGCTTGAAGGTGGGTCAGTAATGGTCTGGGGAGGAATATCCTTGGAAGATTGCACAGACCTCCACGTGCTAGCCAATGGTTCCCTTACTGCTGTTAGGTACCGGGATGAAATCCTCAGAGCCATTGTCAGACCATATACTGGTGCAGTGGGCCCAGGGTTCCTCCTGGTGCATGATAAAGCCTGGCCTCATGTGGCTGGAGTGTGTAGGCAGTTTTTAGATGGCGAAAGCATTGATGCCATTGACTGGCCCTCATGTTCCCCAGACCTGAATCCAATTGAGAACCTTTGGAACATTGTGTCGGAACATCCGAAGCCACCAAGTAGCACCACAGACTGTCCAGGAGCTCACTGATGCCCTTATCCCAGTCTGGGAGAAGATCCTCCAGGACACAATCCACCACCTCATCAGGAGCATGCCCAGATGTGGGTGTATGAAACATGGCACATGGGGGGCATACACACTATTACTGACTTACACTATGAGGTGCTGTGAAGAACTTCATGCAAGTCTGTAACTAGATTTTTGGTATGATTTTTAATCCAGGCCTTAGTGTGTTGATGATTTTGGTTTTCCATTGATTGTTCTCAACACATTATTGAATGTATATAAATAAAGATTTTCAAATTGAATATTTCATCCATTGAGATCCAATGTGTGATTAAAGTGTTTTGAGCAGGCCGTTAAATGTTATAATTTAACTTGATTTTCTAATTCAATGTTATACTCGCCACTGAGAAAAAGCAGTTTTAAATCCTGCATATAAGCATGAGAGAAACTTCCAGTTGCTAATTGTTTCTGCATATTTGTATGTTTTCAAAAGATGAAAATATGCCCAGTGTGTTCTTTTGGAGGACAGTGAGGCATGTGAAATTGTGTGGAATGATGAGTCACTATGACTTGTCTATGTGTGAATACAAACATACTTGGAGTTCCATGGAAATTTCAGTTTTAGCCGCGAGATACCCTTCTCATAATGCAATGCCAGTGAACTGGGTGTGTTCTCCTGCTTGTATGCTACTGGCTGTGCCGCTTACCGTCAGATAGCCTCGCATTCGCTATGTAAACTATTCAAAAACTTCATTGTGACCCCTTGTTTTGACTGATGCTAATCACATAAGGTCTCTGAGAATGATTTGGTGTGTGTTTCTACTAGTCACAGATGAGTGCGTTCTGTGAGCTGTTGAGACACAACACAGCTGTATAGAGCTATAGCTGGTAAGCGTCACTGAAGTTATTTGTACACTGAATGTACCTTGGAACTAACTTCAAAAAACTATAATTGTTATTTCAATAACACAATCTCTGTTTATGCAGGCCTCTTATTCACATGTAGACCCTTTCACATGCCCAAAGGACAACATATCCACATAAAAACATGCATCTATGCTCACATGCATGCATCTTACCCGGTGCTTTCTTCATGGCCTTGGAGGTAAAAGTTAATGTTATTGACCAAGAAGCTGAAGAGTCGTCCGTACAGAGCTTTGGCCAAGAGGTCTCTGTGATGGTTGGACATTTCAACTGTGTGGCGCCTTGTTATGACATCACCTGAAGCAGAGGGCAAATGCCAAGCCATTAGAGACTTTTTGCATTGTCTTCCATCCTTAAACACTAGCAGATATCAATTTCTGCAAAGTCTGTGTCTATCCATCCATCCATCCATCCATCCATATATCCGTCCATCTATCTTTGTCATCAATTTTTCGTTGTCTCACCCATCCATCCATCCATCCTTCCATCCATCCATCTCTACCTACCCGTCTATCCATCTATTTGTCAGTCTGTCTGTCTCTCTGTCTTTCTATCCAACAATTTATCCCCGTCTGTCTATCTATGAATTTGCTTGCCTGACTGACCATCCGTCCGTCCATCCATCCATCCATCCATCCATCCATCCATCCATCCATCCATCCATCCATCCATCCATCCATCCATCCATCCATCCATCCATCCATCCATCCATAATCTCTACCTACCTGTCTATCCATCTATATATCACTCTGTCTGTCTGTCTGTCTCTCTTTCTATCTATCCAACAATTTATCCCGGTCTGTCTATCTATGAATTTGCTTGCCTGACTGACCATCCATCCATTGTTGTCTCACCCATCCATCCATCCATCCATCCATCCATCCATCCATCCATCCATCCATCCATCCATCCATAAATCTTTACCTACCTGTCTATCCATCTATTTATCATTCTGTCTGTCTCTCTGTCTATCTATCCAACAATGTATCCCCGTCTGTCTATCTATGAATTTGCTTGCTTGAATGACCATCTATCCATCGTTCTCTGTCTGTCTGTCCATCCATCCGATTTATCATTCTGTCTGTTTATCAATTGTTCAATCTGTCCATCATCTGCCCATCCATCTATCCACTGTTTATCAATTGTTCTATTTTCGATCTGTCCATCCACCTGTCCATCATCTGTTCATCCACCCACCCACTGATCCATCCTTCCATCCATCCATCCATCCATCTTATCATTGTACCATCCATTTTTCCATCTATCGTTGTATCAACCATCGTTCTCTGTCTGTCTGTCCATCCAATTTATCATTATGTCTGTTTACCCATTTGTCTGTTTATCAATTGTTCTATTGCCATCCATTCATCCATCCACCCTAAATAACGTTGTGATCCACAGAAGAAACTAGTTTTGCTGCCCGACCAGCTAGACCATCACCAAACTAGGATTAACAACATTCAAATTCAAGCTGGTCCTTTAAGTAGGGTTGGCAGTTGGCACCACATAAAAAGTAGAGAATGCAGTAAACAAAAAAACAAAAAATCAGAACAGCCAGCGACTGCTCAAAACAACATGGGAACAGGGCAACAAGGAAAACAAACAGGAGACAGTGTGTCACATTTTGACTGATATACAACGCATGTGGGTGGCAGAAAAACAAGCGGCCCATTGTTGGTTTTGCTGGCTGAGGGGACACTGCACATGCTAATGTGGAGGACACATAGCGCCTGGGCTCCGACGATGTGACCTTTGATGATGTCAGACACTGAATCACTGCATTCGCTATGCCATTCATGGCCGCCACAGTGCGTCAACTTCCAGATGATTTACTCCAAAAAAATACAAATTATACATTGCTACTTGTTTCATAAACTCTACGGTTCAATATTTTCAGAGAGTAAAAGCAAAATGTTAAATGTTTCATCATGCAACGCTACCGTATAGATTCTTGGAATATAGCATACAAGTGAATTGACCACTTTTATATTACTTCAGTGTTTTTTGGACATTGTTTGGAGAGCAAATCCTGACAGAATTAACATTTTTGGGTGAACCATTCCTTTAAAGGAGAGGCATAGATGTATGACAAAAGGAAGGAGACACAGAGAGACAAATCTCGGACAGACACAAGACAATGCCAAGTCTGCTTGTAATTATAGGCAATAGGTCAGTGTGTCCTCAATGGCTGAATTAGGTTAATATCCAGACATCATGTGATTCATACATACTCCACACTTGTTATATAATGGCACAACATGTGCACAGTCTAGACCTCGCAACAGAACTGTGTGTTTATGCGTGTATATTTTGAACGAGGAGGCAGTTATCCAATTGAGTCAAATTGAGCCAAATTGGGCTTGCCAGTAACACAATCCAAGGCCAAATGCTTGAGGCCACATTCATTGATGAGTTTATGACTGAGCAAAAGCCAGTACATCTCAATGAACAGTGTCAGCAGGCCTCCTGGCAATGAGATGCACTCTATACGTGGCCTTATGGTAAAACATGTTTAGTGCGTGTGTTGATTGATGCTGGTGCGTGGAAACGGAAGCGTGTACCTTTGAAACACTGCACATCTGAGGTGAGGGCAGAACCTAGATCCTCAGAGCTCACCTGCAACATCCCAGCCACTACAGAAGAAAAAAACAAATCGAGATACATTTGTTAGCATACAAATGCTTATATATCTATATCCTGATTGGATGAGCCACATTTGAAATTATTATATAAAATTTTTTAGAGAAATCTTAGAAAATGAGACATTGATTTTAAAAATAAAATAAAGTAGCACCTTTTGGAAGGGTGTTATAAAAAACACTTATTGCAATCTGAATTATGTACTGAATCGACTGGAAACTTACTGCTGCTTTGTCATTTCCATAAGCTTGTAATATATATTATATATATATTATATATATATTATATATTATATATATATATATATATATATATATATATATATATATATATATATATATATATATATATATATATATATATTACAAGCTTTTACACTACCTTTCAAAAGTTTGGGGTCAGTAATTTTGTAAAATGTAATCATGGGTTCCACAAAAACAAAGCATAACAGCTATTTTCAATATTGACAATAATAAGAAATGTTTTTTTGAGCAGCAAATCAGCATATTAGAATGATTTCTGAAGGATCGTGTGACCCTGAAGACTGGAGTAATGTTGCTGAAAATTCAGCTTTGCAAAGGAATAAATTACATTTTAAAACAAATAATTTTTTTTAAAATTCTAAATACTGTATTTTTTATCAAATAAATTCAGCTTTGGTGAGCATGAGTGTCTTCTCTCAAAAACATTATAAAAAATCTGGGCAACCCGAAACTGTTAAATGGTACTGTACATTAATTAGTACAGATAATTACAAACACAGATACTTCTTAACTGTACATGATAGTATATAGTGTATTAGTATAGAACTCACAAGATGCAAACGGCACACCCACCATTTAACAATGGCTTTGATTGTGGCTCATCCAATCAGATTTGAGAGTCAACATGCTATAAAACATACAGTACACATTCTTGTTTTATACTCCACCTATTTACTTATTATTCCTATTACGAGCTTATAAATTACAGTACACGAGGTGCCAAAAGCAAACCGTAATGTGTGTGTGATACACCCATTTAAACGCCCCGACGCCCTTGATCTTACACAGTTTACAGTTCCACAATGATGGAAGCCTCATAGGGATGTACATGTATCAGTTTTTATATTTGTGCGCGCTGACGTCACTTGTTTACCCAGACTCAGTATTATGTGTGTCATTATGTAACACGAGGGGACCGAGTGGCCGTTCAGTTCCGCCGTGCTGCTCCGAGGGCTTAAGGAAACAGGTGACCCTGTGAATGTTTGTGTCTGGAAAGGGTTGATTAGCTCAAAATTGGAGGACAGAGCATGTATGTGCTGGAGGGTGCTGTGTATTATTAGAGTGGCAGAGAGAGTTTTCCATTGTGCGGTGAGTGATTCCGCTATTAGGTCACGGTAGAACTGATGTAAACAACCCAGGATGGTGTGACACAGTTCTTTCTGCGTAGTCACCCGCCCACTTCCCCTGTCTATCCTTCAGGCCTCCCGGTGGAGGAGACCGGCCCCTGCTGGCCTCATCGCGCAGCTGCATGACTGACCTCTGTCGAGCAGCTGCAAGTCGGACACAAATGCAGTGTCAGCGTCTGTCAGGGCGGTGAAGCGCAGATCTCCCAAATGCAGCAGCGCAGAGAGGACCACAAACAAATTCTCCACCTCCTAAAAGAGAAACAAACAATCTGCTGAGAATCAGACTGGACTGAGGGCAGAAAACAGCCCTTTGGAGAAACAGGGCTGATTGCAGTTCAGTCATATTTGAGTGCAGGGTCCAAAATTACAGAATCAAATGAGATTTTCTTCATTCAAGTTAGAATAATTTGCTATGCTCCGTTTAACCACTTTTGACAACACTGATATGATTTGCTACTCTAAATACAGAAATAAACAGTAGTTCCACAACATCTAACATTGCTTACAGCACCGTTAAGTGACCAATGCAAAAATATGAGGAACAAAATCAGCACTTTTTCCGGAAAAGACAAAACAAAAACCGATACACATATACACACACGCATACATTATATTTTCACTTAATTTTAGTTTGAGTTTTAGTTATTTTCTTTTATGCTTTTGTCATTTTTGTAATATTTCAACTTAGCTTTTTTCAGTTTAAGTAATCTTAGTACTTTCAATTATTTTTATTTCAGTTAGTTGCCACGACAACATTTCTAATAAAAAATGAAATAAACATTATTTCTAATTTTCATTTAAGTTTTTCATCTAATATTTATATTTTATTTATTTATTTTATTGCAGCCTTATTTCAGTTAACAAACAAGGTTTTTAATGGTTTAAGTGAACAATAACAGCAATTAGATGACTTAATAATTGAATTTATATATATATAAATAAATAAAAACAATTTAACTGCTTAAAAAACCTTTAAAAAAACTAAAAAACAAGAGGCAAACTGAAATCATCCCTTTTTCCATTAATAGCTCATTCAAAAACATACAGAATAAGAATCTTAAATATTATATAATAAAAAAATAATTTAAAATATTAACAGTCTATTAATAAAGTTAGTAAAAATGTATAATAATAACAATAATAATAATGCATTTTGAAAACGAGTAGTGTTGTCATATTCAAAGCTGAAATACCGGAGGAAATATCTTGGCCAATATGGAGGGTCTCTAAATATTGTTTTGGACATTGGGGCAAAAAGCTTGAGAAACACTGGTCTGTGTGTAAAAAGAAAAAGATGAGGAAGTTGTATAGACCGTGAAGCGTGAATGTAGATAGACACTACAGTCAGAGAGACTTGTGTGACAGAGTTACTGTGTGTGTGGGTCATTGCGGGTCGTGCTGCACTGATGGGATGAGAGAACAATCCTTCTTTAATGAAGCTGATTTACAGGTTCCTGGTAGGATTAGAACACAGTGTCTGGCTGGAAGTCAGGTGTGTGTGTGTGAGTTGATGTGTGTGTTTGGACCAAACACACAAACTGAACGCATGACTCAGAACGGAGCGTAACTCTGGTATGAAACCCTACTCTTTAACAAAAGGTTCGTGTATCACCATGAGGGTGTGCACGTGTGCGCGCACACAAATATATGGTATATACGGTACAGGATACCATACGCTAGTGTTCCATTCTGAACATACCGTTCTAGTCGCTACACAACTATAACATAACACACAGGTTGACAGTCTGAATGCCAGTCTGAGTTGTGTGTTTTTATAGTCTGCAGACATAGTGTAATGAGTTATAATGTGTAAACCTACATAAATCAGAACAACATGTCTGAAGCGGCTGCCAAAGCCAAAGGCATACTTACTTTCTCCATCTCTCTACACGTGAGTCACCTAAAACCAGAACCACTTTGTCTACTTTAGACGAAACAGATCAACTCCTACTGAGGCTGTGAAGTAATGTCTGGATGTAGGCAGAGCAATCCAAAAGCTGCCTGCATATCAAAATATAGTGAATATTAATAAAGTGGAACTTTGCTGATTTACAATGTCGGTACTGCAGTATATGTAAATGAACAATGTTTACTCAATCTCTTTGTTACCTGGAGTGAGAACAGTATGTGAGCCAAGTAGTATGTCCGAATTCATAGTATTCATAAAATAGTAGGTAAAAACTATGGATTCTAAAGTGTGCATTCAATGGACAATTTACTATCCCATGAAGCCACGGGAGAGGACTTGTGAATGGAAGCGAAGCGATGCCATAGGTCACATGACAATGACAACATGGCGGATGTAGTATATCTGAATTTCATTCATACTACACACAGACACACATTCATATAGAACACACTTTTTTTAACGGTCACAAAGTTCAAAGTGTTTGTTTTGTTTTTTAGATTTTCTTTTGTGGTGGTCTCACCTTATTTATGATTCTTTGCAGCCTTTAGCCGCGCACTGGATCCTTCAACAGAAACCAAAAGCCAAAAGTAACTCACTCCAGCTAAACGTTTACTCTTTGAATTCTTGCACCCGGGAACAACACAAGTTGACACCATTGTAACTAAAAGTTTGCAAAAAAGTATTTCCTACTTAAGTAAGGCGCTCTAGTCAAGCGTATCCATAGCAGACTGGGAGTGGACTTGGAAAGCAACATGCCCAGTGAATCTTTGGCGAACTGGAAGACAACAGCCTTTTTTCTTTGTTTTCTCTAGTCAGGTTATCTACTCTAGTTATATTTTACAGCATAAGCAGCCAAGCAGTGGTAATTTCGTTGACAAATAATTTTCGTCAACAACCTTATTTCACTGATGAAAACGAGACGATAACTAAATAAAAAACAGTTTTGGATGACAAAAACTATGACAAAAATCAACTGTCATTTTTGTCAACGAATAAAAACGAGACGCAAATGCTAGGGAGGGACGATTAGGGAAGAGATCCAGTCAGAACTGATGTCCTGTGTAATAGATGCGCACATTTGAATTGAAAAGTGCTGATCTAACCGCGGGAAAACACAGCGCTGTTGCGCGTTCTACAGGCTCACGCAAACGCTTCAAAGCAGCTCAATCAACACATTTATGCCAGGTAATTGTTTATGAACTAATGCTGATGAATAATGACGATATTTACTTTACGATGTTTATATAGTAATACGTTTTAGACGGTTGTAACAATGCATATTTTATCTCCCTCATATGAACTTGAAAGAGCAGCTGCAATAGTAAGGCGCAGACATTTCAAAATAAGAGTCAATGTGTATTTCGAGCTAGTTTATAATTAAAAGTCACGTATTTTATATACGTTTTTGGTTACACAATAAACTGTATTTAATTTCATTCCCATTTAATTCATATTTAGGAGGAAAGAGTAAGAACAGTATTTGACATATTATTCAATAAAGTATCATGGTTATAATAGTTAACTAAAACCATTAAAAAATATTAGTTACTTGAAATTAAATAAATGTTAACAGAAATAAAAAATAAACAAACGTATTTGAAGCTTTAGCTTAACCTGATATACAAACTAAAACAGAAGTACGAAATTATAAAAACTATATAGATGTTTAAAAAAAAAAAAAAAAAAAAGTGAATTGAGCTCTCACAATTATGTCAAAATGTCAGTTTTGACATGTATTCAAGTAACAGTCGGTTATGTAATGCTTAAATGCTCAATGAATGCATTACAATTCAACTAAACTCATTAGATTTTAGTCAACTAAAACTAGACTAAAAACAATTCAGGTGAATAGAATATGGCTAAAACTGAATGGCATTGTAGTCAAAAGACGATGACTAAAACTAAATCAAAATTTGCCATCAAAATAAACACTGCAGCCAAGTTTTATTGAAAGCCCATTTTGCCAGCGGTGAAGTACCTTTTTAAGGGTGGAACCACCACGTTGGATGCCACAGGGTCATCATTTCTGGTTGCAAAATGTCATGATTATTTTTAGTACTTGCAATGCATATAAATAAAAGTTTAATTAATGTATTATTGATTTAAAATGTATTAATTCATTTCTTTCCAGGTTTAAATTAGACTTTGAATCCTAGATTTTTTTTTATGTGTTCTCAGATTTTTGGACTTCATTGTACTTCTCTATCACACACACTTGAAAACAAACTAAATCAAAACTTAGCATGCATATGTAGTAGGGGTGTAACAATTCTCAAAAAAAAAAAAAAATCTGATCGTACTATTCTCCACCCACAGTTGGGCACACGTACTTGCACCGTAGTTCATCTCAAATCTGACGACGCATCTATAATATGTTTTTTTGAAAATAATGCGTAAAACAGACAGACAGAGTTCAGGTAATGCATGTTTCTGTCGATGGATACACATTCTGGCTTCCCAATACATTACACTAGCGATGATCAAAAAGCGTGGACAAAGCAGTCACTCTTGTAAACTTTGTTCAATGAGAGTGCCGCATGCTCCAACATGACTGTCATATACGCCATCATCGCCCAGGTGTTGATAGCGCGCGAGCGCAGATGAGACCTAAACATCACACGTTGCTATTTGTGTTTAAACTAAATTAATTTAAGCCTTGCCAATTTAAACAATCATGAGCAATACGCGTAAGAGAACTGTGTGTGTGTGTGCACAGCGCGTTGCAGATAGTGCGCAAATATTGAGTTCTCTTTCAAGTCTTGCCCTTAAACGGTCAAATTCACACAAAAAAATTATGTCAACATGCCCGTCTTGGCGAGTATCCTAGCAAACATAGTAGGTTATGTCTTAAGTAAGACGTAAACAGTCGAGAAAGACATGTGTTCATGTGTAACAGTATGTACTGGATCCGTGCATTATGTCTTAAAGGGAAAGTTTTTAATGTTAATCAAACAACAAATGACAAAGAAATCACTCACTCTTGACTGAATAGATTTTGCAACTTCAATAATAATTCATCTTTATTTAATGATTACAGTGAAGATTATATTATGCAATGTTATTTTATATTTTATTACTTTATTCAATTTCTATGCCTGAAAACTACTGTTAGATACCTGAAAAGCACAGTTTATTTTAAATGAATCTTTGCTCTATTGTATGTATGTGGGTTGTTGCTTGTAGTTTGATTATCTGTTCTTATTTTCATTATTTTTATTTGACAGTAGTCTTGAACATGGCACATACAGTACCAAACCTGAAACCGCGACCCTAAAATCATGATGAAACAGAACCTTGAGTAATTTGAACTGTTGCACCCCTAATGTGTAGTTATTTTGCATCGTTGCATGTGTGCGGGAGGATAAATGTGTTCTTGAACACGTATGTACCAGTCTGTTGAAGCCGAGCGCACGCAGAGCCTGTTTAAGGGCCGAGAGCTTCTCTCTGCTCTGAGGACATGCTGTAGCTACTGCAGGAGTCTCACTGGGAGCCGCTGTGCTCAGACACCTGCAAAAAACAAAACAAAAAAAAAAACACAAGAGACATGATTAGTCTGCTGATTTAAGATTTGTGATGATTAAGACTTTACGTTGGCAGTGCCATCTTGACATGAGCATTTGGTGTGGGACTTTTAGTGGGCTAAAGTAAGTTTGAGGTGTTAAAATTCAAGTCAAAGAAAGGTGAACGTTCAATTTTTAATGATAACCTCCCATTTACCCCATGCATGATTTGTTGAGGAGGACACTTGGAGTCACAGAGAGTTCAGGGTAAGCCAGTTTAAAATAACCCAGTACACAAAAAAAGAAGAAAAAAAAATCTTTTTTTTAAGGTTTACGAATTTCAATTGCATAGTCAAATTCCATCAAATTAAATCATCCTTACATATTCATATTATGAATTAAGAATTTTAAATGATAAAAAAAAAAACTAGAGCTTAATACAAATATGCTGTATAAACCTTAATGGAACAGGGGAATGAACCGTATGTATGTATGTATGTATGTGTGTGTGTGTGTGTGTGTGTGTGTGTGTGTGTGTGTGTGTGTGTGTGTGTGTGTGTGTGTGTGTGTGTGTGTGTGTGTGTGTGTGTGTGTGTGTGTGTGTGTGTGTGTGTGTGTGTGTGTGTGTGTGTGTGTGTGTGTGTGTGTGTGTGTGTGTGTGTGTGTGTGTGTGTGTGTGTGTGTGTGTGTGTGTGTGTGTGTGTGTGTGTGTGTGTGTGTGTGTGTGTGTGTGTGTGTGTGTGTGTGTGTGTGTGTGTGTATGTATGTATGTATGTATGTATGTATGTATGTATGTATGTATGTATGTATGTATGTATGTATGTATGTATGTATGTTATGTAGTATATATATATATATATATATATATATATATATATATATATATATATATATATATATATATATATATATATATATGTATGGAACAAGGGGAGCATTTCAATTTATGTGATTTTCGTATTCATAAAAAAAAAAATATATATATATATATATATTATATTATATATATATATATATATATATTATTTATATATATATATATATATATATATATATATATATATATATATATATTTTTTTTTTTTTTTTATGAATACGAAAATCACATAAATTGAAATGCTCCCCTTGTTCCATTAAGATTTATTCAAAATGGTTTATTAAGCTCTAGTTTCTGTTCCCTCGATTTATTCAACCGTGGACATGTTGTAATAATTTGTTCCCTTGTTTAGTTAAATCTAAACGAGGGAACAAATTAGTTAAAATGTTGCCACGATTTAATAAAACGAGGGAACAAAATAATAAATTATGGGAACTAATTCTTAATTTGTGGCCACGACTTAACAAAAACAGATGAACAAATTATTACAACGTGGTCATTCAGTAAATCGAGGTATAAACAAATAATTCTATCAGGCACACAATTTACTTAAAACGAGGGAACAAATTAGTAAAATTGTGCTAACATACGGGTAAATCATGGGAATTCAGTGTTAATTTGTGGCCACGATTTACAAAAAATGAGAGGAAGAATTCTTAATTTATAGTAATGAATTATGTTTTCATAATTCGTATTTATGTGCAGCGCTCCGTATATTGGCAATGTTTGTGAATAAAATAAAAGAATCTGTTACTTTTTTTTTGAGTATATTTTTTACAGTATTTGACTACATTGTTACGTTTTTTTGCAAGGAAGGTCTTGAACAAAAAGTGTTTCTCTCAAAACAGCATTTCTAGATTGCATGAGTTACCTGTGGGCTAAGACATTGTTTAGATATAGATTACTCTTCTCCTCTGCTGAAAGCCCCTCAGCCATCAGGTAGAAGATGTTAAAGTTCTGCTGGTGTGGTGGCATGCAGATGACCCTCGACTTCTCCAGCATATAAGTGTACAGACGGCCTAAAATCACAAACGGTGAGAGAAGAATCTTTGTAAATATTAGTAGAGCAATTGCACCCTCTATAGGTGAAGGATGATGGATCAGAAATCCTCTGCTGAGAGCTAACAAAATGCATTAAAGTGTATAGTGTTGTATGTAAGCAGAATAATAGTGTAGTGTAACTACCTCTGAGTAGAGTCTTTCTCTTCTCGCAGTACTGCAGTGAGATCAGCTTGATAAAACGGCTTGCAGAGGAGTTCATCTGAGTCTTAGCATGGCCAAAAGCTTCCAAGATCACATTCACCTGCAAACAAATGACAGAAAAATTAAGAAGTGATTACAAAAAAAGTCAGTGGCATAGTAGACGGGCACAATACACCCCCAGCTTTTATTATAGATTATAGATTAATCATCTGATTGTGGTTATTCTTTTTAATCCAATTATGTTGCCATCAAATGCACAATATCGTGTCTTTTTTTTTCCTGTGAAAGAATAAAGAATATAATAAAACACTATTACAAAGTACATAAAGATGTTTAATCAAACTGCATTATTATTCATTATAGTATATGATGTTACATTACATTATATTATAAATATTATTCATTTTCACAACATTAAAGGAAATCGTATGGGCCCATTTTATTACATTTTTTATTATTATATTATATATTATGCCAAGAATAATAAAAAATATATATTATTATTAAGCTTACACTGAACAAAACAGAATTTATTTGAATTATTTATCTGACAATTAATCATTAGCGCAGATTCAAGATCGTGACAGGCCTGAGAAATGTTGATGTACACTCTGTCTCAAACCCTAGAGAGCTGCCTACCTAGACAGCATTTTACAGTGCTAGCAATGTGCTGCACAGACAGGCGATGAAGAAGAAAGTTCCAATATAAGTTTTATTAATAATCCACAGGGTACAACATAACTAAAGGTACCAGAAACCGAAGGAGGAACTTAAGTACAGACACAAACAAGGTCAATTAACGATACACAGCTGAAAACAACAAACTAATCATCTAAGTAACCATAGAGACAAAGGAGTGGCAGGAAATTCAAACAAATGAAGACATGTGACTGTTGAAAAACTAAAAGTCCATGAAAATGAAACTAAGAACAAACTAACTGAATATTTGTAACAGACAGACACACAGACAGTGAAACACATAGACAGACAAAACAGACAGACAGACAGAAAGAGAAACACATAGACAGACAAAACAGACAGACAGACAGATAGTGAAACACATAAACAGACAGACAAACATACAGACAGACAAACAAACAGACAAACAGACAGACAGTGAAACAAACAAACAAACAAACAAACAAACATACAGACAGACACATAAACAGAGACAAACAGACAGACAGACAAACAAACAAACAAACATACCGACAAACAAACAGACAGACAGACAGTGAAACACATAGACAGACAAACAGACAGAAACACATAAATAGACAGACAGACAAACAGACATAGACAAACACATAAACAGACTGACAGACAGAGAAACACATAAACAGAGACAAACAGACAGACAAACATACAGACAAACAAACAAATAGACAGACAGACAGACAGGGAAACATAGACAGACAAACAGACAGAAACGCATAAATAGACAGACAGACAAAGACACAGACAGACACAAAAACAGACAGACAGTGAAACACACAAACAGACAGACAGAAACAGATAGACAAACAGACAGATAAACACATAAACATAGACAAACAGACAGACAAACAAACATACAGACAGACAGACAGACAAACACAAACAGACTGACAGACAGAGAAACACATAAACAGAGACAAACAGACAGACAAACAGACAGACAAACATACAGACAAACAAATAGACAGACAGACAGAAAGACAGACAGACAGGGAAACATAGACAGACAAACAGACAGAAACGCATAAATAGACAGACAGACAAATAGACACAGACAGACACAAAAACAGACAGACAGTGAAACACACAAACAGACAGACAGACAGACAGACAGAGAAACACATAAACAGACAGACAAACAGACAGACAAACAGACAGACAAAAAAACAGACAGACAGACAGACAAACGCATAAACAGACAAACAGACACACAGCGAAACACATAAATAGACAGGCAAACAGACAGTTAAACACATAAATAGACAGACAAACAAACAGACAGATAGACAGACAGACAGCGAAACACATAAATAGACAGGCAAACAGACAGTTAAACACATAAATAGACAGGCAAACAGACAGTGAAACACATAAACAGACAGACAAACAGACAGTGAAACAAATAGACAGACAAACAGACAGACAGATATACAGACACAAAGACAGACAGACAGTGAAACACAAACAGACAAACAAACAGACAGATAAACGCATAAACAGACAGACAAACAGACAGACAAAAAAAACTAAGAAACAGACAACGAAACACAAAAAGACAGACAGACAGACAGTGAAACACATAAACAGACAGACAAACAGACAAAGAAACATACATAGATAGATAGACAGACAAACAGACAGACAGTGAAACACATAAATAGACAGACAGATTTGGTGTCTGATTAGAAATAATAATTGCTTCATGTTATATGTGATATAAAGGAAGCAGGCAGCTGCCTTTACGTCAATTTTTTATGCCCTTCCCTCGCTAACGTCTCAATGTCTCATTCACTCAGATGTGCATCAATTATTATGATGAAACACCCTAAGCCCTTGATCAATTGGAATCCACAATGGAGCTGATTTATTATTTACCTTTTTTTCTCCTTTGTTTTACACAACATTCTATAGGCCTGAATATATGCTTGGAGAAAATATAAAAAAATTACACAAACGAAAATGATAATCCTACAATAAACTATAACAGTCAGCATAAAGTAGCTACACATATGAAATGCTGTTAAATGTCAAAGTAACACACATATCATACACTACAGTTGTGTGGGGTGGGAGTAAATTAAAGGGATAGTTCACCCAAAACTGAAAATTATCCCATGATTTACTCACCCTCAAGTCATCCTAGGTGTATATGACTTCTTTCAGACGAATACAATCGGAGTTATATTATAAAATGGCCGGGCTCTTCCAGGCTTTATAATGGCAGTGAATGGCTGTTTCTGTTTTGAAGTCCATAAAAGTGCATCTATCCATTATATAACTGCTCCACACGGCTCTGATTGTATTCGTCTGAAAAAAGAATGTCATATGTGTATGACTAGGATGACTTGAGGGTGAGTAAACCATGGGATAATTTAAATATTTGGGTGAACTATCCCTTTAAGCAAGCAGATCTGCAACGTTGCAATCATGGTGCCCCTTGTGGTCAATGGATCTGCCTGAAGTGTACATTTTGAGTAGACTCGCTCTGTCAAAATAGAGGGGTCAAGGGTCTGTCCAAATAAACTTCCCTTGCCCACTTGACTAAGTTGAACACACTTTAAAATGGTGGTGGGGATTCCCCCGAGGGGAAGTGCTTAAGAAAGTTTGTGAATACATGTCTATGTGTAGGCTCACTATGCTCATGAGGACACATAATAAGAGCATTTGGCACTTGCTTCCACTAGGTGGCGATAAGCCACCATTGATAAAATGTGCTCATTAAGAGACAAGGCCGTGTTCAGATCATACACACACACACACACACACACAGAAGTATTCAAGCGTAATAATGTCACCCATAGCTCCAGGCCATTAAACCACTCTAATGGTTTCTGTATGTGGATATGAAGTCTTGAGCTAACAAGAAATGGCTTTTTCCTTGAGATTCAGCCATAAGTACAATCTGCTCCCCTTAGGCTTTGTATAGTCATTCAAAGCATCTAATTCTCCCATGAATAAGAGAATAACAGCTGTTTGAGGCTATCATGACTGAAGGATAACCGGAGCAACTGAAAGCACATAAACACCTCCAGGGTCAAGATGACAGAACACATGTGAGGAAAACCACAGCGAAAATACTGAACGTTCAACACAATGAACCTAAAACATAATCATTACACAAAAAGCCACTCAACGACTGCAAATAAACCATCCTAAATATTTGATTTATGGTTTAAAAAAGGTAACACTTTATTTTAAAGTGTCCTTGTTATATAGTTACAGTAGTAATATAAATTATGCATAATCACATGCAACAAAACCACATGATTATTTATTATAATTATTCAGTACTTAAATGTATAATTCCACTGTAACACTGACACCTGTAATTATACATTTAAGTATTGAGTAACATTAAGTAACTTCATGTACTTACAATAGGGTTATGATTAGGGTTTGGTTTGTTTTATGGTTAGTTTTATGTAAATATGCATAATTTATAGTTATTACTATAATAACTACATGTAACAAATGTAATAACGACACTGTAAAATAAAGTTTTACTTAATAAAGTGTACAAAAGTATCCCCAGGTAACACTTTACAATGAGGTCCTAATTAGTTAACGTTAGTTGATGCATTGTCTAAAAATAACTAACAATGAGCAATTCATTTGTTACATTGTTTATTAATCTGTTAACGTTAGTTAATAAAAACATAACTGTTCATTGTTAGTTCCCGTTAGCTCAGGTCCAATAAATAATATTTACAGACACAAATTTGGATTTGTATAATGTATTAGTAAATGGTGAAATTAACATTAACTGATATTAAAGAGCACCTATTATGGCATTTAAAATGTTCCAAATATTGTTTTAGAAGTCCCCAACAACAGTTTTGCATGCATGCAATGACAAAAAAGACTTTAGTTTTCTTATAATATGCATTTATTTTGACCTGTTTTGACAGCGATTCTCAAATGATTCCTTTAGTGATTCACTTTTCAAAACCCCGCCTTTACGTGACGCTAATCTGCGGTGATTGGTCCGATGAACCAGTCAGTTGTGATTGGTATAGGCTGTGCAGATATTTTCGGAAACGGAACGCCCATCAAAGTCTTATAGTGACAGTAATTTGTTTATATGTGTCAGGAGTTATGAATATGAAAACCGCGTCGGTACCGTTTGATTGTAATATGAGCCTCAGCTGATCTCATTCATAAAAAAACTCCTCTATTCTCCTCACGAAGACTCGCGACAAATCAACATCCCTCAGGGCTTTTAGTTCAAAAGTGTGCAGATGAGGAGACATATTGATAGATTCTCATATGTCTGTGTCAAATTTCTAAACAGAGGAGTATTTTATATTCAATACTTCCTCAAAATGCGCAGATGTAGCCTAATCATAAGCGATTGAGTCTCTTATGTGTTGTTTTCAATTCATACTGGCAGCCGGATGGCGCTCTGTGCACATGTAGTCCATATATGGTGCAGACAG
Source organism: Gobio gobio (assembly GCF_949357685.1). NCBI lineage: Eukaryota > Metazoa > Chordata > Actinopteri > Cypriniformes > Gobionidae > Gobio > Gobio gobio. Next base: position 22,527,813 of record NC_137103.1, read on the forward strand.
ACGAAGAAGATACCATGTGCCATAATAGAAGTCCATAATAAAAGCTTCCTGAGATCGCGAAACATGCAAATAGAGACATTTGAAGACTAATAAACACACAATCGCGACGATGTATGGTTTGTCTTCAAGCCACTTAGTCTTCAAATGCTCATCCTTGGGCAGATGAAAAAAGTTTGCTTTTGAGTCGCACTTCAGAACACAGCGTCTCGTGGCCATGATGTTTTCTAGTTTTCACTGGCGTCTTGGAGCGCAATAAGTGGGCGTATCGTATTCAAATAACTTGACAAGTTGACGTCATCTAGTCAGAGAAAAAGCTTCGGTCTTCTAACGATTCTTAAAAATGACTCAGAGTCGACTCTTACTTTTGAAAGAAAATAACTATATATACGGTGCAATGTCATATTTCAAACTTTGCAGGATGTTTTTGTTCACTTAGATCTATGTTACACACTACATGAAAGGTAAATTTTAAAATTCCATGATAGGTGCTCTTTAATACATTTTCATTGCTAATGCAGTTACCTAATGTTAACAAATGAAACCTTATTATTAAAATTATTCTGCCTTTTGTAATCATTTGGGCCCCTACAAAACAAAAAATTACATTAAATTTACAAGTATTATATGTCGAATATGTTCATTTCTCCTGTCAGGCAGTAGATGTATGTGGTGTAGATGTTCGTATGGGATGAACAGACAGATACTCCAGTAAATTGACGTGCAGACTTACATGCTTCATCCGTGGCTCTAAAGCGAAGCCTTTGGGACTGGAGCGAACAGCCAGGTGTTTCAGGATGTGCTTACAGGCTACAGACTTCCCAGAACCGCTCTCTCCACTAGACAGAAAGGAAAAAAATCAAAGTGAGAGGAGATACAGTTGTAAGTATCTGTTAAAAAAAATAATGTACTGACTTTTAAAATATATTAGAGAGTGTTGGGAAAATGTGCCTAATTGTCATGAAAATAATGTGAAAGCGGGGGGGGGGGGGGGTACAATGCGAAAGCTGGAAAACATATTAAATGGTGTTGGAATAAGCTTAATTTTCTTTAAACAAAATATAATTTATTATGTAATGTAACCTAGACATGTTCTTGACAGGCTTCCTGTGATTCACCCGAGAGAGCAGCTGAAAAAAAAAAACAATTCTGTAAAGCGGCAGCTAAAAGTTCCACTGAACAGTTGATATTTTAAAGACCCCTGGGCCGGCTGTGTGCTCCTGTCAGCCTCTTTTCAGTTTACCAGTGGGAGATCTTCCAGTTGGTCAGGGAGCGGTTTCACTGCTCTCCACATCACTCCATCGTATGAGATGATACAGTCAGCCTACAGCAATATACCATCAAAAGCCTCATGACTAAAGACGAAAGATCCCTCTCCTCCGTCTGGCCTGCGGGCATCTTTCTCCCAAGCAGGTTTCTGACCAGACTTATCCAGGAGGAGATATCCGTCACATCTTCACTTATCCATATGCACTACTGTTCTTCTCTTTTATACATTAAGTCATAAGTCACTTTTCTCCACCATATCTATATCTTGCTGCCTCTGAGATTATGCTATTTATTTATGTACAGTGGTATGTTATCTTTCTTCAATTTTTAAGTGTTCAAGTAAACTTTTTACTAATTTTCTATACCTCTTTATTTTTGTGACACTGCCCGTAGTAGCCCCGTTCCAAAATCTAGTGAACTGCCATGCTGTCCTCTGCCTACACAGGCAGCATCCCAACAGAGGAAGACAACAGATGCCTCAACCGATTCCAACAGAGTTGAAAAAGTGAGTATGTTGCGAAGCTAAATACTCTATAAAATTTCAGATAAATGCTTTTCTTCAGATTTTTCTATTCAAAGAATCATGAGTATAGACACGCGCACACACAGAGATCAGGCATAACATTATGACCTAACCCTAACCCTTCCTAATATTGTGTTGGCCCCCCTTTTACTGCCAAACCAGCCCTGACCCGTCGAGGCATGGACTCCACTAGACCCCTGGAGGTGTGCTGTAGTATCTGGTTACACACTATATATTTATGGAAATATATAAATATGGTTATTTAAAAGAAATATGTTTCTAAAGCATCATCCAGGCTGGAGTAATGACTGCTGAACATTCAGCTTTGCCATCAAAAGAATAAATTACATTTTAAAAATATATTAAAAGAGTTCATTTTAATTCGTTTTGTACAGTATATGTAGATAAAATGAATGTTGCCTTGGGCATAAGAGCCAACAACAACAAAAATTACCAATGCCAAACTTTGAAATGTATTGTATATTTCAGTACATAAATACTTTTATAGTTGACATTACTTGCTATAGATGAATCTGCCCAGAATGTTAAAATGTCATAACTGTTTTATTCTAAAAAGACATGCATAATATTTTGAAACAGTCTTTGATGCACATTTATGATGCCTTAAATGCTGCCTAGGTAGGCAGCAGGTTTCAGAATATAGCTAGTGAGTAAATTATGTGCGTTAATTTGTTTTTCACCGGTAGGCCTATGTTTACATGGTGTTAATCCACACCACGGCTCAACTACTAACAAGGGCTTTGGTAGACGTAAATACTGTCTTGTTACTGCAGTACATGCCACTTCATATTCTTAAATGTACATCAACTTTATTAATTATTCCACTGTTCAATGTTATGACCTCTTAAAATGAGCCATAAAGCACAGTCAGGCAGGTCGCAGTGATAACTACCGTCTGTACATGCAGCCTGAAAAACCTGGATCCTTCCAGAGACCCGCGAGAGAGAGTGAATAGAAGAAAACCAGTCTGGGCAGATGGTTTTTAAAGGTCATTTGGCCCCTCCCACTAATCATTTTCTGGAGGGTCTGATGCTTTTTCTTCCGATTTTCCCATTTCTTTTGGAAATCTATTCTGGGTTGTAATTGAACTCCAGGGCGCATAGCAATCCTGAGCCAGTAGCGAGTAGGTGTTTGCGCGCGTGTTCGCGAGCCTCTTGAACTAGCATCCCACCACTTTTGTTTCCCTGATTCTGTAGTCACTAGAGCATGGCGGCAGCGATCTGCCCTCACCTGCGGGACGAGCGTGCATGTGTGTGTGTGTCGGTGTGATGGATAGCCCACGCAGAGAGGGCATTAAAGTAGCTGTCAGATCCTCTCTGGCTCAGCGAAAACCCAGGCTCGGGAGTAGTGGAGAAGCATCAGAATGTGAAACAGGATTTAATTGCAATCAGAGATGACCGGAGTGCAAAGCAGGACACAGTGCAGGCTACACCACTGTCCCTTCATCCATTAATCTCCCTGAGAGCTTTTAACAGGTTTGGATTTACACCGTCCCCAGCACATTTGTCTCTGTGACAGCGTTTAGCGAGTGCCTCTCGGGCGATGTAGGAGTTGGTATACCAAAATGAGGGAAGGCATTTTTTAACGCGATCTCATTTGAACCTCTCTGCCAGCATGGGATCACTTACTGAGCTGTGGACCACTATTATAAAATACAAGCTGGTGCATAAATGACAGAAGGTAGAAAATGTACAGTGGAATTTATTTGGTAGCATCTGGCTAAACATCGGGTCATCCTTTATGGTTACAGGGTTCCCACACCTTTGGACCAACACATTTCCATTTTAGTCATTTGTGATTTTAGCAAAAGGGCGTAAAAAAAAGTATATAACTTTAATAACCATTTAATTAAAATGTTTATTAATATTACTATACTTTATATAAATGCATATTAATTACCACAACTTTAACCCCATTCCTGAAAAGTATTAATTTATTATATTATATATATATTATATTTATTATATATATTAATTATATTATAGTATATTATATTATAGTATATTATATTATAGTATATTATAGTATATTATAGTATATTATAGTATATTATAGTATATTATATTATATTATATTATATTATATTATATTATATTATATTATATTATATTATATTATATTATATTATATTATATTATATTATATTATATTATATTATATTATATTATATTATTGCCGCTCAAAAGGTTGATCGGTAAAAAAAAAATGTTTTGATAAGATGTTTTTGCTCACCAAGGCTGCATTTATTTTATAAAAACAAACAAACAAACAAAAAACAGTAATATTGTGAAATATTATTAAAAAGTATGTATTAAAGTACTGGTTTTCTATTTGATTTATTTATTTATGTATTTCAGCATCATTACTCCAGTCTTCAGTGTCACATGATCCTTCAGAAATCATTCTAATATGCTGATTTGCTGCTCAAGAAACATTTATGACATTTATGATTATTATCAATGTTGAAAGCAGTTGTGTAAAAACAATTTTTTAGGATTCTCTGATGAATAGAAAGTTCAAAAGAACAGTATTTATCTAAAATAGAAAGCTTTTGCAACCGTGTATTACCGTTCAAAAGTAGAGTTGATGGGTGAATACTTAAATAAATGAATACATGTATTTCAGCAAGGATGCATTGGATTGATCAAAAGTGACAGTAAAAAGACATTTATAATGTTACTAAAGATTATACTTAAAATAAATGCTGTTCTTTAAAATGTTCTATTCATCAAAGAATCCTGAAAAAAAAAATTGTACACAACTGTTTTCAACATTGATAATAATCATAAATGTTTCCTGAGCATCAAATCATTATGTTAGAATGATTTCTGAAGGATCATGTGACACTCAAGTGTGGAGTAATGATTCAGAAAATTCAGCTTTGCATTAGAGAAATAAATTATGTTTTAAAATATATTAAAATAGAAACAGTTATTTTACATTTTAATAATATTGCACAATATTACTGTTTTTATGTTTTAAATTTTTTTATAAGCATTGGTGATATAAAAACATAAAAAATCTTACCAACCAAAACTTTTGAATGGCAGTGTATATTATTTATTATATTACATTACATTACATTAATTACATTATAATGACTAGTGCCCACTTGCCTGCTTTTCAGCTAATAAGTAACAATCACAGGGTGAATGTTAGGTCACCTCATTAATATTTATTATATCTGATGAAGCTTTTATGAAGTTTATCATTTCAATTGTTAAATTATCCCCTTGTTCAGAGTGTTTCTATCCCTCTTTATTTACACTGTGTAACACTTTATTTGAGATGTTTCACTATACATCCAGGCAGCTTCATCAATTGTACAGGATTAGAGATTACCATGGCTTTTAACTTCATAACTCAACACATCAAGTATCACAGAGTGGAGGTGGCCACGGTTCTGAACTGAGGAGAAAGCTGGATAAGTGAATATCATCTACTTTAGGGGCCAAATGACAGTTTAAGGACAACAGTTTGAGGACATGCTTTTTTTAGTCTTTGTTATATAGAGCGTAACATTACATCCACCTCAAGGGGAAATCACCACCATCCTATTGATGTATTTTTGTATTTTTAAGTTAACTGAAAGTTTGTTACAAAACATACACACACACACACACACACTATACAGATGTAGTGATTACTAGATCAAGAAAAAGCTATTTTTTGTGCAATCAAGGCATGAAAAGAATGACAATTAATGACAAATGTGGCAGTGTTATGCATGTCAGTGTGCGGCACCTGATGATGAAACACTGTGGCCGTCGCTCCTGCAGCATCATGTGATAAGCGCGCTCAGCTGAAGAGAAGATATGAGGCGGGAGAGAGGAACACAGACGACCACTGGAGCTCAGATACAACTGACTGACCTAAGAGAGAGAGAGAAAGACAGACCGACATTACACATTTACATAACTGCTAATTTCCCATGACCCATGCTTGTTAGTATTGATGTTCTTCAAACACTCGGGATTAGTTCTAAACCTTTAAGCATCAAACTCCTGAAGTTAATTAAGCCTGAGGTGCTTAACGCAAACAACCTTTAAACACTCTTTAGACATTTAAAACTTTATTTTGAAGAGACAATTTCAGGTCTTACATCTCAGGTTTGCCATCTACTATTGCCTTCTGTAAATGTTGCACTTGAACAAGTTAAGAAATGTAATGTTGAAAATAAAAATTCTAAATGTGACCTACAGTAATTTGCATACGGAATTCTGATTAGTCTTTGTTCATACATCTACAATATGCATACTGAATTGTGATTAGTCTTGTCTTCCTTGCATTAATTTAAACATCTATACCCACTTTTACACTGCATATATCCTTTGGTCCAGCCAATTGAAAACAAGATGCTGAGAGTCATGAGCTAAACACAAACACCTTTCTGTTTTTAACACCTAGAAATATACCCAGAGACTAAATCTGCAGTGTTGCATGCATTTTATTTTCAATGTGAGGATAATACTTTATATGCAGAATGCAGATGTAAATAATCTGCCATCTCTCATTACTCAAGACGCAGCATCCACACCTAGTTTTTCACTTTTAGGAAGCAAGTGTTCTGCCTACATGATTAGATTAGAATTGTCTGCAAGAGATACATGTATTTGCATGGCAGCAAAAGCACAGTTACAATTGAGTTATTTGTATGTACGTGCATGCGTATGCGTGCAACATGTAGAGTAAGCTACATTTGGGGAAAAAAAGCTAAGGCTGAGGTTTACCCCTTACCACTGTAAAACAACACACACAAGGACAGAGGAAGGAGAGAGGAAGGAAGAGTCGCAAGCTGTGTATGAATCACGAAAATTGCAGCCTTAACAGGCAGTATACTGAGGTCCATAATTGGCCAAATGAATGAACACCAAATCCATAAGTGCAGAAGGCCATTGTCACAGTCAATGTTTGTGTACTATTCCGTCTACCATTGTGAAATTCATCCATCTTGTTTTAGAAGGCATCATAGATTATATTACTTATGATATCCCAAAATCTTGTGCATGGACAAAACAAACAAACACACACCAAAACACAATACAAAAAAAAGAAACAAAAATGTAAAGAAAAAAAAAACACAAAAAAACTCATATTAAACCAAAACAAACACAAAACAAGAAAAAACAAACAAACAAAAACAGAAACACCAAATCAAAACAAACATTTACAAAACAAAAAACAAGACAAAAACACTAAAACAAAACATCAAAACACCAAAAAAACACCCCCCTAAAAAAGAAAAAAAAACACCAAAACAAAACACATGTACAAAACAAGACAAAAACACTGAAATTAAACATCAAACAAAACAAACCCCAAAAAACAAACAAAACAAAATACAAAAATCCCCCCAAAAAACAAACGCCAAACAAAACAAAAACCCCAAAACAAAAACAAAACAAAATACAAAAATAACACCCCCCCAAAAAACACACCAAAACAAAACAAAAACCCCAAAACACAAACAAAACAAAATACAAAAATACCCCCCCCAAAAACAAACAAACAAACAAACAAACAAACAAACAAACAAACAAACAAACACCAAAACAAAACAAAAAAACCAAAACACAAACAAAACACCAAAAGAATACCCCCCCACCCCAAAAAAAGCCCACCAAAACAAAATAAACATTTAACATATATTTACTACTGTAAGATTGCGTTTAATCTAATGTTTTTAACTAACTTTTAACTAGAATAAAATGTTATGGTTAAAAAATATAATAATATTTTAGTTTAGTCGCAATAGTGTCTGGAATTGTTTTAAGCTTAGCCCAACAGCATCGCTTGGACAGTTTGGAGGGACAAGATGGAGGCTGTGCACTGAAGGAGAGAGATTGATATACAGACCCTGGATTAAAGTATGAGTAAAGTATGATAAAGGGGGTCAGGTGATGTAACCTGAGCATGATGGTGGTCCGAGGCCATCACAGATGATGCTACATAAGTCCATCTCTCTCAATGCGTCATTCTGCCTCTAAGCCCCAATCTGCAGGACACACTGGAGAAATCATGCCTGAAATGAGTCTCTGATGCAGGGGGCCAACAGGGGACAGACACCCCAGCGGATTCACTGCATATCATTTATAAAGTGTGTGTGTTTGTTCTATCTACTCCTCTGCTCCCCTTCACGTGCCAATAAAGCGTTACGGCGGACAGATGGTCATCTTGTCATCTTTTATTTTTCTTAGCGGAGGGTGGCACATGCTGTGTATCCCTGATGAGTGTGCACTCATCAACTCTGCCTTTCTGTGGACAGCCAGCTGTATCAGAGTCGGGGCTGGGCGGACGGGCAGTCGGGGCTGGGCGGACGCTGAACTTGAGAACCTCTAACAATGCGGAGGAAGATACAGAAATAAATAGAGGAAGGAGGGGAGAAGATCTGATGGGTAGATGAAGAGGACACAGGAAGTGGGTGTTGTATGTTGAGTAGGCTATCACTGTCAGGAAGGTCATAAATAATTTATCAGGAGATCAAGTCCTGTTTGAACTCCATGTGCTGCGCTGTGCTTACAGAGTGTGAACTAGAGAACAAATCAAAAAAGCCAGATATACAGACGCACACTCTAAATCATACTGCTGATGAATTAAATATTTAATTCCTAAAAAAACACACACTTGTCTATACTTACGAGATTCGAGTAGATGGGCAGGTCCTTGTAAGGGTTAATGAGGAGAAGAATGTGTCCAATGTAGGTCTAAAAATACAGAGAGTTTGAGTTAAAATTTAAACAGTCCACCATATTGCGCACAAATAATGACAAGAACTGTCTGAAATCAGTAGTTTCAATTTAATGAGTTGGTGCTGCACAACTTCTGGGGGAACACCAGTCTCCTTCGAAATGTTATCACGTTTGCCGGTTGATAATATGGGAGCTTTTGAGAAATAACCAATAATTGTTTTTGAGAAAGATTGAAAAATTAACATCATACAATATTTGAAAGATAATTGTCTGAGGCACTTCGTAGCTAGTAATATGCAGTTGTGGTCGCTGTGTAATCTGCATTGTTTATCCTTTTGAACTTTTGTTAAAAAATAAATAAATAAATAAAAATATCTTGAGCATAAGACATTAGTAAAAAACATTTAAATGGTAGTGTATTGTTGTTCTTCCCTGCCAATGGCATGACCTAATTCAGATAAACTCACCCTTAAACACCACATAAATACAAAATATCTAATTTTATCCAGCGGTTATGATGGTGCTCATGAGTCCTGAGGGTTGCAGTACAGGCCAACAGTTAAACTACCTATCATCAGGGTCACCAGCCTCAATTCTTGCTCCTGGTCAAAATACTCTAGAACAAGCCTTGTTATCACCAACACCACAGCAATACCTCCTGGGAATAGAGGGCCAGGTTGCTGCTGCATAGTCTAGTGTGCTCTCAAAAGCAATCTGAAGGTCAATAACCTTTTACAAAACATCTATTAAATACTGGCAAACTTGCGAACATGGGCCCTTTTTTAGAGACTAGTGAACATGTCCAACCTATTTACTATGACAAGACTCGGGGATAAGACAGCACCCTTTGGAGGTGCGGAGGTATACAAGTCCATACTAGAGAAGAATGTATCTACACCAAGTTGTGAATGAACTAAATAAGCACCATCAGACTGACTTCTCATCTGATGAGGGAAATATGGATCCATTTCCTCTTACAAAGTGCTCGTCTGGCATCTCTCACTCTTTCCATCTCCCGCTAAATGATCAGTAACCATCACCATCTCAATCCATCATTGCAGTAATGACAGACATCATTAGACCCCATTACAGTGTAACACAAAAGACTCAATCTCTGCTCTCTCCCTTTATATCAGTAGGGAGACTTCATTATGCCCCGTTGTAAAGTGTGGGAATAGCAGTGGCCATTAAGCACAGATTTGGCTCCAGTCATGAAGGAGCACAGTGTGCAGTCGACTGCCAGACATTATGGACCGCAGGACTGTTTGACCGATCCAAGTTGAGGTGCAAGATGCATCTAGAGATGGATTTATTCCTTTAATCACATTCTGATTGATTCATTAGAAAAGATAACTCTCCTGTAGGACAGAACAAGAGTTATGTCCCATGAAGTGAGGGTGTATGCATGTGACGTCAAATTAAGTTTAACCTCAAAGTACATTTTAAATGTGCAGTCATTTTGAGTTTTAACTAACATACTAAAAGTCGAACATCCTAAAAGCAAAATTTGAAAAGCATTGTAATTTTAAGTGGTGTCATTCAATATTGCATTTAAAGTTAATATATTTTACATTGTAAATTCATCAGTACAAATATGTAATTAGACATTTAAATACATGAAATAAAAGTTTGAAAAAAGAAACTAAAGTACATTTTAGTTATCAAGACAATAAAAGCTAGTATGATGTACTTAAGACCTCCTAAAGTGGATAAAAAAGCACTCAAGTTCAGCCAATTGGATTTAATATAAATTTAAACTGCAATACATTTTAATATAATTGCAACTAACAAGCAATTTAGCGTTTGTAAACATTACATTCAGTTCACACCTAAGTATATAATTTACATAATGAATGGAAATATACTTATTTTTTAATATACTTTTTTTTTAAGTATGCTAAAGAGTACTTTTTTTACAAAGGTAATCATATTAATCAATACGTTTTGATAATATATCTACATTTTGAGATTACATTGTGCAGTAATAAACTAACATAACCTACTGAAGACTTCTGTACAAGTTTGAGTGATAATGTAAATTAATAGCTCTGAATGAATTCAAACCAAAAGAATTAAACTTTAAAACAAAAATTAAACAATTTATACAAATTTTACAAAGTTCAAATCAGAACCATAATTAAAACACTTCTACCATTGCTCTAATACTTGTCTAATTGACTAAGTCTAATAAATAAATAAAAAAGCATGTGATATTGCCTATGTTGATCCATTTTAGTAAATGCCACCAAAATGATTGCAAACAGATAAAGAAAATTCAATATATTACCCAGCCCAATCAATAATCACTCATATACCAGCAACTTGGCAAGCCACTGTTAGTCATTTCACATATATGAAAAGGCAAGCCAATCATAACCGACATTATTCACATATAAAAGTCTTAAAGGTACAGCATGAAACACAGACAAACTCAGTTTTAAGAGTCAGAAAAAGGTAGAAGATGCTAATATATAAAACTAAAATTACCAGTATTTGAAGAAAGAAACCCATTTTAAGTGGACTCAAGTAAAATGTCTAACTAAATAAACTACAGAAATGTAGAATATGACTCTTTTAATATTAATAGTAGTAGTAATGCAATTGGCGGTATTCATGGTGGCAGTGATAGAAAGAATACAGATTCACTGTCTGAATATGTGTACTTTTATACTACATAGTAGGCGAAAAATAGTATGTGAGCTGAGTAGTATGTCCAAAATCATAGTATTCATAAAATAAAAAGGACCTACTACTTCCGGTGAGATTCTGAAGTGTGCATACGATGGACACTTTTCTTCCATGAGGCCATGGGAGAAGATTTGTGAATGGAGTGACGCAACTGACACAGGTAGATCACATGATAATAACAACATTTGGAATGTAGTCAATCCGAACGTCTGGATTACATTCATACTATACAGAACATACTGTTTTGTAGGTGCTACATTTGGTTTGGACCATTGAAAACAGTATGCGATTTCAGATGCAGCGATTGAGTTAGTACTATTGTAGGATTATAGTGGCATCAAGACATGTAGTAAAAGTCAGTGGCCAAGACTTCTAGCAGCAACAGTCATTGTAGTAATAGTAGCAGTAACGACAGCAGCCGTTAACAGAGAGTCAATGTCTTTTCATCTCCCCAGGGCTGGCTCAAGTCTTTGGCCTGAATACAGTGAGACCTAGAGGGCTGCCATCCAAACACCAGTCCCTGGCCACGCTACAAACAGAGGCCTTGGCCGCTCTCCAAGACCACAAGACAAGAGATCCAGCAACAAATGTGTGTGCGAGAGGCACACTGGACCGGATGGTTTGGTGAAAGACCACAGACTGTATGATCGAGGCCCGAATTCGGATGTCACCTCCCTCAGAGTGGGTTGAAACAAAGAATGAAGGGCTCTTCCTGAACGGGTTAGACTGAGGGTCGGGTCCCTAACTGAGTGTTTATTTTTGATTTGAGACGTTCTGATGTAACATGGATAATGCACAATTCTGACTAAACAAATGTCTGCTTCATTGAAACCCAATTATAGTATATGTGTTTGTATATTTACGTACATATATCTGGTCATTGGCGAAGCGCTTCTGCATCTCGTAGAGCAGGCTGCTGTCCGTGAGCTCGCTGAGGGATGCGAGGTCATCATTAGGGGCAGGAGGCATCAGTTTTACCTGGAACACAAAATAAAAATGTTCCACAGAAACAAAATAGCATTTGGATTTAGAATAATACAAGAAAATAAATAGTTAGGGCCAGATTTATTAAACAGGGCAAATTAGTGTGAGAGTGCAATTCATAAAGACTCAGATTGGAGTGGAAAGTTCAGCATTTGAGCTTCTGACTATGCAAAATAAAGAACACAGACGCAGCCGGATCATTTCATAATTACCAACGCAATCTACCAGTTAGCATCTGGTTTAAGATGTGCTTTTTTTGGGAGGTAAATAATGCCACAAACACCAGTAAATCGACAAACGCAAACCTTTGTAAATCACCTCACATGATTCAAAAGGGAAACAGATGCATATGGAATAAGGTCAGCTGCAAAAATAACTGTGTCCACGCCTTTTCAGTGAAAATTTTTCACTGAGTGTCTTTAATAAATCCTGACAAAATGTTTTTAACGCCAAAAGAGGGTTTGCACTGACTGTTAGTAAATCTGGCCCTTTAATGTTTATTTTTTGCTATTAAGCCCCTCAAGCCAGCGGTGGCGCCGGCGCGATCGACTCTTTTTTTCTTATCAGTGCCCAAAAGACTCAAATAACTGTCGTTTTTTTATCATTCAGTGAACTATATTTTAATAAAAGCCCCTGGTTTTATTGTGCATGACTCATCAAGGGACAAAATATTGTTTTCATAAGCATTCATCAAAATGCTTTTTTTTTTTTAAACAACTTTTTTTTTAATGTTTACATCACCAAAATGATATTAACTAATAATCCCATAGCTCCATGCTATCATTCAATAACATCCTTATAATATTGAGTTCAGGTGAACATTATTTCCTACTAAAATATTCTAATTTCACTCAAAAATGTCACATTGCCAGTTGCTACAAAGTCACACTACCAATCAAAAGTTTTGAGTCAGTAAGATTTTAGATGTTAGTATGTTTTTGAAAGAAGCATCTTATGCTCACTTATTTGATCATAAATACAGTAAAAACATTAATTTATAATAACCATTTTCTATTTGAATATATTAAAAATATTATTTATTTCTATGATGGCAAAGCTAAATTTTTTGCATCATTTCTCCAGTCTTCAGTGTCACATGATCCCTCAGAAATCATTTTAATTTTGCTGCTGAAGTAAAATTTCTTAATTACCATCAATGTTTTAAAGAGTTGTGCTGTATATATGATATTATAAATGTTTGTATTGTTCCTTTTGTACAATTTAATGCATCATAGCTGAATAAAGGTATTATTTCTTCAATTTAAAAAAAATCTTAGTGACACCAGCAATTTGAACGATAGTGTAAAGTGCATCATGTCGTTATCTAATCAATAAAATGGTAAAGGAAGTGGTAAAATCCACTTTCTGATTTCTAACACACACACATACACTAAACTATAAGCTCACACAGTACTGTGTGTCTTAGAGCAATTGGACTGCTTTTCTCAGTTCTATCAGAGGTCAAGGGTCACCCTCAGGGTGTGTAGGGTCAGAGTGTGCAGTGGGATAGATTACTAAGGCTCTCTAAACTATCCAAACTATGACTGATTCTACTCGCTGCTCACCAATAGCAAGGCAGGACTTTCCCAATGCATTAATCCACAACCTGCCGTGGTGAGACAAGATCTAAGTGTATTAGATGTTACTCATTTCTCCTTATTACCCTTTACAAACAAAACAAATTACTCTGAATGTGCAAGACCAGTACAGAATACAATTGCTCTGTGCAAGGGGATGCATGGGATTGGTTGAGTTTTATACTGTAAATTATTGTGCACATTTAAGCTATCCTTAAAAACCTAGCCTTCCAGGGCAGAATCCAAACTAAAATCCTATTGATGCCTTAAATGTCATTCTGTACATGTAGGCGACTCACTGTGTTTTGGAATAGAGCTTGCGTGATCTATAATACCTGGAATATGTTTCAAATGAATGTCCATAATATAAACATTAGGCTTTTTGACACATTCTTTAGGGTACAATTTTCCCAATTCTCATCTCTCCTCTGACCTGCTCCAGTTTTCCTGCAGCGCTGGGATACGGTCCATCCAGCCCGTTATCAAGTGAAGGCTGCTGTGTCAGAGCTCCTCCCGAGTCCCTGAACATGGCCTCCTTCTCCAACAAACTGTCCCTCCTAGAGATGGGTAGAGCCATAGTAGCCCTGAAGGAAGGGGAAAAACAAAAACAAATCAATTAAATCAACACAATCCATTTTTGCACTGCCATGTTGGCACAGAAGCTGCATCCACTTCAGATTAGGTGTCTTTAAACAGACTGTTTAACGCAGCTCAGAGGTGGCATGAATGCATTTACACTGTAATTGCAAAAATAATGATATGAGATGAATGTTTTAAATATAAAATTTAGAAATATAAAATTATATTAAAAAGGTACTTTAAATATGATTCTAATACCGTCAGTAGCTGGTCTTTTTACAATCACTTTGGCACTAACTTCAAAACCTTGACGTAATTTTTCAAAACTCTAGACACAAAACTCACAACCAATGATCAAAATGCACATTTTTCAAAACTCACAGTTTTTTTCAATTGCTTGGATACAATACACATAAAACTAAGATAATTTGTTCATTTAACGAAAACCAACTGTTCAATATTACACAACTTAACATCAAAATACTACCATTTCAAAAGGCAATTCACACATTACATTTCAGATGAGTGTCTATTCATTTCATTACAATAATCCAACTATCAATTGATACAACTGCTCAAAATGAGAAGTAACTGTTGCATTACTCTTAATGCATAGTTGTATGGAAACAATATTCCATGTTTAGATCATGAAAATTTCAAGATAATGAGATTCATGGTCACCAATTAGCGTGGAGCATGAACCAATTAGACTTCATTATATATGGATGTAATATTTCATCATCTTTATTTACATTTCAGACACTGTTTCTATGGTCCCATGTACCACCTTTTCAGACCATTTACAGTATTGAACAAGTCACTCTTATCAAGGCCAATGACATCACGGCAGACCAGTGTCAGGCCTGAATTTGCCATGCCCGAAGGTTTTTTCCAAGATGTTTGGCTAATGAAAACATCCATTGTGATGTAGATGAGAACCTGTGGCCAAATCCACAAGAGAAGACTTGATGAAAATTTAGGTTTTGCTTTTTGAAGTACAAGCAACCAAATTGAGGAACACTGCATTTGATGTTTTACAGTATTGTCTTTTCTTTTCTATTTCGTAGCTAATTATTTTGCTTCGATTCAAATAAACTCATGTTGTGATTGTACTGTATTGTTTTTCATCAACATATTTCAGATTTTCTACAAGGATTCCACTGAGTCTGTAGTATTCTTTCTACTACTGAAGTACTTTTACAGGGATGTATTTACACGTAGTACCATGATGAAACATGTATCACCTATTTTGCACTAAAATATTTAATGATTGTACGAACAATGACAGTGAAACTCTCGGTTGCTTGTGTGTGGGTGATCTAAATTAACGTTTCAATGGTATTTCACAATAAATTTGTTTTTTGAAGCAATGATTGTGCAAGTGCAAGATTTATTAAAAGATATGAATGCACAATGCAAAGTTTTGAACATTGGACAGCTAGTGTTACAAGTGATAACCGTTGTGAGTTTTGAAAAATGATGTCAAAGTTCTGAAATTAGTGCCAAAGTGATTGTAAAAACCTGTAACGAGTGAGTCATTGAATCATTCAAGCAATTCATTTAAAATGGCTAATTTATTTAGTTACGAAGCACGTGACTGACTTTATGAATAGTCATTTTACACAGATCAGGCATAACATTATGACAATATTGTGTTGGTCCCCTTTTGCTGCCAAAACAGCCCTGACCCGTCGAGGCATGGACTCCACTAGACCCCTGAAGGTGTGCTGTGGTATCTGGCACCAAGATGTTAGCAGCAGATCCTTTAAGTCCTGTAAGTTGCAAGGTGGGGCCTCCATGGATCAGACTACTTTGTTCAGCACATCCCACAGATGCTCGATTGGATTGAGATCTAGGGAATTTGGAGGCCAAGTCAACACCTCAAACTTGTTGTTGTGCTCCTCAAACCATTCCTAAACGATTTTTTGCTTTGTGACCGGGCGCATTATTCCCTGGTGGCTGTGACCTCTTTCAACAGGATACTGCTATGCACTGTGTATTCTGACACCTTTCTATCAGAACCAGCATTAACTTCTTGAACAATTTGAGCTACAGTAGCTCGTCTGTTTGATCAGACCACTCGGGCCAGCCATCTCTCCACCCGTGCATCAACGCCCATCAGCCTGTTGCCAGTTCACCATTGTTCCTTCCTTAGACCACTTTTGATAGATATTGACCACTGCAGACTGGGAACACCCCACAAGAGCTGCAGTTCTGCAGTTTTTCACTGAACCGGTCATAATGTTATGCCTGATTGGTGTACAAGTCATTTATTGAATAATTCACTCAACTGATTTGTTAAACTCTGGTTTGCTTTGAAACTATTTTTGATTGCAAAATGAAGCAATATTGTCTCTAAAATATAAGTAATTTCCTATTAACATCTTGTTTATTGAACTTTTGTATAAAATCAATCACATTTGCAGTTGTACTTATATTCGGGGGGTTGTAATTGCAGAATAAAACTCAAGAGGGTGATCAGGACCCTTGCATCACCCTGAAGGTGTTTATTCTGCGATAACAATCGGCTGAATGTACATTATCCCGCTTATTATACGGCTCCTTGCCACATAAATAAATAATTAGACATGAAAAATTAATCGAAGTCCAAATATTTTATTAGCTCTTTAAATGCAAGGCTTCTGCAGAGAAAGCAGTTGCTGGTAAGCGGCAAATTCAAACTAGACTGACATCGGGGGATAACATACCTGGATGGCGCGATTGACCAATTAGAATCAAGTATTCCAGAGATGTGTAATAATATTGCCTAACTATATCATGTTATAAATATAAATCATTTCTTGATGTCATCTGAATTCTCTAAAATCTTCTGTTCAAGTCCGTGGATTGGCTAAACATTCACTGAATCAAGAATAAAAGTCTTTCACTACAGTACATACAGTTTTTTTACAGGCAGGTTGTTGTCCTGGTTGGCCTCTGTGCAGTGCTCTTCTGATTGTGGAGGCGGGAACGAGGGGTCTGTCTGTCTCTGTACCCAGAATTCCTCTGCTCTCATCAACATATCTGCAATCTGCTCAGTAGCAGCTATGTCTGTAAAAGACAAAGTCAAAGTGGGTCAATGTGTAAATCATCTAAAAATGAAACAATAAAAAAAACGGATGAAAACCAAATATAGATTAAGTTGATTTCGATGAGACTTCTTTTATTTGTACTTTTAAGTAAACATCTTCAACATAAGAAAGAAGGTAATATTGGTTTGGAAAGGCAGCAATATATAAAAATTCATTTTTGGGTGAACTGTTCCTTTTGAAAGAGAAGGCAGACAGTGTCATTTTTACAAAATCTGACAATTATTAGTGTCTATAAAGACAGCATTTACAATGTCATTTCGAGCCATGATTTTCCCTGGGGTCCAATCAATGTTCTCCCTCATTCCCTCTGTATCTCTCACCCCCTGCTGTCTCTCATATGGATGTGGCCATTTTGTGATGGGCATTGAGCCCTGCTGCCGATTGATCCATCTGAGCTCTGATTTGGGGGGGTGGGGAGAGGCGGATAATCCTTCCCCCCTGAATGGAATCATAGGATGAGGGACCAGCCTTTTGTCTTTCTCACCGAAAGAGAGTGAGACACCAAGAAGAACGATCCAAATCGCAACACATTCTCTCAGAAAGTCAGATATATACACTCCTCTCTAAAAAGAATGCAAGAGAAGAGAAAGGATTCACTTTGGCTTAACTCAAGGATGTCTGGGATGAAACTCAGAGCCAGAGTCTTAGAATGAGCTATTGATTAGAGTCTGAGACGCGGAGCGCTGGGGAAAGACTAAGGAGACTGATCTAACACCTTGCTGGAGGTTTAGTATGAGGCGCACGAGTCTCTCTTCTGCAAGTAGCACACTGAATGACTGAGATCTTACATTATTATAATAATCAATACATTTGAGTTGTTTTCCAGTTAAAAAACCCCCCACAAAAATAACAAACAAACAAAAACAATTCTAAACATCCTCAAGATACTTGAAGCAAAATTGCATTAGACACTAAGACTTTTTAGGGAATCTTGCAATAAGTTTATTTGTCTTATCCTATTGGCAAAATATTTTATTCTTCCTAACATATTTTCCCCTGAGGTTCCTTGAAACAAACAAACAAAATAAACTGAAACAAAACAAGCCCAATGGCCAATCAAAAATAGCCAAAAAGTAGCCAAATGACTATCTCAGATATCAAAACTCAAAATATGCCATTCCCATACCTAAAATACATATTTTAGGAAGCACGTTTGAGCTTCATCAAGAACCAATGAGGTTCACTCTTGTGTTACGCATCTCGATTGTGCTTCTCAAGAACCAACAAGGTTCATTCTCGTGTTACACAACACGTTTGCGCTTCTCAAGAACCAATGAGGTTCATTCTTGTGTTACGCAGCATGTTTTAGGTTCATTCTCGTGTTACGCATCACGATTGTGCTTCTCAAGAACCAACAAGGTTCATTAACATGTTACACAGCATGTTAGAGCTTGTCAAGAACGAATGAGGTTCATTCTCGTGTTACACAACACGTTTGCGCTTCTCAAGAACCAAATGAGGTTCATTCTCATGTTACGCAGCACGTTTGAGCTTCATCAAGAACCAATGAGGTTCATTATCGTGTTACGCATCTCGATTGTGCTTCTCAAGAACCAATGAGGTTCATTATCATGTTGCGCAGCACGTTTGAGCTTGTCAAGAACCAATGAGGTTCATTCTCGTGTTACACAACACGTTTGCGCTTCTCAAGAACCAAATGAGGTTCATTCTCATGTTACGCAGCACGTTTGAGCTTCATCAAGAACCAATGAGGTTTATTCTCGTGTTACACAACACGTTTACGCTTCTCCAGAACCAATGAGGTTCATTCTCGTGTTACGCATCTCGATTGTGCTTCTCAAGAACCAACAAGGTTCATTATCGTGTTACGCAGCACGTTTGAGCTTGTCAAAAACCAATGAGGTTCATTCTTGTGTTACACAGCACGTTTGCGCTTCTCAAGAACCAATGAGGTTCATTCTCGTGTTACGCAGCACGTTTGAGTTTCATCAAGAACCAATGAGGTTCATTCTCGTGTTACACAACACGTTTGCGCTTCTCAAGAACCAATGAGGTTCATTCTCGTGTTACGCAGCACGTTTAAGTTTCATCAAGAACCAATGAGGTTCATTCTCGTGTTACGCATCTCAATTGTGCTTCTCAAGAACCAACAAGGTTCATTATCGTGTTACACAACACGTTTGAGCTTGTCAAGAACCAATGAGGTTTATTCTCGTGTTACACAACACTTTTGCGCTTCTCAAGAACCAATTAGGTTCATTCTCGTGTTACGCATCTCGATTGTGCTTCTCAAGAACCAACAAGGTTCATTATCGTGTTACGCAGCACGTTTGAGCTTGTCAAGAACCAATGAGATTCATTCTTGTGTTACGCAAAACGTTTGAGAATCATCAAGAACCAATGAGGTTCATTCTCGTGTTACGCATCTCGATTGAGCTTGTCAAGAACCAATGAGGTTTATTCTCGTGTTACACAACACTTTTGCGCTTCTCAAGAACCAATTAGGTTCATTCTCGTGTTACGCATCTCGATTGTGCTTCTCAAGAACCAACAAGGTTCATTATCGTGTTACGCAGCACGTTTGAGCTTGTCAAGAACCAATGAGATTCATTCTCGTGTTACGCAAAACGTTTGAGAATCATCAAGAACCAATGAGGTTCATTCTCGTGTTACGCATCTCGATTGTGCTTCTCAAGAACCAATGAGGTTCATTCTTGTGTTACACAGCACATTTGAGCTTGTCAAGAACCAATGAGGTTCATTCTTGTGTTACACAGCACGTTTGCGCTTCTCAAGAACCAATGAGGTTCATTCTTGTGTTACGCAGCACGTTTGAGTTTCATCAAGAACCAATGAGGTTCATTATCGTGTTACACAACACGTTTACGCTTCTCCAGAACCAATTAGGTTCATTCTCGTGTTATGCATCTCGATTGTGCTTCTCAAGAACCAACAAGGTTCATTATCGTGTTGCGCAGCACGTTTGAGCTTGTCAAGAACCAATGAGGTTCATTCTCGTGTTACACAACACGTTTGCGCTTCTCAAGAACCAAATGAGGTTCATTCTCATGTTACGCAGCACGTTTGAGCTTCATCAAGAACCAATGAGGTTCATTATCGTGTTACGCATCTCGATTGTGCTTCTCAAGAACCAACAAGGTTCATTATAGTGTTGCGCAGCACGTTTGAGCTTGTCAAGAACCAATGAGGTTCATTCTCGTGTTACACAACACGTTTGCGCTTCTCAAGAACCAATGAGGTTCATTCTCGTGTTACGCAGCACGTTTGAGAATCATCAAGAACCAATGAGGTTCATTCTCGTGTTACGCATCTCGATTGTGCTTCTCAAGAACCAACAAGGTTCATTATCATGTTACACAGCACATTTGAGCTTGTCAAGAACCAATGAGGTTCATTCTTGTGTTACACAGCACGTTTGCGCTTCTCAAGAACCAATGAGGTTCATTCTTGTGTTACGCAGCACGTTTGAGTTTCATCAAGAACCAATGAGGTTCATTATCGTGTTACACAACACGTTTACGCTTCTCCAGAACCAATTAGGTTCATTCTCGTGTTATGCATCTCGATTGTGCTTCTCAAGAACCAACAAGGTTCATTATCGTGTTACGCAGCACGTTTGAGCTTGTCAAGAACCAATGAGGTTCATTCTCGTGTTACACAACACGTTTGCGCTTCTCAAGAACCAAATGAGGTTCATTCTCATGTTACGCAGCACGTTTGAGCTTCATCAAGAACCAATGAGGTTCATTATCGTGTTACGCATCTCGATTGTGCTTCTCAAGAACCAACGAGGTTCATTATAGTGTTGCGCAGCACGTTTGAGCTTGTCAAGAACCAATGAGGTTCATTCTCGTGTTACACAACACGTTTGCGCTTTTCAAGAACCAATGAGGTTCATTCTTGTGTTACGCAGCACGTTTGAGTTTCATCAAGAACCAATGAGGTTCATTCTCGTGTTACACAACACGTTTGCGCTTCTCAAGAACCAATGAGGTTCATTCTAGTGTTACGCAACACGTTTGTGCTTCTCAAGAACCAATGAGGTTCATTATTGTGTTACACATCCCATTTGAGCTTGTCAAGAACCAATGAGGTTAATTCTCGTGTTACGCAGAGAGGGATAGAAATCAACTCACGGCAACAGTTTAAAAGTAGCCCAATTCCGCGGGAAAAAAACACAAATTTGGCAACCCTGGTCAGAGAAAGACTGGAAAATGGCCATAAAATACACATTTAGAAATCTGAGTTATATTAAAAAAATCCTGGCTTATCCAAGCATTAAAATGGCAGTGAATTGTTGCCTCGTTTTTTAAGTCCATAAAAGTGCATCTGTCCATCATATAACTGCTCCACACGGTTCCGGGGAGTTAATAAAGGCCTTATAAAGCGAATTGATGCGTTTGTGTAAGAAAAATATCCATTTAAAACTTTAGAAAGTCAATTATCTAGCTTCCGTCCGATCGCCTTCCGTATTCAACTTAAAAAAAAAGTGTAGTGCCTGCCTCTCACAGTTCAAAATGCTTACGCTACATCCGATGAGTGTAACTGGTGTGCAATGTCGTCAGAACTCTTGGCTTCAATTAGTTTTGACAGTAGTTATGATATTAAGCATCCTGAGCCACAGGCTAGTGGAAGCAGTTTCACAGACATCAGCAGAGAAGCGAACAGAAGTGAGTGAATCTACCCAGCTATAAAATACACACACCCAACTGAAAGCTCTAGAGAGGAAGAGCAGTCTAACACATTTAAACACAGGGGCACAAATGTGTAACACATCCCTGACAACGTTGGTTTCTGCTCAATTCTGTGTGAAGCTCACAGAGATCGACTTCATATACAGTAATATTTAATCATCCACATACATTGCATAAAAAAAAAATACATTAAAAAAATAAAATGGTAATAAAATAGTATTCTCATGATTGTAATATAAATGCACAGAACTATATTAAACAGCCTTATATTCATTGTATTAAAGTAATTGTTGACTTGCACACTAAAAATATTAATAATCATTTAATAATAATTATTATTATTATTATTATGTTCTACATACAGACACCTAAAAGCAATGAGCATTTGATAGCAACTAAATATCAACATGAACTGAAAACTTTGTATGGGTCGACCACTGGTACAGTTTTCGTATGTGTCTTTGTACCTGAGGGCTTGTCCTGGTTGCAGTTCAGTAGAGTTGGATCTGCTTTGTGCTTCAACAGCTGGCTCACAATGTTGGTCTGTAGGGACACAAACACACACCCATGACTTGAGAGCAACTCAAAGAGAATACTGAAATATGTAGGTCACATCTTAAAGACGGCTGCATCCATCAGCTCTGAGTCTCATCTACAACATCAGCTGCCAGATCAGCTCTGTTCCTGCCTCCAGCACTGAACATATGCTAACACCTCACATTCACACCCTCTGCAGTGTGTTCATTAGTTACTGCCTGCACACAGATATATACACATATTTATCTACATTTGTTCACCTGTCTTTTTAATTCTGTTACTGTGCTGCTGCTGCTGCTGCTACTGCTTGCTTTACACGCCCACGGACACACTGTTCCAGGCACTAAATCATAGTATTTCGGACTCAAACACACTGGAGTCATGCTGCATGTGTGTGCATACAATCTATGATGTGAAAGCATGTTTGATGTATTATTTAGGTGTGTGTGACCAAAATAAACTCAAAAACAGCTTTGGGGATAAATACAACAGACGAACTTGCGAGATGGCTAGTGTCTTCACTAGAAATTACAATTGGGGATGTTAACAATTAATTGGCGATCGATTTATTGGCGATAATGCATTTAATCGATAAAACGTATTGATCGTCGATTAAGCAGGGTCATGCGCGTGCATGCTGCTCACCTGTGAAACATGTAAAGCAGATTGGGACCATTTTACAGCTAAAGCTACATACTTTCATCATGACTAAGTTTGCGTGTGCATTCGCAGCCTTTTGTTTTGTGCAAATGTAAGTTGTAATATTGTGTTTATTATGTGTAAGCCTATATATATATATGATCTCTCTTATATAGGGTGCATTTGGATAAGAATTTACGCGGTAGTAAAGCATGCCGGTGATCATCTTCAGCCTCAGTGCATGCAGCTCAAATAGCAATGCACAACTAATAATGACTATCATTGGGACTGTCATATTACATAACATTATAAAGAGAACAATATTCTAATAAAACATTGTGAATTATTTGGGTTTAGTTGCCTTGTTTCATCACGTTGCTCCAGGAAATGCGAGTCACATTCTGAATAGCACGTAGATGGAGTTCACTTGTGCATTTGCGTCATTTTGTGAAAAGATATCATTTATCATTGGTTGTTTTATTTATGAATGGATGTTTTTCATGAAACTGTTGGCTGACAATAAAATCACATTTAACTAACCTTAATTGTCAAATTATTTTATCCCATGTATTGTAATAAGCGGCGTTCCACTGCAGGAACTAGAGTGGTACTCTGTGTGTTTCGACTTAAGTGAAAAGGGTCTAAATGAAGTTCCCAAAGTTCTCAAATTTCCCCCTCAGAAAGTCTCTGCTCGCGACTTGCAAGGTAGTACTTTCAGTAATTTTCGGGGGTGGGACTTAGGCACTGAACATGCTGATTGGTTGAGTTCATGCAGCATTTTATTTCAACCACCATTTTTAAAAGTCTGTTGCGGTGCATGCAGTAAGAGTTGTTTGCTATTCGACTCAACAATGGAGTTTAAAAAATACGTCCGGTGGACCGACGATGAGGTTCAGGCTTTATTAATAAGCTTATATGCGGAGGACGAAATCCAGCGGGAACTGGGAAGTTACACGCAGTCCTACATCACCGGACTAACTTCACAGTAGGGCTGTAACGATTTGACCAAAAATAAAAACCTCGATTAATTGAACATTTTACTTCAATTATGATTATTTTTTCTTTTTTTGCCCTCATAAGGTTTTTGAGAAAGTTCCTGATAAGGTTTTTACTGTAAATATTTTCTACTATTAAAAAAGGTGGATTTTTTTTTTCTAATGAAAAAGTGCATTTCTTTGTGATTTTAAAATACTTGAAGGAAACGGTTCACTTTCAGCAGTTATTGTCTATGGGGCAGATTTCGGTTTGTTGTACATTAGATACAGATAAATTAACACAGTAGGCCTACATTACATTTATTTGAATGCATTAATGAGAGAGTGATTGTGTGTGTGAATTACTCATACCGTCTCTATTCATTTTAAATCTGTGGTTTGTACTTCCTTCAAAGGTATTAAAATATATGCCTTTAACGGTTGAGTTTCTAAGCTTCTTTAGTGACTTTACATTAGTCACAGGACAGCGTTGACATTGCGTTTCTGCGCTGCTCTCTGCGCGCGATCTTCACGTGATGTGCGAGCTTCTGTCTGAGTGTTCGTTTGTCACAATATATCAGGCATTAGTTCAACATAATACACATCTGATGGTCTAAAATCGCTTTAATGTTCAAACTGGCAGGCCTTAAAACACATACAAATGACAAAGCTTTGTGAGGACGCAGGTGAAAGAGGTCTGCCTCCAGGGCGCACGCACGCGTGCGTTGTCAGAGACGCGACACAGCTCAGCTCTCTGTATCACAGAAAAAAGCTGAGCACTGAACGGATAAGTTTTTGTAATGTAATGTTGTTTTTGAATAGTACACAATCGCTTTAAACGTTCAAACTGGAAAGCCTTTAAACGCATTTACTTGACAAACTTTATGAGGATGAAAGTGAAAGCGATCTGGCTTCGGGGCTTGCGCGCACCATCTGTGTGTGTGTGTGTGTGTGTGTGTGTGTGTGTGTGTGGCAGCGCGTAGGCTGTAAGAACGGAAATTAACTTACCTGTATAAACTGTGTAAAACATGCATTTACTATAGTGATTCTGGGCATCTATAAACAAAGATAACTGCTCCTGCATCTCTCTGTGTGCCTGCAAACTGCACTTGATGTGACTGACGGGGCGGAGTCACGTGACTAAAACCGTTTATTTTCCGATTAATCGTATAGCCCTACGTCACAGTACTTTAGACAGCAACAAGTCTGGGGGGAAAAAATGTTCCTGGGACAAATTGTTCTGGGTAATTTCAGTGGAAACAGCTATAAATGGCGTAATTTAAGAGTAGGCATTGGTCCACCCTATTTGACCAAGATCCGCTCACTTTAAAATGTCTGGCCCCACCATGGATTCCACCCAGTTTACAATGTTCTCTATTGTTTACTGCATGTACAGATGTGTGTTAAGTTGGTGAACGATGAAACTGAACTGAATCTCAGCAGTATACCAGTTCTGCTGAGTCACACAACCATCTGCAGTGCTAACGACTCACTCAATGTTTTTGTCTGTCTGTGTGAGATAGAGTGAGATTCTGCTGTGCTGCAATGAATTATGGATGTGGCCAGAGAAAAAATTTCTCCATTTGTGTTTATTATTTTTGTGAGAGTGTGTGTGTGGGGGGGGTGTGTGGTCCTGGTAAACTCTACATTATATAAAGGTGCAATAGGTGATTCTCCATAGAAACATTTTTTTGTGATGCTGATTGAAAGTCCCCTCATATCCTGATAGCAATCCCCATGTATAAATAAATCGTCTGTGGGAGGCATTCGTAGCATTCGGTCCAAATGAAATGATAGCATGTGTTCACATTCAGTCAATGTGTGTTTGGATACCACTGCGCAGCCTGTTCACGCAGACATCCTACATCATCAGTGCGTTCACATTAGGGCTGTGCAATTAATCGCAAAACAATCGCAATTTGAGCACATGCGATTTCTAAACCACATAAGGCTGCAATTGTATTTATTTATTTATATTTGAATTCAGAATACTACAACGTTCTTGTGCGCATGTTTAAGATGTTAACCAATCAGAGATCACTCAGCGCATGCAGTTCTCTCACTGCAGCGGACCGGACACAGCGTAACAAATATGGTGGTGAGTGACTTAGGCTAAATAATGAATGATATGCATCATGCGTTCGGAGCTTTTATAAGCGCTATAAGTTCCCGTGCTAACTAAAAAGACCGATTACAACATGGCTGAAGCCCGGTTTATTAGTGGCACGCGAATCAACGTAGTATAGGCTACTCTGCGCACGTTCACCAGCGCGCTCCAAAAGGGTGATGAGATTTGCGCAAGCAAGGAACTATCATGCTATTGTAATAAAAATAAAAAATTTTTTAAGTAAAGTTAGTTTGACTTATTGAAGTAGAAAGTAAGCAACAGTCTCCCGCAGACACAGCATGCAGTGCAGGTTTCTTTACGGAAATAACTGAAAGGTTTTACAACCTTTACAAGTGATGGCTGAGTGAAATAAGTCTATATGAATTAAAGTAGGACTGAATTCTGTTAATGCATGTATGAAGAGAAATGACTACTGTACCAAAATTACACCCTTGAATAATTAGCTTTTATATTGCCACTAATGCCAAAGCAAACTTTAGAAAATTATCTGGAAATATTTATTTCATATTCAGTTTTCTTTACCACCCACTTGCATAATGAATAATTCATTTAAGATTTATCACATTTCACAATGAATATCATTCCAAAGCAACATATTTAAATTATATTCAGAACTTTAATGCTGTCAATATCAATCTGAATTTTAGAATCAATGCACTCTATTTATTTGTTTTTATGAAACAAATGTTACTAGTGAATAAAAACACATTTACAACGCCACGACCCACAGATATGTGGTCCAGCAGAACGATGGAGTGGTATATAAATGTAACGGTTTTGAAGTTTATTGATTGTTATGACTGGAATTTAGGTTAGTTAACCTTAATTTATTTTATGTTGTCTATTTTAAAGACAGTTTATTACAGTTTTGTTTATCAAGCTGTTAATACCATGTTGTTTCATTGTGAAATGTGTTATGCACTTCTTGTGCACTGGCATGTTTGAAAAAGCAAAAACATTTGCCAAAATCGCACTTGCAATATTATTATTTTTTTGATCTGATGATTATTCTGTCCATATTGCACAGCCCTAGTTCACATGCGCTGAGCAGACAGGGAGAAAATGGCAGGCAACCAGTTGTTTACGTTCGTTATTGTTATAGTACTGTTACTCACTGTACTGTAAAGATTTCTCACCAGTGAATAGTACATGATGTAAGCCAATAACGTTGCCTCTGGTCATCTCGCTTCTGGTCTGTGTGCGTTCATGTGTTTTGGAGGAGGCGTGACTTTGGACGTGGCTTTCGTATGCTTTCAATGCTAGCAGGCTAAAGTTAGAATTTCCCAGATCACCTACTGCACCCACGTTAAATCATTGTCCATGTGAGGACATTTTTTGGTCCAGGCATGAACTCTTTTTTTATTTTTTTTTTTTACGCATAACTTCCGGCACCAGCACCATGTTAATGGAGAGAAAAATCAATACATGCACTGGATTCTGAATGTACGAACCACAAACCTTAAACTCACAAAAGAAACAGAGTGAGGTAAAAGGAGGAAAGCTGAAATATGTGTAAGTAGGCAAGAGTGTCCTGAGGGACAAAAAGAACAAAGGCGAAGTGAGAAAATTCTCTTCATCAGCAACCTGAAACATTATCAAATATTTGACCATGTCAGCAGGTTTGTCTTTTCCTCCCGAAATCAATCTCCAAACACTGCTATTTAACTCGTATAAAACACATTAGTATTTGCATGTTACCCTCGAAGCTTGATTCCATCTGGCTGGGAATTGGTAAGATCAATGCAATGTTGAAGTCTCATTAATCAGGAACAGGACGGGAGGGTGATATAATGAACTGTATATGGTCTACGATAACTCTAACATCGATATATTTACTGACCGTGAACGGCAGTGATCTGACATAACGACTAAACACAAGAAAGCACAGGGAATTGTGTACCAATGCGAAATAATGTAATATTCCTTTAATTAAATATATACAGAAATTAAATACATCATTACTGCAAGAGATATATTGGCATGTGCATGCATTCCTGTAATAACATATATTAATCTTTTAAATCAAACCCCTGGTTTAGTCTATATTTGATGTCCATAAGGAAATGAGTGTAATGTAATATGTACCTGCCCATATTTGGCAGCCAGATGTAAGGGTGTCCAGTAGCTGTTGTCAGACACCTGGACATCTGCGCCGTTCTCCAGCAGCACTGACACCACCTCCTTATAACCACTGGCACTGGCGATGTGTAGCTGTAAACACAACATACAAAGACAAGGATTTAACAGGTCATGTTTCGTTTGGCCAAAAGCCTTCCCCTTCGAATCACCATCTGTACACATTACAGACCAGTGAACCGTTACATATTTTGGGATTCATGCATTTTCTCACCAGCGTGACCCCGTCATCATTTTGTTGATTGACGCTGCCCCCGCTGCTGACCAGCTGCCTCACGTCAGACATCATGGTAGATGAGCGTTGGGTCTTCATCTGGTGCATAGAGCTCATGTCCACACCTAGCAAATGCACAGACAGGTGTCAAAGTGAGAAGGACATCAGGACAGATGTCCGATGACAGAGCTCTTATTCATCAGTGTATGGGATATCTCTCTGCGTTCTTATCATGGGTCAAACGGAGGATATATTCTTCGATTTCACATGTCTCTGAGGCAACAAATGAACTTCACTTGCAAATGGGGCTCTATGGCCACGTTCACACAGCAACAGAATACAGTTGTCGGTTCAGTATTTGAGTCCTTAATGCAGTTGTTCACACACAGTCCAGTTATTTACGGGAGGGACAACCGTATTCTACAACCAAATTCACACTTGTGAATTTTCAGGACTCACAACCACATTCTTGAAAACCGGACTGGATAGTTGTCTGTCTATGGCAAGCTGCTTCAACATTTAATTCTTAAAATGTACTAGTATTTATTTCCATGCAACAACTACTTATTTCTCAAATACTAGTATCTATTCCACTAGGTAATAATACTTATTTGCTCCTAGTACTTATATGAAGTGGTATCTAATGAATAAGTAGTAGTATCTTTTAAAAATGTACTAGTACCTAAAGAATAAGCACAAGTAGCTAATGAATAAGTACTAGTATCTAATATAATAGATACTAACAGGGCTTGACATGCCGGTGTATTTCAGCAGTGGTGTGTAGTCGCTCCTACTAGCCTCGATACGAAAATATCGGAAACATTTCCAATACTCATTTTCTGCAGAATAGACACACTATACCAACAGCGAGTTGACACACAAACCCGCCTCCCCTCACTCACCCTTTTCATTTGTGCCGTATGAATATTGTTGGTGTTACAGAGCTAGAATTTTGGTGCGGTGATTAGGCATAATTTTACACATTCCCGCAGATGTTGTGCCTCTCAGTAATAAATGTAAGTTCTTTTCGCTGCTTATTGAACTTAAACAGTCAAATACACACAAAATAATGTCAAAATGCTGGTCTTGGTGAGTATTCACGTAAACAGTCAGTTATGTTTCAAATGAACGTTAAGTTCACTTAATACTGAAAGAAATAAAACGCATGGGTAACAGTATAATGGATCCGTGCGTCAGGTCTTAAAGTGACAGCAGCCTAAAATACCTGCTGCCAAATTATGAGAATGCTTGTCTTTGTAAAAATATCTATATGGCAGTTTTTCCCCATGGTATTGATGTCAAAAATGTGGCCAGTGAAAATACTGAGTGGCTAGTAACTTTGTAAAAACATTAGTCAGTCACAGTGGCTGGTGAGCAAAAAATGTCAAGCCCTGTATTCTAATATATAAAAAATAAATACTAGTATCGAATGAAAAGGCACTAGTATCTAAAGAATAAGCACTAGTAGCTAATGAATAAGTACTAGTATCTAATGGAATAGATACTAGCATCTAAAAAATAAATACTAGTAGCATTAAAATAGATAATAGTTTGTTTTAAGGATTAAATGTTAAAAGGGCTTGCCATAATCGGTCACGTCATACAGCGTGAGAGCTTTGCGCTGCACAAACGTGTGTCTACCATGTGTTGGGTTTTTATGTGGTTTTGCTTTCAGTAACCTACAGTGACAGAGATATGAGCTGTTTGTAATCTGAAGATTTTAGGTCCAGTCTCCACCAGAGCTGCTTCTGTCAGTTTTGAGTTCTACACACATGTCAAACACTCCGCTCTCCATCCAAATATAAAAGCTGCTGTCGGTTAATGAAGACTTGAGGGATGACCTTATGGCTCGATTGGACTCTTGTCATGTCAAAAATGATAAGACTTTTCAGTCGGATGTCTAAATTTTTTTTAAATTAGTCACTGTCGCTATGATTACTGGTAGAGAATAAGGGCTTGACTCCTGTTGCATGTTCATAGAGAAATTCGAGATGCTATTGTAAGTTGCTGTGAACCGGACAAAACTGACAGTGTGAAGTAGCCTATTAGACAAGGTATAAGATCAGCAGTAATTGAAAATGTGGAGTTGTCTGTGGAAGGCCATCCTGAGAGTCTTGACTGATAAATGTAATGATAAATGAGAACTCTGACAGCGGCAGCGGCAACTCTGACAGCGTTTCTCTGGGTCTCACTGATTGATTAGCAGGCTGAAGCAACTCTTACTGCACCCAGTGTGTGAGCTGACAGAATGGATGACTGTTAACTTACAACGTGGCTGAGCCGTATGACGATATATGACATGCAAATGTAGAAACGCAAGAAGTCAGTCAGTAGAAATATCTATACCTATAGTGGGAAGGACTGCTTTATGTTATTTCATGGGGTCAACCCCCGGCCCCCTGGTTGAAAAACACTGTATTAAAATATCTATATCCTATAATAGAACCAATAACTCCATAACTACAACTACAAAGAAATTGAGAGCAAATAATTAGATTTCTAAATGAATCATATTTATTGTCGTTTTCTACCAATAGTTACAGCAGGAATATTTTGTATTAATTTAATTTAATTTAATTTAATTTAATTTAATTTAATTTAATTTAAAATAAAATAAAATAAAATAAAATAAAATAAAATAAAATAAAATAAAATAAAATAAAATAAAATAAAATAAAATAAAATAAAATAAAATAAAATAAAATAAAATAAAATAAAATAAAATAAAATAAAATAAAATAAAATAAAATAAAATAAAATAAAATAAAATAAAATAAAATAAAATAAAATAAAATAAAATAAAATAAAATAAAATAAAATAAAATAAATAAAATAAAATAAAATAAAATAAAATAAAATAAAATAAAATAAAATAAAATAAAATAAAATAAAATAAAATAAAATAAAATAAAATAAAATAATTTAATTTAATTTAATTTAATTTAATTTAATTTAATTTAATTTAATTTAATTTAATTTAATTTAATTTAATTTAATTTAATTAATTTTATTTAATTTTATTTAAGATTTGTTGTAAGCACAGTATGCAATTTGAAACTGAAAGTTGAAACAGATTAATAAAGCAAAAACAAAAAATCTGAATATACACTACTGTACACAAATTTGGGGTCAGGACTATTTATTTTATTTTATTAAATACATTAATATGTTTATTCTGCAAGGATACATTAAACTGATCAAAAGTGTCAGTAAAGACTTTCATAAAGTTACACAATATTTCAAATTCAAATAAATGCTGTTCTTTTGAACTTTTTATTCATTAAAGAATCCTTAAAAAAAGTATAGCTGTTTTCACAAAAATATTAAAGGGGCTATATGCAACTTTTTCCCCAAAATAAACGTAACAATAGCCTTTTTATTTGACCATTTATGACTCAAACATCTCCTGATGAGCATACTGACACCTTGTCCGCTCACAGTGGGTGCACCTATAAGCCTGTATCCTATTTTCTGGCGGGTCGTTTTTTTCCCGCGCTGTCTGCGGATGTGACGTCACCACCACTGCGAGAGTGAGCAGAAAATAAGAGCAGTTATGTTTTTTGGCCTATACAGGTGTCAGTCGCGAGTTTAAATTTCAGAAAAACGCATATAGCCCCTTTAAGCGGCACTTCTTTTTTCAATATTGATAATAATAATAAATGTATTTTGAGCACCAAATCATCATATTAGAATGATATCTGAATGATTATTTGACACTAAACTGACTGGAGTAATGATTCTGAAACTTCAGTTTTGGAGTAAATTACGTTTTTCTATTTTAATGTGTATATTTGAAATGTACTTTTAAATTGTAATAATATTTCAGAATATTAATTTCTCTACTGTATTTTTGAGAGACTCCTTTTAAAAACATTAAAAACATCTTACCGACCCCAAACGTTTCAACGGTAGTGTGCATTTATGTTCATTTTTGTTCAACAATCACCAAGTCCTAGTTATGCATGCATGCAGTCATACAAAACTGGTAAATAAGGAAGTGAATGAATAAATGACCCTACCATTCTCCTCCAGGTGTCTGATGAGGATGTAGCTGGTTTCCGTCCCCTCTGTGGCGTAGTCGAGTGGAATGTTCCCGTTCACATCCTGCAGCAGCACATTGACTCCAGCCTTCAGACGAGGTGTGATGGAGCGGGGAGGGGGAGGGGGAGATGGCAGCCAGATAAAGCAAAACAAGACATAAACAAATTGAGTCCCTCTCGCCCCATTCATCAGTCTGCAATCGATGATAAACTACGGCCAATTATCACACTTTCCCAGAATTCCCCAGGCGCCCGAGCTCAGGGATGAGCTACATTAACAGAAAATAGTGCGTTAACTAACTCATTAAGATAGGGGCAGGTTAATAGGGTCTACGGTACGGCGTTGAGTGTCTGGGTGGCGGGGGGTGATGTGATTTATGAGGGTCTGCTCTCTAGAGACTCCAGACAGTGATAAGACTCTTTAAAAGCAGAAAGCATGATGCAGGGTTAAGACTTTTGCGAATGTGTCATTTCTATGGATACTGCAATGCTCGGAAAATGATGGCAGCGTCATCATAAACAAACAAACGAGAGCTATCCCTTACGAAACAAAAATATATTGCAGTATATTGGAAAATACATTAGGCGTTATATTCCCATATATGGGATTTAATATTTATATTTTCCAATATATTGAAAGCGACAATCATTTGTATATTTTGCAATATACTGCAATATATTACATATATTGTATATATGTACCATCAATATATTAACAATATATTATAATATATGTCAAGTAATTTCCTTCCGTAAGGGATCCAATATAAAATGTTGATGTGGCTCTGGCTTTTAGTGCATGTCTGTTAGCTTTAATGTCATCTATACGCACATCCTGTAAGTTGTAAATAAACGTTTAGGATCAAATGTAAAACAAATGAAAAATTGAGTCTTTCTGTTCTGGGAAAACTGAATTTAAATATTAAAATCACTCGTACTACATTCAGGAGCATATATCCAATGTTTGGTCCAGTCTGGGGTTGTCCAAAGTGTAGATCAACAACTTAAAGGTGCAGTGTGTAATATTTATGAGGATCTATTGACAAAAATGCAATATAATATACATAACTATGTTTTCAGTGGTGTATAAAGAGATACATAATGACCCATTATGTTATTACCTTACAATAAGACATTTCTATCTAGACACACCACAGGTCCCCTTACGGTGAAGTCGGCATTTTGCCCCGCCATGTTTCTACAGTAGCCCTAAACGGACAAACTGGTTAGCTACTCTCTGCTGTCTCAGACAACAACATCTTTGTCCTGTGTTGGCCACTGTAGCTTTTATATGTGCTTCAAAATGGAGGGGTGAGCGGTGGGCGGTTGCAATTCACAACCTCCCCACTAGATGCCGCTAAAATTTACACAGTGCACCTTTTAAAAAAAAAACATATCTACAGGCCTTGAGATTTTTTCAAATACATAAACAAAAACCAACTAAAAAACAAAAAAATCTATTTGATGGGTTTTTGAGAGAGAGAGCGAGAGAGCTGAGGAGGAGGATGGCATGACATTTAAAATACAAAACTAAACTTCAGGAAATCACTGCGTGAGATTTACAACTATCTCTCATAATGGCTTGTGTAATTAAAGCTACAAATGGCACGTCTCCATCTGACTGGCTGAAGCACAAAGGCGTTGTGACAATTATGCAGCTTATTGTCTCTTTTCCCAGCATGCATTTCAAACCCAGCCATCAGCACATTCCGACTGGGGAGGTTGTGTCAATCACGCATTGAGGTTAACAGTAGGTTAATGAATGTATTAATTAACATTAACTATCAGCAGCTCCTTTGTCAGCATTTATGAGCGATGGCTTTTTAGGACACACCCCACCCCACACACAAAGCTCCAGAGAGCACTGACTCGATCTGACAGTGTGCCACAGGATTGTGTCATGACCTCCTCCCTGAGATCTCGCACACACCACCACAGTCCCCAACTCACTGGGGACGCATGAGAACATGGTGTGTATTGGTGGTGATTCATCGATCCGTCTGGTGTGGAACTGTTATTGAACAAGATGTGACCGGTTAAAGCAGGGGCATGTGTGAATTGATTAGGCGAGGTCAATGTGAAGGAGATGGTGGGGATGTTCACCCTTCATACTGAGAGAAGAGGTGATGAAGCCGTCAGCATTACCTACTCGCGTCGACAGAATGCACCCAGTCCTCTGTGGCAAAAAAGTCCTAATCATGCGAGAACTAAATTGTTTATAAATTTGTTTTATAAAGGCAGGAGTACATGAGACTAGAATAGAATAGTCAGTACAGTAGGTAAAAAAAATAAGTAAAAAAAAAAACCTTAATACTTGCTATTTAACATTTAAATTATAATGTATTCCGAATTTTCAGCATCATTTCTTTTCACAGTTTAATGCCTCTTAATAAATCAATAAATATTCGTACTGACCCAAACTTTTGAATCGTATATAATATACATTACAAGGTAACATGGGGAACACATATTCACTATTAACTACGACTTTTGCCTCAACAAACTCCTAATTTACTGCTTATTAATAGATAGTAAGGTAGGTTTTGTGGTGTTTAAGTTTAGGTATGGGGTAGGATTAAGGGAAATAGAATAAGAAATTAATCATGCAGAATAATGCATTAATATTTGCTTTATAAGTACTAATAAACAGCCAATATCCTAGTAATATGCATGCTAGTAAGCAACTAGTTATTAGTGAAAACTGAATACTAAAATAAAGCGTTACCTAATACAATACAATTTATATAACATAATTATATTATATTTATTATATTCTTAAAACATTACATAATAAAATCAGTGCTAGGCAATGTAATGTTTTAAGAATATAATTAATATAATAAATATAATATAATTATGTATATATATATACACATATATATACATATATACATACACATATATATATATATACACATACATATATACATACATATATATACACATATATATACACATACACATATATATATATATATATATTAAGAAAACAAATATTTCTTAAATATGTATACACATGAAGGAGTGTGTATTAATGTATACATAAGGTTACACTTTATTTCGATAGTCCACTTTAAACATTCTACTAACTATAAGCAACTTTGCAACTGCATGTCAACTAACTGTCATTAGAGTATTAGTTTACTGTCAGTAGACTGGTAGGTTATGGTTAGGTGTTAGAGTTCGTGTTAGTAGAATAAGTTGAATTGTAGTTGCCAAGTTACTTATAGTCAGTAGAATGTCTGTTGGGGGACCAACAAAAAGTTTTAGTAAATAATAATCAGACAGTCTACAAATACTCTAATGACAGTTAGTTGACATGTAGTTGCAAAGTTACTTATAGTTAGTAGAATGTCTAAAGTGGATCAAAATAAAGTGTTAACATACATAATTATACACAGTACACACACATATTTTTTGGATGTGATTAATCAATTGCCCAGCACATACATACATATATATATACACATACATATACATACATACACACACATACATATACATACACACACACACACACACACACACACACACACACACACACACACACACACACACACACACACACACACACACACACACACACACACACACACACACACACACACACACACACACACACACACACACACACACACACACACACACACACACACACACACACACACACACACACACACACACACACACACACACACACACACACACACACACACACACACACACACACACACACACACACACACACACACACACACACACACACACACACACACACACACACACACATATATATTCTACAGGACTGTATTGAATTTAAATTTTGTGTCTGAGACTAGCAGCGGGAACTAATAGATTACTACTGATCTACAGCGATCATCATGGGTTAGACAGCAGGTCATAAAATGTGACAAGTGTCACAACTCTCAGTACACACATTTGAGGGGTTAACAAGCTGACCCCTGGGACTCGTTCAAATGTATTTATTGTAAGGATGGATAACAATAGTAATTAATTTACCTCGACGGAAATGCATTCATATTGGAATAAAAAAATGGAATAAGCGTTAACATATAACGATGCTGTGACGGTGGATGTAGACTATTGATCCACTCTGCTCCCTCTCCCCATCATTTCCTTCCATTCACCTTCATTTAGAGATATTTTGATATAAGCAAGGTCACAAGGAGGAGCTGAGGAATTTGCACTCGCACACACACGTTGGGTTTCATGTTTTATGGGGACATTCCCTATACATAATGATATTATACTGTACAAACCGTATATTCTATCCCCTAAACCTAAGTTTTTCAACAACAAAAAAACACATCACTTAATATGATTACTGGAAGCGGTTTTCCTTATGGAGACGGTGGAGGGGGCGGGGGAGTGGTCGATTTCCTACCAGGAGACAAGGATTTCGGATATTGCAATCTTTGTGGGGACATTTTGTCCCCAAAATGTAAGGTATACCTGAACCACACACACACACGCACAGTGCTTCAGAGGCCACAGAAACTGAACCTGACACTACATAGGACTGCAGAGGGAGGAACTCCAAATCATGTC
Source organism: Gobio gobio (assembly GCF_949357685.1). Classification (NCBI taxonomy): domain Eukaryota; kingdom Metazoa; phylum Chordata; class Actinopteri; order Cypriniformes; family Gobionidae; genus Gobio; species Gobio gobio. Next base: position 22,565,145 of record NC_137103.1, read on the forward strand.
AACAAAGGAGAAAGAGATGAAACATCCTCCCTGGGAAAGTGAAAAAAGAAACCGTAAACACTTTCCTCTGACTGCACCAGGAAACAAGGACAAAATCAAGCAAGATAATTACATCTAATCTGCATGATGATGGCTGTCTGTGTCTCATTACAGGGCTTTGAGCACAGGCTTAATTGCCTTTGTTAAAATTAATCTGTTATGATAATAGGCTAATAGCAATGCAAGTAAATGAGAACGTAGCTAACTTTCGAACAGATTTTGAAAACTTCAGAACATCTTCATGCTTCACTGAAGTGAATTTGACATTTAACTTTTTAAAACCACTCAAGGAATCTTGCAGGTGTAATTATGACCACCCTCTCACTGACCCTTACAACCCATCTGCACAGGACACAAGCATCGTGATAAAAGCAGAAGGAGCCAATTATAATTAATAACACGTATAAGGTCGACAACAGTAAACTGCCCCATTCTAGTATACTTCATGTTTGCGCTAGTTCCAGCAACAAGGCAACAGGATTTGGAAAGTTCACTTTGACGTATCAAGTGTAAGCAGCCTCAAGCTATTGACAACAGACATGCCCTACGAAGACACAGTGTTAGAATTAACAGGCTACTTTTTTACTAATGTAGCTTTAAGAAAATATATATGCAAATTAACTCCATTATAATTGCAATCGAACTGCATTAGTAGTAGCGTGTGAAGTGTGTAAAGGTGCAGTCACATTTACTGATGTTCAACGAATTTTCGCAGGCAAAATCCAGTCATTCCAATAAGAATTCAAGCGATCGGGAATTTTGCGTGAGGGCAAAAGATTATCCCATGTAGATTTCGCAACTAGCAATTGGGAAAGAGCTGTATTTCTGCTGTTCCATAAACGCTACCTACTGGCATACACTGGATTTACATATTCAGTTTGTTCAGAACAACGCAAAAGTCGCATCAAGAACACACGGCTCCTGGGGTGGCTCATTCAGAAAATTGACTAAATCTATTTCAAACACATCTGAAGAGGAAATTGATGGAATATGAAAAAAGAAAGCTTTGCTAGCATGTTTTAAAAGGTTGCTAGCATGAAATAGCAGGTTGCTAGCATGAATTAACATGTTGCTAACATGTTCTAACACATTGCTAACATGTTAGTAACAGTTTGATGTTAGCATGAACTAGCATGTTGTTAACATGTTAACACATTGTTAGCATGTTTTAACATGTTGTTAACATGTTGTTAACATGATTTAACATGTTGCTTAGCCCCGCCCACAACATTTGAGGTTGTGAAGTTCGGTCTGGACTGGATCCATTGTGGAGCAACTATGCTCGAACCAGAGCTGTTCGGACCAATCAAATGGTCAGGGTGGGTTTTTAAACACGGGCATGACGCGTTCCAACCACGTTATTAAGTTCTGACAGGAACAACATATGCAAAAAGATTTGTTTGCTATATTGTCGAGTTCTAATCCTAAACGGAGAACGTGTTCGTAAATGCATTCACCTTTACTGTCCTATTTCTCTGAAAAATGATGATCCTGTTGATAAGTACTCCGTGTATCCTTCCATACTTTTTACAACACTGGCAAAGATTGTTTACACTCATCTTTTTTCTTCTACTTCTTCCAGTGTGCATGCAGTTGAGTTCTGTTGACAACTATGCATCTCTCAACACGTCACTTACTCCGTTGCTCTGATTAGTTGTAGGTCTAATTAATTAACCCGTCGCCGTGAGTTTGATTGACAGGCAATCTGACCAATCACATCGACGAATCTGCCGTTTTGTCCAACAAAGCAGTCAGGAGAGTTATAGTAGATTAACGTCTGTGGACTTGAACTTGAAAAACGGTGTGTACCAGGGATGGAAATTAGCACCCGCCACCAGCCAAATGCGGGTGATTTTGTGTTGTGGCGGGTAGATTCGCTTCACCTACCGGCCACCGTGGCGGGTAAATAAAAATAGCATAGCCGACTGTTTCAGCTGGACGGCGGACACTTTTAGAGGAGTCACACCTTCAAAAAGAAATGTGCCGTTACAAATCAAATTCACAATATGCAGTAGAGAAGTTAATTTGCGCGTGGTTGCGTTAAGCGGCTTTATTGCCATAGCGGCAGAGTCTCGAGAACATGCGCTGGAAACGTGCGCAGTTTTTTAAAGACATATCGAGCTCGCGTCGCATCCACCGTTTGAACGCAAGAGGATCTCCAGATATAGAGCTCAATAGAAAAAAAAGGTATCAATGGGTCTGTCCAGTAACTCGTGATGAACCTCAGGCGAACTGCACACTTTATGAGAAGCATTTCAGTTGCTCAGACTGACTGACTTAAAGCAGCAGCAGTGACACAGAGAGAGACCGGATAGCTGGACCGAATGGCTTCAGCCAAGTGCAAGCAAAACTCACGTAGGCAGGCTATCTGACGTTTCACATGGGGTTTATTATCAGCGCCATTCCCATGCACTAATGGGGTAACGTTAGTTTGCAACACTTCACTGACAACAGCGTTATTGAATGGAAAAATAAACGATAAAGAGCAACAGAAATATATAAAGCATACATGCAGCTCACAGCTAGTGCTCCATCTAAGGACTGCCCACTCAGCGAGTGAGTAAAATAAGTGCCTTCCCCCTTAAAGGAGCAGCACCGAATTGTACTTGTTACAATGTATAGGTCTATTGTTTTTTTAAATGGATAATATATTTATATAATATTCCATACATTATCAGAGCTTGGCAGACAGAATTATTATATATTTTTAGACAGGTTAATTAATAGATTATAGCCTAATTAATGTTATTATTAATGTATAATTTTAATCATACATAATAAATAATCCTGCCATATAAAGTTTGCCCTTTATTAAAATAATATTTAGATCAAAATTGGACAAATAATTACATAATAACAGTCAAAATTTAAGTAAATTAATACAAAATTTAACCATTTTGAATTTCAGAATTGTCAAAAAAGTGATTAGTGGTTCAGAATGACTGCTTAAAGGGACAGTTCACCCAAAAATGAAAATTCTGTCATCATTTACTCACCCTCAAGTTGTTCCAAACATGTACACATTTCTTTGTTATGTTGAACACATTGGAAGATTCATTCCTACTATGGAAGTCATTGGTGCCCCCAAAGCAGCCTGGGTACAAACTTTCAGCAAAATATCTTCTTTTGTGTTCAGCAGAACAAAGAAACTCATACAGGTTTGGAACATCATGAGGGAGAGTAAATGATGACAGAATGTTTTAGTTTTGGGTGAACTATCCCTTTAAAGTGCACCAAATAGGCTTTAGAAATAAATTAAATAATCAAATGTAAAATAATATAAAAATGTTATATTGTCGTGAATGGGTGTCCCTTATTTTGCCACACTGAAGGTGGCAACCCTAGTATGTCGTCAACACGCTTCAGAAGATGCCAAAACTAATAGTTTCATTGTTGGGACTAAAAACCTAAAACTGGAAGCCATAAAAGACCACGAATCATCCAAATGCCACATCCATTAATCTGCCCTACTCATTTAATGAAATTAATATCAGTTCATGGTTTGTGTGTGTATAAGAGAGAAAGAGAAAATGCCAGTATTTCATTGAGACTTGAGATTAAATAAACTGCTGAAGTATTGTAGAGCTTGTAGTATTAATTTTCACATGCAGTTACACATTGTCGGTTAAAAACAAGAAATGGCTGGTAAAAACATTGAGTGGCTGGTAGATTTTGAAATCCACCAGCCACAGTGGCCGGTGGACAAAAAAGTTAATTTCCATCCCTGGTGTGTACTAGGGATGCAACAATACAGTTAGTCCACAGTTCAATACATACAAGTTTTTAATCACGGTTTTCGGTGCAGTTCGTTTCTGATGGCTTGTCACATCAGTTTTTTGCTATTCTATTCTTAGGGGATAGGAACAGCAAGAGGTTAAGGAGAACAATTTTTTTTAAAATTATTGCAATACTCTTTCTTTATTTTACTTAAAATAATTTAAAAACCTTACTTAAACTTAAAACTTTACTTAAAAAAAAAAACCCTTGTACAAAATAAATATATATATATATATATATATATATAAAGATTTACACTGGCAGCTCAGAGCTGCACAGCAGCATTTAAGTATGAAATTAAATGAATAAATGTAAAAATAAAACACTACATAGACTTCACTATGAAATATACATTGATTCTTATTAACGCTACTGTATTAATTTTTCAGTCAAGAGCAATAAGTGATTTTCTCTTTGTCTTTTGTTGTTGTATTAACATTAAAGGAATCGTTCATTCAAAAGTGAAAATTCTGTCATCAAAAAATGAATACAGGTTTGGAACAATATTAGAGTGAGTAAATAATGACATAATTTTAGAGGTGAACTGTCCCTTTAAGGACAGCGTGTTCACTAGGCTGCGCTGCTGTCAATTTAAGACCTCCGTGCATCTAATATCCAGACACACGCGATTTTACTTTCACTTTAGACATAACCGACTGTGTTTGTGTTAAACTTGTGTGTATTTGACAGTATTAGCACAGTAAGACGACTACTTAGTTCAGTAATCACGTGTTTGACAGGCGTTTAGTGTGCGCTCTGAAAAGCGCATGTTCAAAAAGCGCGCACGCGAATGAGCCGGCATGGCTTTAAAACGCATGCAAATAATGAACTTTCTTGTTTGTGAATAACTATAGTGTTCCTTGAGTGTAACTCTACCACTAACGTGTGATGTGAATGTATGTCGCGTTGTTCAGTATTGGGATGGAGGCAAATGATAGAATTTGTAGAAAAATAATTAATTCAATGCAAAACCGCAATTCATAAGCGCGTATTGAACCGTGAATGCCGTACCGAACGGTTCAATATTATATTGAGAATTGTGGCATCCCTAGTGTGTACTTACGTCTTTCCACGGTTGAAACAACATTTCTTTTAGTGTTCATTCATGTTTATTTGATGCTTATCAATGAAGTAAAAGGAAGAGATGATCGGTTCATGGTAGAAACACGGCCCATAATCACAGTCCAATGGAGCAGTATCAGACTCCTATTCTGACTAGAATACGAGTATGACGAAGTCAGGCTAATGTTGCTAACATGTTTTAACATGAATTAACATGTTGCTAGCATGTTGTCCAAGTGTTTTCCAAGCCCCCCTCGTTGACTTTTCATTGACTTTGTCCAGCCAACATAATAATACTATCCGTTATAAAGCCATGTCTGTTTAGTTGGAAAAGCAGCAAGGAAAAAATTTCCCCCATGACGTCAATTAAATATAGGTTTGTTTCTTCAGGAAGTAATCCTCAAAGGAAATGACTAAGCAGTGAAAGCTAATGAACCCTTACCTAATGCAGTTCTTACCTAAATGAAACAACAGATGAGTCTGTGATTGGCAGCCTAACATAGTGCCTCCTAAATCCTGACTCTGACTAATCCCAAAAAATAGGTCGTCATGGTCTAGTTTTGGAAGCAGGATGCAGTCAAATATGGAGGAAGGAAAGCGAGAGATGCAGAGGCAGAGGGAGAGGGAGAAGGAGAGAGTTAGCCTGAAGTGTGAGTGTGTGTGGGAGATTCTGACCTAAAGCATTGCATATTGCACAGCAGAGATAAGAGCATTAACAGACATAACATGGGAAAAAAACAGAGGCTGAAATATACAACAGTTGCATTATAAAAATTGCATATTAGTCAGGGAAATGTGGTTTTGAGTTTCGGGGTGAATCAATCAAACAAACAAACAAACAAACAAACAAACTCCATCTCTTATAAACACACTCTTCCATAAACAAACACACACACACATAAACACACACACACACACACACACACACGAATTAATAAAAACAATAACAACAATTCAATTAAAAACAAATTTTTTTTTAAATATTTTTTGCACTGTGACATGATTTTCATGATAATATACCTAAATTGTAAACTATTCATACTTGGTAGCATTTGTATTTCTTTAATTTATGATTTATAAATATGATTTATATGATTTATAAATAAATACATAAAAAATATAAACGGTGTGTAAGTGTTAAATAAATCTGTAAATAAACTGTGTAGGTGTTAAGTAAGTAAATAAGTAAGTAAATAAATAAATAAATAAATAACATATATAAATACAAACCAACTAACTAACTTGCAAACAAACTTGCTGCATGTGTAAGTGTTATAAGTTTGTAAGTAATCTTATGTGTAATTGTGTAATTGTTACCACTGGTAAAAGTGCATTATACATCATGAACAAGATGAACAACATTAATCTAGGTTAATGATCATTTATCAAATCATACTATTTTTTGGTGTTCATTTATGTTTTTTCATAATATATCATTACATTTATGAATTTAAAGAACTTAAAAGTTAAAAGTATAGGTATAGTATATTAGTATAACAATTACTGAATCAAATATCATTTAAATAAATAATTGTATTGGTAAAAATCTAATAAGAAACACTGAAACTATGAAATAAATGAACAAGGTGCAACAAATATTAATGGTATTATAGTATGTTTTATTATTTTTATTTTTTATTTTAGGGTAACGTTGACCTATATTCATGAGATTCAACCGTAGGGAACTCGCCAGATGAAAACTGGGAATCTATTTAGAGAGTCTCGCTATTGACTAAATGGTGGAAGACACGGCCGCATGTACTGCAACTGACATGAAATGGAGCAAAAGACAGCAAGACTGCTGAAAAGTAATACGGAGAAGATCGAAAATGTGTATCCATGGCAACGGATACAACCCTTTCTCCAGAAGGGTGACTCACCCGGAGGAAGAGGCAGAGACAAAAGAGGTTAAAGGGGCTTGCTTGAGGAGAATCCCTGTTTTGTTTTTATGTTTTGTATTATCTCAATCCTATTCAAGAGCCAAACAGAGCTGCATTCATTCACAGTCATTTATGTCAGCCTCAAACAGCTAATCAAACAATGACATGTCAGTCAGACTTAAGGGTGTCAATCAACCTGCCCTGGATACAGAAAGGAGGTGTCCTATTCAAAGCCTACTGTGTCTTAGTAAATTAGTGTCCTAGCACGTGTCTGTATATTTAGTGAAAACTACAGTAATTCATTTATTAATGAATCAGTCATGAATAAGTCATGACTTTGATGTTTGAGATGGCAATTACTGATGCTTCTGCTCAATTCGCCATTGTCAAAATGTAAATGTCAAGAAAAGATATGGACTAAGACATTTTATAGGGTCTCAGCCAATACAAATCTCATCTTATATTTCCACATTTGTCATAACTGGAAAAGGACGGTCAAGTTGCCTACATTATTCCATGCAGTGTGATTTGCATACTGCACATTTGGGCAAAATTAGTATTTTCCCAATAGTAGAACACTAGCATGCTAACATTCCTGTACATGATCTTGTGCTTTTCTTCTCAAAGATAAAAAATGTTTTATTGGTAGATAGAGGTGCCATGTGCATCAGACAGCACACAGTATTTTGCTGTTTGCAAGGTTGTGGTCCAATTAATTCAGAGTGTATGTGAAAGGTCCGTTTTAAAAAGAGGCAAGGTCATGGCCACTATTTAAGGGATCTTCAGACTCACAAATGGAAAATGTGTGCTAGTCAGAAAGGATCACGTCTTCATGCAGTTAATTAAGTCTTCACGTTATCTCTGCCGTACGTGAGCTCTGCACAAACTGACTTGCATACTTTTATGCAAATGAGGCCTACTTTCAGAAATATTCATTCATACAGCATAGAGTAGTTCTCACACACACACACGTTAAATCTGTTGTGAGTACTATCAAAGAGAATGCTTCAAAGCGCAACGGCACAGTTCACATGCAGATGCTCAAACACACTTTCTCCCACAAACACACACAAACAAACAGACACAAAGTGGGAGATTATGTAGCTGGTTTACATTCAGAAATATTGAACTCAAAACACATTCCTTTTCTGTCAATTTATGACTTTGATGAATGCCTAAAAATGAACATTGTAAGGGGCCAACCACAGAATGCATTTTTGCTTTTACATTGTTTTTCTATGTAAACTTGCCCTAGTTGGATAAGTTTGAGATGCGTCATTCTAATTAAAAGTTACTTAAAGATGTCAAATAAGTCTCTGATGTCCCCAGAGTGTGTGATCTCCCTTTGATTTGAACTTTTAGCGTCGTAACTTTGCAGATGTTGTTTATGCTCAAACAGCAACATTGCACACTAAGATTTTTGAGCCAAATGAATTTGAAGGCAGCATCCAGAAAAAAATTAAATGTAAAACGGACAATTAAGTGTTTCAAGTGCACAATCACACCGGTGTGATTAGAATGTTCAGTGCATCACGTTATCAACTGCTGAATTCAAATCTACGTTCGGGTAGTTGAGAAATAAGCAGCTAAAAAAGCTTTTTTTTTTGGTAAAACACCACTTTTGAAAAAAAGAAAAAAATGCATAGTCATGTAGTGTGAAGTCTGATGTTTTAGAAAATATAAGGGGTCACTAACTTTGTTACTAACTTTTTTTTACATTTTTACTGAAATATGTCCTGTGGTGTGACAGAAAGCATTAGGAATATAGGGGTGTCACAAACGGACAACAGAAATATATATATATATATAGTGGTTCCAAAAAAGTTAAATATTTGAACAACTCTAAGACTAAATTTTACCATGTGCACATGTAATGGGCTTCACAGTAACATGACCTTGAATGGGGTCCTTCAACTAATTAAACTTGTCAGTGGAGTCGCCTGATTTTATGTCACACCGGAGGACATGGTTTTCAGTGAAAAAAAATGTATCAAGTTCATTCGCTTTTAGAAATATATGGATGAAAAACTATTGTAATTTACTAAAATAGACACTTTTAAAATTACGCCTGAGGTATTTATTAACCTTTTTTAGGCTTTTCTTTTTAACTTATGAAAGTTGTAATTTATTGAACCATGCTTGAGAGAGTCACACCATAGGACAATTTTGAGATTAGGCTCAAAAATTAATTTAAAATCTATAGACAAAGCAGTTTTTATATCAACAGGTCCATATAAGACAAAGAAATGTTTAACCATTTACTCAATTTCAAACGATGACAAATGCCTGTTTTGCCGAGTATTCTCTTAAGAGCAGTTTTAAATTAGTTAAATAACGTCTAAAATGAACGTAAAGAGTTGCCATGTTCGGCAGCGGCAGATGTTAAAGTGACAGCAGCCTAATAAACCAGTTGCGGTGATGTCTGTCAATAATGTTAACTCAAAGAACAAATGTAACGGAGAAAATTGTATTTTAGGATTAGCTTTGCTTAGGAGCGTGACCTTTCCGACGTGATTGCGCAATCCATGGCACGTCGCAGAGCAGCGCAAGATGAGCAATTAGGTTAAAAAGTATATAAACGTTAATTTTTTTCTTGAAAATTACAGATGCCGTCGCTAGATAAGACCCTATTCCTCGTCTGGGATCATGCAGAGCCCTTTGAAATTTGGGGTTCAACCGGTTGGTTGCAATTGAAGTACATAATTTGAAAAAAAACAAATCCTAGAATGTTTTCCTCAAAAACTTTGACTGAAGAAAAAAGACATGAACATCTTGGATGAGATGGGGATGAGTAAATTATCAGAAAATTTTCATTTTAAAGTGAACTAATCCTTTAATCTATGTTTAATTTTTGCAGTTAATACTGTAAAAAGTGTTTGATAACTTTATTCAATTTCTGTATATTTCCTACTTGTTAGACAGGTAGGAAGGCCACAGGAATATATGACATTTATCATGGGTTCATGTGAGGATTGTTTTAAGTTCACTTAAATAAAAAGTTGTTCTTTTCCTATCAAAAGATGAAATTGATAGCTTTCAAATATACTGTAATGTTGAATGTCTATCGATGCATAAAAAATGTTTTCAATCAATTTCATCAAACATCAGTATTAGTATCAGTGATACTGGCCTTCATTCATAAAAAGATGACATTATTAAAAATAGTCGCGGTCTTCCAGTTCTACATTAATTTGGAGAGGGACTGTGAAATTATTACAATATAAAAATCTCCAATGTTTTTAATCCCGATTAATTACAGAAAAACAAATTAGAGTGATTAATTTGTTGTTTTTTAATCGATTGACAACACTACTTATATTACATCTTGTGAAAAAGGGCATAGTAGGTCACATTTGAAGTGGAGAAGAGAAGGCTAAGCATTATATCATAGATAATATTTCATTTATGATACAGACTGAACTAGATCTCTGCATCCAATCTGGATGTAATGATGGATGTAGTTAACAGAAATGAACACAGGCAATGTGTGTATACATGTCTGTAGTAGTAGTAGTAGTAGTAGTAGTAGTAGTAGTAGTAGTAATAGTAGTAAAGTGTATTTTTGTCCAGTATTCCTAAAGGAGGTCTGTGATTGAAGTAAGCTGGCAGGCGCACATGGTTTGCTGCTTCACGCTCCAATGAAAATCAGGGCGAAAGCGGTCTGGAGTCAGACACACGCACTGAAAAGTAGAGCAGGCTTAGCTGGTGTCTCCGCGGCGCACATTTCACAATAACCAGATGATAGTTTTCTTAGAGATCTCAATGTGTATTTCCCACTGATATATGAGATCGTGATCTGTATTGTCACCTGAGGTCTAAATGCAGGAAATCAGGCTTCATGAGTGATGCGTGAGCTGGCAGAGCTTCCATATTCTCTTGATAATAATGAAATGATTCAGTCATTAATATGAAGGATGATGACGCTCACTGGATGAGAAACAGCTTGTGTAGGAATCTTTGTAAATGGGTTTAGATTGAAGGGGGCGAATATCTTCCCCTGGCATGTTCCTTTTAGATTCTCTTCTGAGATAAACACACTGATTCATAGTCTGTTTACACCCCAAGGCTCCTAATTTGTGGAGGATATGCTGTTCTGTTCAATGACAAATTAATGGTATAAATGTCCCACGTCCCTATAAGTCAATTTTAGATTATATTAAGATGCTCTGTTTTCCTGCAGTGCACCATAGCCGTGTTTAAAGCCGTTTTTCAGTTGTATGCTTCAATTGCATAGTCGTTGCAGGATCTGAGGGAGGCGATGCACAACTCAATAGCCTACTAATGGTCTTTCCAATTCTCCGACAACATCCGACAAGTTTGGCATTATTGCTGACAGTCAATCTCATTCAAACTTTTTCCTTGCAAATGCAAAGCCAAAAATCTCAAACTATATTTATAGTGATTTTAACTTACAAAGGGGGTTCACGGAGGGGCCCGATATTTGCCGCCAAGTTTGTTCCAGGAAGTTTAAGAGAAATGTCACAAGCAGGGATGAAGTCTCTCTCTTCCATTCTTGAACAGTGTCATTCAAAGATAAAGAGGGGGAGATTTCAGCAAAAACAATTGGTTGGTGTAACATCCACCGCAAAGCTGTCAAATCAGCCACCTTAAAATGTGCAGCAATATTTTTACGTTTTATGCAAAAAAAATAAGCCGCACATTTGAGAAATAGGACCCAAATATTCGTGGCCTATCAGTGCCCATAGCAAACAAACTACATCTGCATGCTGTGCTGCACTGGCGTCAATAGGCAGAAATAATCTTGAGCTTCTTCTCTCCACTCTAACATTTGGAGTAGAAACTCTCCTTAGGAAAGAAGCGCTTTGAAGTCACTGCGCTAAAAATAACCCATATATCCCTGTTACTTTGAGTTTTCACTGTCACGCACACAGACTGAGCTTTTGACTGACATAACGGTGAAAAGAACAACAGTGACACACTTGTGTTTTAACTGTCTGTGAATCCAAGGGGTAGTGTTCTAGTTAGGGCACCACAATATAACAAAAACACCAAATTCACAATATGGCTTAGTGTGATTATCAAATCGTAAATCTGCTCCACACAAGCTCTGCATTTTGCTTATAACATGCAATGCGTGCCAACTTTTTTTTACCAGATTTGTACTGAGAAGCGTTAATGAATCGGTTGCTAATAAAAAAAAAAGAAGCTTTAAGGGCTCACTGCAGATTTCCACCAGAATAAAATGTTGATGGATTTAACATTTGAGATAAAGATAGAGATTTTTATTTTAATAGTAATGTTTACAGTACAATACTTTTATTACAATAACATTTCAAATGTTATTATTTTTATTTTAAAATAAATAACAATTATTTGATCATTATAATTTGAAGGTCATATCGAATTGGTAAAAAACAATAGCCTGGATGCCAACCGAACTTAGCCCCGCCCACAACATTTTGCATTCACCTTCACTATTTCTCTCAGAAATGATGATCGTGTTGTAAGTACTCTGTGTATCCTTAAATTCTTTTTTACAACACCGGCAAAGATTGTTTACACTCATCTTCTTCTACTTCTTCCAGCGTGCGTGCACAGGGTTGCCAAGTTTTCACAACAAAACCCGCCCAATTGCTACTCAAAACTAGCCCAAAAGCTTTCCGGGGGGATAAAATGTGTGTTTTTTTGGCAGGGTTGCCTGGGTCTAAATATCACATAATTGAGGTTGCTTCAACCCGAGGACATGGAAAAACATCCCGCGGCAAAACCGGGGACTTGGCAACACTGTGTGCAGTTGAGTTCTGTTGATATTTGACAACTAACGCTATGCGTCGCTCCGTTGCTCTGATTGGTTGTAGGTCTATCCAATTGAGGTCTTTCCTGGTTCAGTTGAAACACGCCCCATAATCACAACCCAACGGAGCAGTATCAGACTCATATTCTGACTAGAATTGAGCATGACAACAACAGGCTAAAAAAAACAATGGTCTATGAAAATAATTTATGGTTACTGAAATAGGTTTGTGTTGGTTCTTATAGCATAACCAAGTGAGAACTAAGGGTGGGACAAAATATCAATCGGGCAATATATTGTTGTCCTTCTCCATGCGATACGAGAAATCAATACGATATATCAAATATTGATATCGATATTTTAATTAATAAAATAAAGTGCTCTAAATAGATTTCCCTTCTCCCAGCATCGCTACTTCGCTCCTCAAGGTAGCGCTTCTAGTGTGACCACATAAATTTGTCAAGTTATTCCCAAACTGGTCAGCCCTAAAGGAATGGTCTTCAGAGTTTTTTTTACCATGCACTCCCCGACAAAATCACTCCAATCATTGGAGAATTATTAATTATTTATTAAAATAGCTACACTATATTGCCAAAAGTTTTGGGACACCTGCCTTTATATGCACATGAACTTTAATGACATCCCATTCTTAATCCATAGGGTTTCATATGGAGTTGGCCCATGCTTTGCAGCTATAACAGCTTCAACTCTTCTGGGAAGGCTTTCCACAAGGCCACAAATTTTTGACCATTCTTCTAGAAGCACATTTGTGAGGTCAGGCACTGATGTTGAACGAGAAGGCCTGGCTCGCAGTCTCCGCTCTAATTCATCCCAAAGGTGTTCTATTGAGGTCAGGACTCTGTGCAGGCCAGTCAAGTTCCTCCAGACCAAACTTGCTCATCAATGTCTGTAATATGGACCTTGCGTTGTGCACTGGTGCGCAGTCATGTTAGAACAGGAAGTGGCCATCCCCATACTGTTCCCACAATGTTGGGAGCATCAAATTGTCCAAAATGCCATTGCTAATGTCCATTGTGCTGGTATGCACAATGAACTCAGGCAAGTACCTTTCTCCTGGCAGCTGCTAAACCCAGACTTGTCCATCAGATTGCCAGACAGAGAAGCGTGATTCGTCACTACAGAGAACATGTCCCCACTCCTCTAGAGTCCAGTGGCGGTGTGCTTTACACCACTGCATCCGACGCTTTGCATTGCACTTGGTGATGTAAGGCTTGGATGCAGCTGCTCGGCCATGAAAACCCATTCCATGAAGCTCTCTATGCGCTGTTCTTGAGCTAATCTGAAGGCCACATGAAGTTTGGAGGTCTGTAGCTATTGACTCTCAGAAAGTTGGCGACTTCTGCACACTGTTCACCTCAGCATGCGCTGACCCCACTCTGTGATTTTACGTGGCCTACCAATTCATGGCAGAGTTGCTGTTGTTCACAATTGCTTCCACTTTGTTATAATACCATTAACAGTTGACCGTGGAATATTTAGTAGTGAGGAAAACTCACGAATGGACCCATCACAGTACCACGCTTGAATTCACTGAGCTCCTGAGAGCGACCCATTCTTTCACAAAATAGAAGCAGTCTGCATGCCTAGGTGCTTGATTTTATACACCTCTGAGCATGGAAGTGATTGGAACACCTGAATTCAATTATTTGGACAGGTGTCCCAATACCTTTGGCAATATTGGGTCATATTTAAGTCATCCTTTGAAAATTCCTGTATTTAAAAAACGTCAAAAAAACAACAACAAAAATCTGATATCATGCAACTCTAATTCTGTCGTATGAAGTTTTGGGCTCAAAATAATTTAATATAAAAAAAAAATGATATAAAAAAAATGTAATATTGAAAAAATGTTCACGATCAATTCACAAATAAGTCACATTTCAAAAGTAAAAAAAGTGTTGCAAACAGTATTTCAAGAAAACTTAAAATAGTAAAAGTTAAGTAATAAAACTAAAATACATTTTACACATAAAAAAAATCTGGTTACAGAAACACTAAAGACATTCTGTCAGAGTAAGTTAAATCACCTGCGTTTTGGTTTGGAGGATTTGCTGTGTTTGTTTGTGGTAAAGGCAGTGATCTGACATGATTGCGTGCTGGCTGAACACAGCCTGTCTAAAGACACAGGGAAATCCTGATCCTGCCTGGATCTGTCAGCACTGTGGAGGATTACGCTCATCTGATCCGACATGTCCAACATATGATAGAACTTTACTTTAAGCTGTCTTAGTCGGATTTCCTCTTGCAGGAGAGAAGTGTGTGCGGCTCTTTTTTTTTTTTTTTTACATACGACTGCGACTTTATACATGTTTGACTTTAAAAGGTATTTGTGTCATCATTTACTATATGGAATTGTTTCCTATTGAAACACAAAAATAGACATATTGAAAAAAATATCCTGGTTGCTCTATTCCACATAATGATATCTGAAGCTCCAAAATGCTCCACCTTTGGAGATGTGCTCTGGGCGCCTATGTGTTACTGAAATGCACATGCAAATAAACACACACACACTCCAAGGCTGGTCAGGGGTGTGGTGTGTCAGGGACCTCATTAAATTCTCAATACCCCGGTGAGAGAGTGCAGAGAGGTAGGCAGTCATGTTTTTCATCTCTTCCATCTTATTTTTTCTGTCATCCTTCAGTACACAAACCTTTTAATCGTATTAAAGAGGGGTGTCACAGATGACACAGTCGAAGAGAAATGACAAGAATTCCCTTTAAAACCCCATTAAAACACTTGACAAGTACATTTTTCGTTCCTGTGTTGGCCCTGCAATCCCGGAAGAAAGCTATTTTTGATTTTATATGCCCCTGAATGCAAGATAAATAATTACGATTTTTATTCTCTTTTTCCAGAACACAAACAACTGTCAACGTGTTTATCTGTTATACTTTTAAGTAAAATTTTAAGCTTTGAAGTAAACTCAAAAGCTAATAGATATGGGTTAAAAGATTTGATTTGATGGTGTCTGTGTGCGTTGTGTATTCGTATTGTATCAAATACACTGAAACAAGCATTTTCTGAAAAGCTGCTTTGAAACAATATGTATTGCAAATACATTTGAATTGAATAGAATTGACTTGTATTCCTCACCAGCAGAAGCAGCAGCACCATGTCTGCGTGATCGCAGGCGCAGGCCAGATGCAGGGCAGTCCAGAGGTCCTCATCCTGCAGGTTGACATTCAGTCCCTTATCTATCAAAATCTCTGCTGCGAACACATTGTCATGGCGGGCACACTGCAGAGACAAAAGCAAAAGAGGACATAGGCATGTAGCATTCCCAGTCACAGAGGAGCAATCTAACAGAAATCTCCATAATCCAACAATATTTGGCCAACCTTGGTTTTCATTAAGCAGCCTAGCTGCTTTTGAAGGGATAGTTCACCCAAAAATGAAAATTAGCCCATGATTTACTCACCCTCATGCTAGGTGTATACGACATTCTTCTTTTTTAGACAAATACAATTTAAAATACAAATAAAAAGTTTTATTAAAAAATGTCCTGGCTCTTCCAAGCTTTAAAATGGCAGTGAATGGCTGTTTCTGTTTTGAAGTCCATAAAAGTGCATCCATCCATTATAAAAGTGCTCCACATGGCTTCGGGGGGGTTAATAAAGGCCTTCTGAGGCAGAGCGATGCGTTTGTGTATGAAAAATATCCATATTTAAAACTTTACAAACTGTAATCTCTAACTTCCGCAAACTGCCGTACCCACGTTCACGAGAGACTGGCGTTCCAGCGTATGACGTAGGACGCTATTTTTTTGTTGTTGAACCAAGTTTTGTTCTGCTCCATCCTCTCCGCTTCCGCATTCGTCACCAGAACTTAAGCTACGCTTGCTTTCTACGTCATATGCTGAAACACCAGTCTCTCGTAAACGTGCGTACAACAGAAGTTAGCGATTACAGTTAGCAAAGTTATAAATATGGATATTTTTCTTACACAAACCCATTGATTCGCTTCAGAAGGCTTTTATTGAATTGTCATCTTCCTCAACTAAACTTAAACCATTTTGCCCCCCCCAAAAAAAACTTTCTGAGAGCTTTAGTGAATAAGAGTTTCAACTCTTTTCAAATATTATTTAGCTAATCTACTGTGCATTTAAATGAGACATTTAAATGGATTAAAAAGATTTGGCTCTTTTCACATTAGATAATTACATTAACTGCACAGAGGAGGAGGTTGATTTCGGTTAGAGGTGCAATAATCAAAATTGCAATTAAAAATTTAATTGCATATATTGCATTGGGTATGAATGGTTGATTTCATATGCTGCACCATACAAATTTATTGTTTTCGGTTTGAGCATCTCTGACTCATAGAGTGCCAAGACTTAATTAAACTGTATCAAATCACCACTGAAATTGGATTTGTTTCTATTTAACTGTACTATACCCTGGTGAACCCTTTACATTTATTTACCTCCCTATGGTCACAAAATTAACTAACAAAAAATGAAGTCATCCATCTTGCTTGAGTGCAGTGCTCACACACTGGACCGGGTCTATTAAAGTCAGTGTCACTGAATGGTGTCAAATGTTTCCCAGAGTTACAATGAACCAACTAAAGGGAGTGTAGTGGAAGCCTACCATTTAGTTGACAAGCAGGCATTCAACAGAACATGTCAGTGTCGCATATAACCAGAAGTTGCCCAATAAAGGAAAATGAATTAAGATCTTCAACCCTCCTAAGCTTTTCAAAAAATGATTAAATATTGTCTGTTCACTGTCATATTTGACTGGGAACAGTAAGAGTGTTTTTTTGTTGTTGTTTTTTTACATTGAGGCTGATAGTATATAGACCTTATTCAACAACTTAAAAAAAAAACCTTTTCCATTCACTTCCAATGGTTTATTCCAGGTGTGGCTTCAATTCTCCAATCTTAATTTAAAGTCAGAAATGTTTAAGCATATCGTCGCTGTCCGATGAAAACCACGTATGTCCATTTTGCCGATTTTGAGACGGATTGAATGTCCAGGTTCATTTCCGTATACAGTATGCTTCACATATCTAAATGGCCAATGAAAAGTTGTGAAATCATGTCATCTGATTTCCATGTATATCCATTTGGTGTCAAAGCTGTCAATCACACCGCGTATCTCCCGCCCTGTGGAAGCATCTCGCAGGTCTCGTGAAACATTGCCTGGTGAGACAATGACTTTCCTTCATCGAGGTACACGTTTCCCCCCTGACGCCAGTCGTACGTCTAGGAGTGACAAAATTACGGTAGGACTGTACAAACAAAGTATCTGTCTAGCATTACCATGTCAGTGTATTGATTCATTGTCCCTTCATAGTTTGCAAGAGACATTTATTAAATTTATAATTAATATTAAATAAACTAAGCGTACTTAATAAACTAAGATGTAGGCTATTTAATAAACTGAGCGTATTCCTCTGTCAATATGAAACGCGACTTGGCCATTCTAATTAATGATCGGAAGAACGCGTATCGACCACCGTTACTGTAAAATATGCACGTAAGTCCATTTGAACTCAATTTTGGTCAAATGTGGATTATATCATTACACTGGCAAGAATATGGTTACATGTAAAGATGCCGTACCAAGTATGACAACGCTACATTCAACTGCTTTTGAAATACGGTGTTTTTTTCACTTCCTGAAAAGTAACCGTTTTGGACATACGTGAGTTTCATCGGGCAGCGACGATATGTAATACATTGTAGAGGACCTCAGTGGTGAAGGATTTAGACAATGCTTAAAAAAAAAAAAGCAGATAGAATTTCTGCAGAGGACATCACAGTCAGAGTGTATGACAGCTCGAGAGGCAATGCACGTGTAACTGAATTTGTCAGAGCTTGTCCTTATGTTCTTACCAGATGGAGCAGAGATCCTCCTGAGGAATTCACTGTGTTCAGGTCAGCTCCCTCCTTCAGCAGCCTCAGCACTGGAACAAAAGAAATACAAAGAGGGATGAATAGATCTACAAAAAGAACACTAGTGTGCTGCCTAGCTGTCTATTGCCCACATCCTAAATGAAATGGAATCAGGTAACTAACTTCGAACATTGCACATAGACAGAAACAAATAGTTCTACTTAGATTAAATATAACAGCTTGGTGTTAGCATGTTGCTAAGCTAACAAACACGCAAAAGGCACAATAACACTGAATTGAACATGTATTATTTTTGTTGGTACTGAACGTCTTATAGTGAAGTATTACCCCCCCTTTGTCCACCATCTTGGACAGATTTTTCACAGAGCCAAAAACAATGGGACCTTCTAAAATGTACATGAAATGTTGCTAAAACAATACTAGTCTGGCGATTCCTCTATAAACTAGGATCAGACTATAGGCCCGTTCACACCAAGGACAAACACTATAATAACGGTAAATAGTAGAGTCCACACCACAACTATAATGGCACAGAGGAACAATATCGTTGGAATTACTTTCACAGTGATTTTTTCCAACAAATGAATGATAAAAGTATTGACAGCCAATCGGTTAAAATTAATGAGCTCAAGCAGCAGATGACAAAACTGCAGCACATGTTTATAATAAACAGAAATCTATAGTTTGTTGTGGACGCTACTATTGTTATCGCTACAGCCTTTTGACCTTAACCATCAGATTCGGGGCTTTTTTAAAATGGCGGGCGCCGGTGTTTTGCGTGCGTTCGGCCAATCAGTGTACACCTGCATCACTGGTAGTCGCTATTGTGCTGGGTAAGACCCTACTCTGAAGTAGGAGCTAATTTAGTTCCCCCAAAAGGTGTTCCTAGAACTACATTCGCTCCCAGTTCCTGCAGTGCGAACGTGCAAAAAAGCGGGTACTTCCGCCATTTGATCTAGGATCTATGAAAAGGTTCCTCCGGTGCGAAAGCCCCTATTGTTGACAGCCACTAACGGAATGTCTGTGGCAGTCTCTAGCGCATATTGACAATTTCATTCTGCATTTCCCTCCGGCCTGAATTCAAGTGCACTACATCACTCACGGTTAAGCCCCATTGACTTTAATTACTCAAGAACCCATCAGACACTTTATAATGATTCCCACCAAAACGCCCCAAAAAGAGCATTCCTAGGATGGCATTTACTATAAAGAAGCACAGTGAAGAAGGGAAACGACTCAATGTTGATCCCGATTGATGAAGAATGACAGAATGTGCATACAGACGTTGGTATATTCCTGAGGGATTTTTCAGCTCCATAGCGTGACAACATACTAGTCTGGAATTGTGTCTCATACATGCTCAGTGGGGAACGAATCTGCTTACACCGAGAAATGACAGAGGCATGACAGAAGCCCATATGATCTCAGTTGAGGTTTAAATCACTAAAGAGTGAAGAAAAGACAGATGTGCAGACAAAAACAGAAATGTTAGCATCAGCAGGTCAGCCTACTGAGGCTATCTGGCATGCACTCAGGCATATCAAAAGGAATATCTATTCAACGGATCATTATGCCAGAAAGGAAGGCATTTTTAACAAATACACAAGGGGAAGAAGACAAAAACATTCTGGAAACACGATAACCAAGAACAAAGAGAATAACAACAATAACTATATTAGCGTCCACACCAACGCACATTATCATTCTGTTTATTATGACTGTATGCTGCAGTTAAGTAAAGCTTGAGATCTTTAAAGTTGAGTGGATTCTGATTGGCTATCCATGTTTGTACCGTTCATCAGCTGGAAGAAAAAAAATTGTCAGAATTGGACCCTAAACTAAAGTGTTACTGAAATCGCTTTCAGAACTATTAACTTAGTTGTTTCTTAGCTTGCATATTACTAGCATACAAGTTGTGTATTAGTACTTATAAAACACATATTAATGCCTTATTCTGCACGATAATATTCTACATTAGGGCTCGAATTTCGGCATTGGTATTGCACAGTATTTTAATAAGTCACACAGGTCTTGCGCTTATAATGTGGGAAATTCCCCTAAACATTCATTCACTTTAACACGTAGGTTGTATGAGTAAACTAATCCACACAGATTATCAAATCAAATCAGTCATTTGAAAACTTTCTGCAGGACGCAATTTCACAAACTGCGTGTGCGATTCAGCAGTGCTGTGTCTCTCGCTCTCTCGGTCTATCAAAATGGGTTGCACAAGGCAAGCGCCAAGCGCGCACAGCAGGCGGCTATACTAGACTCTCGTGTTTCAGAGAGTCAGGACAGTTGACGTAATTGTCACTTGCACAATCGGGCCAGTGTTGCATCATCACTAAAGTTTTAAGTTTTTAAATCTGACAATTTAAACATTCAAGAGTTTTTAAACTATTCAGTACTCGCGTGCTCTCTGAGAGATGGTTTTCTCTGCACACATACATAAAGCCACCTCACAAACAGCTTGCGAGTAAAAAAAAAAAAAAAAAAAAAAAAAAAAGTTCTTTTTTGCAGATTATAGCGTTTTAACGGTCAAAAACAAACACAATTATGTTAAAATTCCGACCTTAGGGAGTATCCTTTGTAAACAGTCGGCTATCTCTTAAACATACAGATGAGAAAGAAAACGCGTGTCATGTGGCAGTATAATGAAAACAGTATAATGGATATTGTGCACTAGCTCTTAAAGTGACAGCAGCCTAACATGTCTGTCATTAATGTTGATAAAACAACAAAAGATAGATTTAATTGTAATTGTAAGGAATCAGGATTAATACCATATGCATTTAACTTATACAGGACTAAAATACTATCAAGTTAATTTACATTTGATTACTTTATTACGTTTCTGTAGTATTTCTGAATACTAGCATTAGACTTACTCCCCAAAAAACGTCCAATTTATCGTTATTCTACTATATTTATTTGTGCAATTTTTTTCAGTTTAATTCAAATATTGAAATCAAGCTTCCTTGTGTTGTGTAAAATCTTACGCAACAACATTGCCCCATTGTAAAAACACAAATACAATGAGTGAACAAACATTTAGGTGAGATAAATGTAACTTAAAAAAGAATTACAACTCCTCCCTCAAATCAAAAAGTCCCCCCATAAGAATCACCTAAGGGGGAATCCCCCCCATTTTCCAAAATGAAATTCGGCCCTGTACATCCCTTAATCCTACCCAATAACTAAACTTAAATACTAAAATAACTACCTATTAACTATTAATAAGCAGTAAATTAGGAGTTTGAGGCAAAACCCAAACTAAAGTGTGACCCTGATTTCAATTATATGGAGCCGGAAACAGGCTTCCATTTTTGACAGCTATACAGCAAATGGCATATTCATAATCAGTATTTTACGTTGCTTTTTGGATCTTGTCTTTTTAATGTATGGAAAACACAACTCTGGACATTACAAGACACTTTTGTGTTTGCAAAGAAACACAAAAGACAAACTGGTTTGAAACTTGGAACAAGACGGTGAGTAAATGAACAATTAACAACATGGTTTAGGTTTAGTTGCTAGTAATTAAAGGGGTCATGAACTGGCTTTTTTATTTTTTATACTGTTGTCTGAGATAAACTTATGACATTCACGTGGTTTTAAGATTCAGAAACATCATAATGAATAAGTAATAGGCTATTTTCTGCCTTGGTTTTGAGGCTCTCTAAAGACCCGCTCGGTTTTGATGGGCGTGCCGCACTGAAGACTTGGAAGTAAATGCCCACGGCTAGGATTGGATCAGATTTGCATATTTAATGAGCTTCAGCTCCCCTCAGTAAATGTGGGGATTGTTTTGAAAGCGTCTGGGGAAACGCTCACAGGACTGGCAAAATATCTTTATCAAACAAACAAGGATTCATCTCTCATCCACCCACGATTGATTGGAATGTTATTTTTTTTATTACTCGGCCGCCCGATCAGTGAATATAACCGCAAACCGTACAGACACACACGCACACGTGCGCGCAAAGGAATGTTATTTCACTTTTTAAGATAGCCTCTCGGCAGGCCGGTGATACGTTTTGGTAGCCCTTCTGAATAACAAATAGGCCCGGGATGTTGGGCTTTGCGAGCCCTGGCCCATAACGTTACAAGTCCGAGACTGATCACGAATGAACCAATAACACCTCAAATAAAAGAGCCTGTGACAGCGTGCTAAGGTATGTAATCAATAGAAATCAAACGATCTGTAACAATGCAATGCTAACACACAAAAAACATGTTTTACTCACACAAGTGTGTTGCACCGTTCCTGTCGGATCCAATATAGAAGGCACAGCATTGTGTTTTAATCTCAATATGTCTGCAAATCCAGTCTCGACCGGTATCTTGTTTACAATCGATTCTGCGGTGAAATGAAGCGAACAAATTCGCAATGTCTTACGCACATGAGCTGGAACCGGCATGTTTTATGCTCGGTAGTGCGACCCATTTAGCTCCACGAGTCGGTGGGCGGGCTTGAGGGCGGCGCTTCTGCATTCTATGACGTCAATGTCCGACATATTCTGAGATCGAGCGTTTTCTGGGCCTGGTGTCAATAAAAGCTTTTCTTTGACTAACAAGGAAGTTTTCAGCTCTGAAACTTACAGGACATTCTTATATCACGATTAACTTTTATATATCAAAAGCTCAAAGGAAAGTTGATTTCTCAATTCATCACCCCTTTAAATTGACTGTTATTACCTTAGTAAGTAGATGTACAGGTAACAAGGACACAGTACTTCATTCCCTTGACAGCTGTGACTACGGTACAAGAACATTGACTGTGGCAAGTGTTTTCTCAAACGCTAGTGTGATGGATGGCTCAGAGGCTGAATGGGTGAATCTCAGAGATCACTCAGCAATCCCCATCAGGAAATTGAACACTGCTTTATTGTACAGAGCTGCCAACACAGGAAAATAAAAATGAATGAAGATCCCAGTGAGGAAATGAGGCAGGGTATAAGCCTTGTAAAGGATACTGTCTGATGTACGCCAAAGCAATCCAGGGCTATTCACTCATAAAAGGGTTGCTATGCAATGTGCCAGATTAGTTCGATGCAGCAAAGAAGCAAATTTTGTCAATCACCATAACACAATGATGGCCGTGCATCTTAATCGCATGAACCTACACCTCTGCAAAACATGCAATCAATGCTAATCAAACAAGCCTGCCAGGCTCAAGTCTTGCCAGCTCTTTGGAAGGATGAGCTCCGACAGATCAATAGGTCTTAAACTAGGTTATAAATCTGTACCTGGAGTCCTGGACACACATATGTGCTCGATTCTAGGACAGAGTGAAGGTTAATTACAGTGGTAATTATGACATGATCGAGCTGGTTATACACCCCTACCCAAGCTTTAATATTATGACCCACACAGGAGTGGTTTCCACCTCAAACAGATGTGCTTGTGGATGACCCTGGAGGTTGAGTGTTTATTCAGACTATTTATGCATGAGAATATGCCCACTTGAAGTAGCGGTGGGGAGGTAGAGCAGTTGACGCTAATACTACAGTCTACACTCATTCATATTTATGAGGTGTTGTTGTAGCAATCTGACTCAGCGATATGTGTTGCAGGCTTGTTTGTCAAACCCGAAAACGCTGAACACTGCAAACATCTGCGTGACCTCCATTATGCTTTGCACAAGAAACTAACAAAAAAAAACAACAAAACATCAGCTTTAGCAAGGTGTACTACCCTCACGCCATTGTAGCAAACTCAAACAACGCCCTGGAGAACAAAGTTGGATAATTAGGAGAAAACAAACACACGTGCAACTACAACAAGCAAATACAATTACAGCTGCGGTGGCTACTTGATGGAATCATGTAGTCTGCGAAAGAACTGATTTGCTTCTAATACAGAAACATCAGTCCAATCAACTTCAATCAATGCTGTTCACATAGAATCCGAGTCTGACGCTCAGACCCATTATCAATCCACTTGTCCAATCTGCAGTCATTAGCAGTCAGGGCGCTTAATTAATTTCCCAAGTCTTTTTGCTCTAATGAGCACCAGAAAAGTCTCTCACATACCCAGGGCAAATTCTTCATCATGATGCTTCCATTACTCTTGGGTAGATGTGTTTAGGGTGTTTTGAGTTGCTAAAGGGACGGAGGCAGCCCCCCTTTGAGAAAAACTCAATTCATATTTTAATGCAACAATATTTATTATGTTCTCAGATTTGGGAACTTTACACCTACTTTTTTTTTTTTTTATGAGATGGTGTTCTGGTATTAAAAAGGATAGTTCACACAAACATTCTGTCCATTTGGGACATACTATTTGATATTTTTTCTTATACCATAATGGATATGGTAATTCACAAGCTCCATATGCAATAGGCAAATGAAACATACTAGGGTTAAGGTTAAAGAGCACCTATCATGGAATTTTGAAATTTACCTTTCATGTAGTGTGTAACATAGATCTAAGTGAACAAAAACATCCTGCAAAGTTTGAAATATGACAGTGCACCGTATATATAGTTATTTTCTTTCAAAAGTAAGAGTCGACTCTGAGTCATTTTTAAGAATCGTTAGAAGACCGAAGCTTTTTCTCTGACTAGATGACATCAACTTGTCAAGTTATTTGAATACGATACGCCCACTTATTGCGCTCCAAGACGCCAGTGAAAACTAGAAAACATCATGGCCACGAGACGCTGTGTTCTGAAGTGCGACTCAAAAGCAAACTTTTTTCATCTGCCCAAGGATGAGCATTTGAAGACTAAGTGGCTTGAAGACAAACCATACATTGTCACGATTGTGTGTTTATTAGTCTTCAAATGTCTCTATTTGCATGTTTCGCGATCTCAGGAAGCTTTTATTATGGACTTCTATTATGGCACATGGTATCTTCTTCGTCTGTCTGTACCATATATGGACTACATGTGCACAGAGCGCCATCCGGCTGCCAGTATGAATTGAAAACAACGCAAGTATTGAATAAAAAAATACTCCTCTGTTTAGAAATTTGACACAGACATATGAGAATCTATCAATATTTCTCCTCATCTGCACACTTTTGAACTAAAAGCCCTGAGGGATGTTGATTTGTCGCGAGTCTTCGTGAGGAGAATAGAGGAGTTTTTTTTATGAATGAGATCAGCTGAGGCTCATATTAAAATCAAACGGTACAGACGCGGTTTTCATATTCATAACTCCTGACACATATTAACAAATTACTGTCACTATAAGACTTTGATGGGTGTTCCGTTTCCGAAAATATCTGCACAGACTATACCAATCACAACTGACTGGGTCATCGGACCAATCACCGCACATTAGCATCACGTAAAGGCAGGGTTTTGAAAAGTGAATCACTAAAGGAATCATTTGAGAATCGCTGTCAAAACAGGTCAAAATATGTGCATATTATAAGAAAACTTAAGTCTTTTTTGTCATTGCATGCATGCAAAACTGTTGTTGGGGACTTCTAAAACAATATTTGGAACATTTTAAATGCCATAATAGGTGCTTTTTAAGGATTAGCATATATTTAGGTAGGGTTTTGTTTAGGTTTAGTTCCTAGTAATTATGCATAATTTACTGTTATTACTATAGTAAGTATGCATAACAGTTGCTATTAGCTCCTGGTTCTGATAGAAAGGTGTCAGAATACACAGTGCTGCTAATGTTAGCGTCCTCTCAGTCTTGATGACAAAGTACATACATGCTGTTTTTTCCCTGCTAATGCAGCATTTAGTCAACAAATTAATTACTTTATAATGATTTGGCAACATGTACTGAAGTATTCTGTTGGCGCTTTCTGTCCACCGCCGAGAGCGTCAATAGTGGGAACGTGTGCATCAGAACTGGACCGCGGAGCAATTAAAGAAAGTGGCCTGGCCTGATAAATCATGTTTTCTTTTACATCACGTGGATGGCCGGGTGCATGTGCGTCGCTTACCTGGGGAACACATGGCACCAGGATGCACTATGGGAAGAAGGCAAGCCTGTGGAGGCAGTGTGATGTACAGACCAACATTTAAAACATTATTCACTGTAAATCTTGTTTGACAGCCGTGGTCACCATTCACTTTCACAATATAGAAAATAACAGCTCTAATAACTCCTTTGGTGTTCTACAGAAGAAACGATGGTCTGTTTCAAATGTTCCAAAATCATTTTCATTTTGGGGTGAACCGTCCCTTTAAGAAGCTGTTTAGCAATTGGCATGGATGATACATTCAGCAATGATAGTGCTTAATGTTTGCATGAGCCCAAGACTACAATTTACAAAATGGACCACTTAACCATAGAGAAAATAAGTTAACTCTGTGTGGACAGACATTCTGCTGACTGCAAAGAGAGGAAACAACCTGTGCATGTCATGGCACTATGGAGCCTGATAAGCACATCTGTTAGATGGTCCGGCAGCAGGCATTAGAGGAAACACAAGAGACCACCCGCCTGTGTGTCAAGGCTCTTTACTGACCGCGACTAAACAGAGGTCAGCACTTAACACATAAGGTGTCTTTGCACACATGTTGTGCTACTGTACCTGTTTAAGTCTGATTATTACTGGTGGAACCAATTTTGACTCATTTGGGTCAAATCCACCATAAAGCCTAGCATACTGTTATCATTGCTGAACATTTACAGGGCTCAAATGGACCAGACACAGATGGTCAAATGCTTCACACCAGCAATTCTGGAATGAAACTGGACCTCCTTGGAAAAATCCAAACATTTCGACACTCCGGTTTATTGGAATGTGCTCCATTGGCACTTGTCTGATAAGGCTAATATGGGTTTTCCTCTGCGCGGTTAATAATCTGCTGCATTTCCTATGACTTGATGTTGGGCGCAAGAGTGGGCGAAATTCAACCTGTCACGGGAAAATGGGAAAACAGCTGTTGGAACCATATGTGGCGTTTCCATGGAAACCGGGCATGGGGAAAGGAGAGGACGAGAGAGGAAAAGGCAAGATAGTAGGAGACGAGAAATTAAAAGATAAGGAATATGGATAATACGCAAAAGCTCTTGCTATTTTTGGATGCCACTGACTGCCACATTTGAGGACCTCTTAAATCTACAGTATATATTTTCACATATAAATACCCATGTATATGGTTAATTTTTTTTTTAATATATATACACTTTATTTTTGCAGAATAGTATTAGAACTGAAAATAACTGTTTTCTATTTT
The DNA here is from genome assembly GCF_949357685.1 of Gobio gobio. Lineage (NCBI taxonomy): Eukaryota > Metazoa > Chordata > Actinopteri > Cypriniformes > Gobionidae > Gobio > Gobio gobio. Next base: position 22,592,696 of record NC_137103.1, read on the forward strand.
AATTTACTTTAAAATGCAATTTTTTCTGTGATAAAAGTGACATTTTAGCATTACTCCAGTCTTCAGTGTCACATGATCCTTGAGAAAAAATTATATGATGCTAATTTGCTGCTCTAAAAACATTTATTATTATTATAAATAGTAAAAACAGTTGTGCTGGTTAATATTTTTGTGGAAACCATTTTTTTTTCCAAAATTGTTTTAATAATTTCTACTTTCTAATAGAACAACTTAATTTAACTTTGACTACCAAATCAACCACTGCACTAAAACAAGGATTTTAAACTTTGTCAGATATGTGTGGCTTTAAAATAAATTGGAGAAACACATATGGCCAATATTATGTTTATAATGGCCAATAAGCATGCAAGCTTGTGAAGACCTGCCCACCTAAATTCTACCACAGAAGTGGTCACCGGAGTCTCATTTGAGACACATTAAAACTAGGTGTAAACACAAATCTGCCTCAGATGACCACTTGTGATCAGATCACCTGAAATGGAGGCCAAAGAGAGAATAGGGCAGAGAATAAGGGTCTAGTTTACAGTCCTATTTGCATGCATGTGGGGGTTGTTGGTCTGTGTATGAGTGTGAGTTTGAGATATGGAGGACTTTGTCGCTAAGGATCTTCTGCCAGATAAACAAACCAATCCTTTAGAACACTGCTTCTATTGTTCTTTGAACTCTTGAGTTAAATCAAATCCACTGCAGGACTGTAATGAAGTGCATGAGTGTATCTTGCATAACACACTACAATAGTGCATTATGTTCTGCAACAGGATACAGGTGTCATCCATTAGCCATAATATAATAGGCAAGGGGAGCCAGTCATCTAGGCAGTGTGTACGGGCCTAGACAAATGTTAATGTATAACACTAATGGGGGGAGGGTGTATAGAGAAGTGCACACAACAAATTGATGTCTCTAGAGGTCTGAATTCAATCAGTGGCACCACAAACAGACATATTGGATCATTCAGATAGCGTGTATACAACCATTTGAAAACACATTAGCCTCAGCGCCAAAACCTAGTGAGCTGCACTGCTGTCTAGTTTCTAGATAGGCATCTGTCTTCTAAGACAGCAAACTGAAATGGAACCTAATAAGTAACGTTCAACAGAGCTCTTCGTGTGAAACTCAACTCAAAATTGCTTTCAAATGAGTTTGGTGTTAGCATGTTGCTAAGTTAACAGCTCAGTGCACTTCGGGACAGATTCCGGCAGTGCAAAACTACTGTCAGGATTTACTAAAGATATGCAGTGAAGAATTAGCCCTTAAAAGGCGTGGAGTTATTTTTGCAGCCGTATTGTAAATGCATGTGTAGGAGTTTCTCTTTCAGACACAAAATCTATGGGAGGAGAGTATTTAAATGAATCATGCAAGATCATTTACGCTAGTAGGTTTGCGCTAGTATTTGCGACATTATTTACCACCCAAAAAAAGCATATCTTAAAACAGATGCTAATTTGCTCTGCTCTTGGTTGATTGCATTGGTCATTATGGAAATGATCCGGCTGCGTCGGTGTTCTTTATTTTGCGCGTCGTCAGAAGATCATGCGCAGAACTTTCCACTCCCATCTGCGCTTTTATGGTATAGCTTGCTCAGGGCCAAATTTACTAAAGACAAATTAGCTTAAACATTTAAATTGATCAAACAAATAGTGGGGAAATAGCAATTTCTCTTTTTGGTTGAATATTTTTAATCTGTACTCTTTAAAAACAGGCCAAATGGCATTTTGTTGCTTATTTAAATGAATATTTCTCACCTCATCTTCCTTTTTGGTTTTATTTTTTCCACTGAAATGGTCTTAGACATGCTCTTTAAATGGATTCTCTTTCAAGGTCACACCGATTCCATATCCATCTCTCAGTCCTTTCCTCATTTGTACCCTCACATCCCTCGATGTTCCACCATCAGTGACAAGAGACTTCAGCCTTTCATCTCTTAAACGAATTGTCTTCTCCTCCAGAAAACAGCAAAGCAGGTTTCTCTTTATCTCTAAACCTGACAGAATTCCGCTGGGAGTTCCAGTCAAGCATAGATGCTTCATGTTTTTGAAATGGGCTTTGGAGGCCTGGCTATGTTTTTCTGATCAGGGGAGAGTTCAGTCTTTGACAATAAGAGGAGGAGGATTCGGGGGCGATGTTAAGGTTAAAATGGGCTCGCTGGGGTGGAAAAGGCATTCCAGCTACTTGAAGGAGCTGAAAATATAAACCTCATCATGTGTAGTCAATGCTCTGATTCCATTCAAATTCCTAACAGAAACTTTTTCACTCAGAAAGAGCTGAAGTGGCATTTGGCATGCCATTGTATCCCATCTTATCCTATGCCGGGCAAAATGGACTGTGCCTTGGATCCGCAGACACAGGCCAGTTTGGAACCCAAGAGTGGTGGACAAATACATGTTTATTTTTTATAAAAAGTAGTGGAGTAAACAGAATTATATTAACCTTTGGAATGTAGTGAAATAAAAGCAAAATATGAATATGTGCTGAATGTTTAGTTTCATGGAGTCACTTTTGATCATAAGTTGTAGGAATACAAAAGCAAAAATCACATTCATTTTCTCACCTAGGTTTTAAACGGGGTCATATAAGGAATCAAACTTTCTATGACCTTTTGGGCCTTCCCAGTTCAAAAAGACCGTCTATTGAAAATGCATTTGGGGGGGGGGGGTCTCTAATTTAGTATAAGGTTTCTGACATCAGTATGAACATATAAATGCCCACATTTACATGTTAACAGCACTTAAAATACTGTTCAGAAGTTTGGTCAGCTAATTATAACATAAGTAGGGATGTAACGATGCACTTGTGTCACGATCCGATAAAAATTGTGATACTGAACTCACGACATGCATCAATAGCACAAGATTTATAATTATCAGGACCCACAAATATTACCCTATTGCATTATTATACATTATATTTAACATTTTATATAGTCATTTAAATTAGTAATTTCACCAAAACTCCATAAACTTTATTTTTGCATTTACTCACGTTGTTTTTGAGCGTCACGCAAGCATTTGAACGTCCATACTACAGTATGTGCGTTGTTGTAAATATGTTCATCATAAAGCCATTGTGTCTCTTCAGAATACTTGGGTTTGGATTAGAGCACTCGATTAGTTATTTTTACGATGCCTTTATGATATTTTTTTTGGATATTTTAAGTTTTAGAGGAATGGACTTTAAATTGGAGGGACATAAATATCTCAGGATTCATAAAAAAATATTTTCATTTGTGTTTGGAAGTTAAAGGAAAATCTTATAGGTTTGAAACGACATGAGGGTGAGTGCATGACAATTTTTTGGGGGTGAATTATACCTTATAAATACAGTAAGCTGAGCCTTGGATAAAACAACTCAATATCGCGAATCATATAATTTACATCAACGAAACATTGTTGCATTACTATATCGCAATATCTCGATATAACGTTGTATCGATACAACCCTACTTAAAGGTCCCATGGCATGGCATTTTTCTATTATTTTATAGTGTTTTCTGAGGTGTACTTATATTATTAGTATGATTTTTACATCATAAAATGTCATAATTTAGAAATAAAAGGCATTTTTTCTATACTGCTGTTTGCCCTGTGGCTGAATGCCCTGCTTCAAGAGGCGTGTCTGCTGTGAGACTTCAGTAAAAACGCCCACTGTTGTGATTGGCTGACATCTTTGCATTTTAAATGAGCGGAGGGGGCGTGGTTTAACGAGGCACGAGCAGGCACGAGTCTGCCAGAGAGACGGATGGACCTGTGTTCACTTCTCATCAGTTCTCTCAGCATGTCTCAGTTCAGGGTGAACTGTTGTAGTTACTAGAATATACTTCAGGTTGTTAGTTTATTTCTAGTCGGAGGGGCTGTCACTCATGTCAGAAAGTTAGTAACTTTAGTAAATTATGGATCAGCGCTGACTCGAGACGCGAACCGTTTAGAACGATTCAGTCCGATTTGGTGAACTGGTTCGGTTCACTAAAAAGAACCGATTCAAAAGAATGATTCGTTCGCGAACCGGACATCACGGAGACGAAGCGATTGCTAACAAAGTTATTTATAGTAACTACTGAGTTATGAGAGCGCTGTCAGTCAGCGCGAGTTTATTGTGTTTGTATCTGAGAGTTCTGAATAAACATGAGTCCCAGTCACACCGAGTCCTCTTCATCATTATTCTACCAACTTTGTAACACATGCAATGTACCATTACAGCGAGATGAACGAGTTAGTAAGTGTTGAGTATAGCATTATTTCTAGATATGTTCCAATCATATGAATAGCGTCATTGACGCGCATTGAGTAACGTTACACAGCGCAAACAAAGACACAACAGCTGTAATCGAATGTAATCCAGTTTATTGTGGGGAAAGCTGGCTAGCCTAGCCGGATACCCTCACGCTTACCCTCCTTCTGCTTAATCTCACGCCGCGTTTGGCTCCTCCGCTGTGGGCCAGATGCAGTACTGGGGGTCGGGGATGTTGGAGGCCGAGCTTCGGCGTGCGTGAAGTTTATCTCTAAAGATGTGACTGCTGATGTTAAACAGAAAAGACTGTATGCACATTTTAGAACAGATAGACGCGACAAGGACACAGGGTACAAAAACACTGACTCACAAGATAGAAAACACGAAAACACCGTTCTGTCGGGAGAGAGAGAAGCCGCTGCGTGTCCACAAATAATAAATAATAAGCTACACATAAGAAATCAATGATCACAGATCAGAAGGAACTGAAGAAAGACTTCTGTTTTCATTTGTACATCCAAACACTGAGAAACTGCCAGTGTTCACTCGTTCACAAGTAACGTTAATGATCTCGAGTGTTTGCATGGGCGTGCCAGATTCTCTGGGCGGAGGAAAGGGAGGAAACCGTTCCTGCTTGGACGTCAAACCAGGAGACTTCAGGATTGGCTCGTCTGGCCTGTCATTTTCTCAAAGGCAGAGAGAGACAGCCAGAACTCGGGTTTACACCGATCAACATTTCTATCCACTTGGGGACAATATTCAGGCTAGGGGAACTCATATTAATGTTGAAATACCTCATAAAATGAAAATTTCATGCCATGGGACCTTTAAAGTAAGACAGTTAACCGAACCTTCCTGACTGCATGTAGCAACTACTGCTCTGCATTTCTTGCTGAAGGAAACCTGATATTAGAAACGCAAGGCTAAAGTTTTAGCTCTGATTGTTTTGCAGATGTGTCACAATTGGATGGACCTTTGGATCTAAAACTATATTGGACTTGACGGGGGGGGGGGGGAGTGTACCAACATCCTTCAATAAAAATGGACATTGGTTTGATTGATTTTAAAGGACCCATATTGACACCATCTACAATAGGGCTGCAACGACGCGTCGACGTCGTCGATGACGTCGACTACGAAAATCCGTCGACGTGCGTGAAATGCGTCGACGCGTCGGCGGCACATTATTTACGTTCTAGAATGGAACAGAAGATCTAGAATAATGGCAGCTTCTGCTCCTGGGCATAGTGAAAATGATCATTTATCATATAAAGCCAGACCGCGACATTCAAAAGTGTGGGAGTACTTTAAACAGAAGCCGAATAAAACTGTGCTTTGTTCGCTCTGTAACGCCGGTTTCACACTGCACGCGGTGACAGAGCAGGAGCTGTGCACGTGGAGAGCGGGAGCTCTCACACTGCCAATCAGTGTTGCCAAGTCCGCTTTTTTCCGCGGAATTGGGCTACTTCTACACTGTTGCCGCGGGCTGTGTCTCATGTCCGCGGGTTGAAGCAAAAAAACACACATATTTAACCCCCCGAACGCGATGTTTACCAGAGAACCTCCCCGAAACGCGATTGGGCTTGTTTTGGGCTAGTTTTGAGTAACGAATGGGTGGGGTTTGTTGTGTAAACCTGGCAACCCTGCTGCCAGTGTTCTCTCACGCAGCTGAACCGTGGCGCGTGTATTGCAACAGACGGTCACATTTTCCGGGGTTCTTCTCCGACCCCAGTTCGTCTCGTGCTTTTATTTATTATGGGCTGCATATATCTCCTGTTAATGCGACCTGGTTCCGCTCTGTCCCAAACACATATGCATAATAACTTGTTGTATATAGGTAGTTTACATGATTAAAGTAACATTAAAGTTAAGATATGCCTCTAGCTTTAATAATTTAAATGTGTCTTTGAAGTTTGGGCAAAAACTTCTGGCAGCTTTAGTCGTTGTTTATGCACATGTATCTTCAAAATAGACGACTAGTTATAAATTAACACTATGCTGAAAGCTCCTGTATGTGAACCTTTTGCAGATAAATACAAGTGCATTTTCGTTTACTACTGACACAAATCAATAAGTAAATCATACTCAACTACTATAGTAAACAACTTTTCCTAATTAGGCCTACTCTGTATACATTTTATGATGAATAGTATCATTATATATTATGTTTAAAAAGCTTCTTGATTTCATATATTTCATTATAAAATGGCATAATATGTACACTACCCTTCCTGAAATACAATTAATATTGTCATCATTCATTGATTTCATGTTAAAATAATATACAAATTCACTACCCTCTTTGAAATACAATAATCAGTAAAAAAGAATAATAAGATTAATCTGGAAAAATAATCGTTAGATTAGTCGACTAATCGAAAAAATAATCGTTAGATTAGTCGACAGAAAAAATAATCGTTAGTTGCAGCTCTAATCTACAATGACACAGTCCATTTTAACATCTTTCTTTTGAGGATTGATAATTGTAACCAAGTAGGAATTTATCTAGTTACAAACAAACATAAAGTGTGGTTCTTCTAATAGCTTGCGTTTTATAGATTAATTCACCCTGATAGAGATTCATTACTCAGCAATTGTACAAATTAAACACTAGTAGGTCTGAGATAGAAGAGAGATGAGGGCTCAGTATTGAAGTTGAACTTTATATCTTCATCTGTGTTAGTTCTTGGTAATTTCAGTCCCGTCAAACGAAGCGAATGACGCATTGCAGGAATGCCACTGGCACTGCATCACAGTGGGCTGTGAGGGGCTGGTAAACTTTCATTCGCTCCCTCCCAGAGCTTTGTCATTATTCCATTATCCTGACAGCCATTTTATGTTTCCTTCTGCAAACCACCTGCCAAAATACATGATATGTTACATCATTCTGCCCCATCCCAACGGCAACACCTCAATCCTAATCCTTGTGTAAAGTGACTTCATCATTCCCATGGGGCATGTCTGATGAGATCTTTGACCTCTTGGTCTTTCAGAAAAATGGGAAGTGCAGTTTGTGGTCATCCTTAATTTGCATTGCAGAGATGAAATTATGATTTAGTGGCATTTACTGAGACCCTGAGGCAAAGTGTGGGGAAAGGAATGACGTCCGCCCATACAGTCTTTAAAAGGGTTGCTGGGTAATATTTTGTTATGGGTAAAGATGTCCTTGTGACTGATTTACATCTCAGCTATACACCATATATATATTGATGGACATTGGTGGAGATTTTAATTTCTTGGGAGACCTTGCTCACAAGTAAGATTTGATAAGGTTTGTAGTAGACTTAAATACAGGTAAATTGTCTATACTAAAAAAGGTTCAATAGGCCTTATTCACAGCAGCGCCATCTTTGATTTTTAACGGGAATAAAAGCGAGGCTATGAAGCATAGACAAACATTTATTCAGTGGATTTAACTTATTTAGGGTGTGTTCACACTTGGCATGTTTTGTTCGATGTGCACCAAACAAGTGGACCGAGACCGCTGAAAAGATGGGTCTTGGTCTGCTTCCAAACGAACCCTGGTGCCTGATATATAAACGCATCACAGACTAAAGTAACTGTAAATGAACCAAAAACAGGAAGAACGCTTATGCATATCGGTAGTTGCGATGTTGCCCATCACAGTTCAGTACAGGTATCAGAACCGCGTCTTCTCGCAGCAGATCTTTGTTTGTATGTGACTGAGGGATTCCTGTCGCTGTTTTGACTTCTTTACACATTTTATAAGCTCTTCACAAGTTCTCAGCTGGTCAAAGCCTGCATAGGATGGGATTATGCACACACAACTAGGGCTGTCACGATTATGAAATTTGGCTGACGATTAATTGTCCAATAAATTATTGCGATTATGACGATTAATTGACTGTTTTTAGGGCTTTGGCGATTAATTGCCTGTTTTAGGGCTTTGTCGATTAATTGTCATACAAATTGTTGTGATTATTTAATTGAATCCCTTGTAAGTTGTCACTTGCAATAACACATTAATACACTTAAAGCCTTTAAATATTAAAGTAATTTAATCAATGAAAAATATGTATCTTTCAGAAATGTGTACATTTAAAGAAACAATGTAAATGTATATGAAAGTATAAATAATAGAAACAATCACCATAAAGTTACCATAACACATAAAGGACTGTCAATATCTCATTCCAAACTAAAGTAAAATATATATATATTTTACAACTTTGAAAATTCTGTAAATAACAGAAACAATGAATCACAAATATAAACTATGACCATAACAGAACAGCCCATAAAAATCAAATTCTGAAATAAAAACAATCATGCTCCTTAATGGCTTGGTAGATTACGGGAAAGAAACACTAGCATGTTGACTTTTTCTGGTTTAAGACAGCATCTAACTGGGGTGACAATGTTGCCAGCTGAACATTCTTTCAGAAGCAGTACTTGTTGCACATATGCACATGTAGGCTACTTTCTCGCCAATTTGGAAATTAAAGGAAACCTATGTATGACACGCCAATTCGTTATGCCATTTTGGAGTGCTATCAAGACGCATAATCGCTTTTCGTGTTTATCAACGCCGTTTCATTCTATCCCCCTACACTGCCCCTACCCATCACACACACACACACACACACACACACACACACACACACACACACACACACACACACACTGCCCCTAAACCTACCCATCACAAGAAACATTCTGCATTTTTACATTTTCAAAAAAAAAACATAATTTAGTATGTTTATAAATCCATTTACATTCACGCGGAATCACACGGCGTAGACATACACGTGGAGATTATGGTTTGTTTCGGCGTACACATACAAGCGGAATCACACTGCGTAGACATACACGTGGAGATTATGGTTTGTTTCGGCGTACACATACACGCGGAATCACACAGCGTAGACATACACGTGGAGATTATGGTTTGTTTCGGCGTACACATACACGCAGAATCACACAACGTAGACATACACGCGGATAGCTCAAAATGCGTACTGATAACACGCCATTTGGCTTTAGAAAGTTAAGCAAAGCCATGATGTCATGTTGATTGGCGTTGTCGTTTTCGGCTTTGAAACTAAATCCATCTTTGTTGAATAACTGGGCTGCTCTAACTCAGGATGGAGAAATCAACAGGGCAATATAATTTGAACGTAATGCTCAGCGTAATGAATTCAGAGGGAGACCGGTAGAAGTAGAGTGCTGCAGGTACGTCGTTCATGAACGAATGATTCTTTTATATGACTCGGGACTACCGAGTTGTCTCAGAGAGTGATCCGTTCATTTTGTTGGCCGCGCGTGTGCGCAAAATCCCATAGGTTCTGTACATGAAACAGAAAATGTTAGTTCATCCCTCGAGTTCGGGTTGAGTCTTTCGTTCTTCCTGTTATGCTGAAATGACTCAATTTTTTTTTTTTTTTTCATTTTGCTGAACGAGATTCAAAGATCCGAGTCTGTAAAATGATCCGAACTTCCCGCTACTAACTACAGGGCCCCCTTGTGTCTTCTAATAGTGGGCAATAATAACGATCACCTGTAATGACCGCGATTAGACCAATTAATCGCGATCAAACGATTATTTTTATAATCGTGACAGGTCTACACACAACAAGCACATTTATCCCCATACAGCATTGTTTTTGATGTTCCGTAAATTCCATCTCAAATAGGCAATACGTCATAAAAGCCGACCAATCAGGTTGTTAAAGTCTTTTTCAATAATAAAAATGCCAATCTGAACGCTAATCAGAGCAGGACTAAAAGTTTTGTTTTGTTTTGTTTTTTGGTCTGGACCAAACGAGCCGAACTACGAGTGTGAACAAACGAACGAACTAACGAACTAACAAACTAACGAACTAACTAACTAACATTAATGTGTTTTTGGATTGTTCTGCTGACGAGACAGAACAATCCAAAAACCTAACCCTAACTGCAAAAATCGCTTTCAAAGAAATTGCTGTAGACAAACAAACCCAGAAAACACGAGCTGTGGAAAATAAGCGACCTCTGAGCTTTATACAGCTTTTTACAGTGGATACCATTGAAAACACTAAGTCTATCCCTAACAGCCTCTCTTTCATACCGGTCACAGCGCTGATCTGAATAAGGTCTATGGGGTTCTATATAGAACCCTGGGGTTCTTCACTCAATTTTAAAAGAACACTATGTCAAAAAGGTTCTATATTAGAGAATATCTTAAAATCACCATACTTTGATGTTTAACGGGTTATAAAAAAAAAAATTCTAGTGATAAAGTATATTTATGAGCTCTTTAATTCATACAATTGCAAACAAAATAAAATTATAAAATTAGCAATGTCCCTTTTTTTGTTTTTGTTTTGTGCATTCTTGATGGTCACGTTATATTACATATGCATTTGATTACAAATTATATTGCTTGTTTCTGCATCTTCTTTACCTGTGTTTTGATCAGGAGATTCTGTACTCTTTCAGAAGATGTGTCATAGTGCCCCCTACCGTATAACAGTGAAAACATGGAAAGCCGTAAAAACTCATCTTTGGCAGGGAAGCGCTTTCTCATAAAACACAAGATAAGATTTTCTTCAGAGAGTAGTAAAGTAGGACACTTGTACTTAATAATCTTTATCATTATGTGCACACATATCCTCTACTAACAAAATTCAGCATTAACTGTTAATGCCTAAACTAACATGGGATGAAACAAATGAGCTTCGAGTTGACATCTTTTCATGCCACATTTGGACAGCAGGTAAAAGTAAAAAGGTAAAACCTTATAAAACAATTATAAGACAATTTTGATATATTTGAACAATTGTTATACATTTTAATAGGAGATACTATTGTGAAATGCAGAGATTCACAACGTCCAGTGATGTATTATTGATGTAGATTCATACCTCAGAGTATGCGTCAGAGTCTGAGCTCAGAGATTACTTATTTTCCACATCTCATATTGTCTGAAATTTCTCTGAAAGATATTTTTGCAGTGTCTCGTCAGCAGAACAATCCAAAAACACATTAAATAACAGTTGAAGAGATGGCTGGACAGAATAAGAGAGAGGTAGAGAATGACAGTGGATGGAGTAAACTACATTTAAAGTGGTTATCAGGTTCCTAAACCTGTGTGTCTAAGTAGCGGTGCACGTTATGACCATCCTGCCTAGTTTTGGGTCTCTGGGATTTAAAGTCCCTGACGCGAAGACATTCTTAGGACATGAGACAAAGAAATCAAAAACAGAGACGCAGACGAAATCGACAACAAAAGATGAACACAACGAAGATAACTAAGAAGAAAATCAGTACAAAAAACAATAGGGTCCCTAAAAAGAGACGTAAAACAACCTGTAGCAGCTTAGGCTTTCTGAGGTGTAAGAATATATTCACGACTGAAAATCATAAGATTTATCAAACTGACACTGGGAATAAGATTCAATGCTAGCCTAATAACAGGCCAATACCTGGGGCGAATACCGTTTCCATCAGCATTCAGAAACAGCACATAAAACAATTCAACTGGAATTGATTTCATCGTTCTATATTCCGAGAGCGCCATATGCTCCTGCTCCCACTCTCATACGGGGCTGATCACGTTAAGACAATGAGCTTGGAGGACCTCTAATAAGAAACACACATCCACAGGTGCATGCACACAATATTGGAACCACCCAGGAGAGCCCAAATGTTTATTTATACCTTTGATTACACATAGCATAGAGAGCTCTGGTCTGCGTTTCCCGAAGCCAACTATGGTCGCAAGTTGTCGTTACCAATACAATTCAAATGGAAATTGCAACCATAGTTGGCTAACAAAGTCCCACAAGGGGAAACGCTCCCCAGGGTGGTTTTGATCCAAATCAAAAGAGCCCACCATCAAGTCAAGATATTGCAAGATATTCTGGTCACTAGCTATGATTCGCTAGACATGGAGTCTTTTTTTCCCAGGTTTTGGTCTACAAGATGAAAATTGTAACAGCCCCAATATACTTCAAGCGAAATCGAAGAACGAACTGATATGACATCAAAATCAGGCAAAAACGAAAGAGTTTGTTTCAGGAGTTTGACAAAGGGAACTTTCCAGAAAAGTTGATTCCTACTGTTAAACACCTTCGAACTATCACTGGTTTACATAATAGTTAGGTGTGGCTCTGAGGCTCCGCCTTCTTTGACTAGAAAATGTTTCTTCGGATCAGTCCGTTGAAGTCACACGCGAGCAAAAACACGAACACACTGGAGAGCTGCTTTACAATAGAAATTAAAGTGGAAATTCTAATTGCAAGCAACACTGACTCTCTTTTTTCATATTTAATATTGTAAAGCTGCTTGCTTTAAAGCAATCTATTGTATAAAGTGGTACATAAAGAAAACGACTAGACTGGAAAGCTGAATTGCAAAGCTGGTGCAAACATATCTACAATGATAGGATCAGATGTTTTCTTAACGCAAGTCATTTTTGTTGCGTGTTTATTTTGAGAGGAAAGCGTGTAACACATTTACATATTCATCTAAACGTCACTTCAAGTCTTGTGGGAGGCGTCAGATGTTCTCTAACATTGACTAAACATATTTTAACCCCTAAATGAAGAATTAACCGCTTAACCACCAAAGGTTGCTGCTCTTAAGTCAATCTGAATAGACCCATAACCAACATATATTTAGAAAGCCAAGAGTTTACGGTTCAATAATTACTCAGACTGTTATTAAAATGGATATATAAAAGCTCAAACATAACTAAAATTAAAATATTAAGAAGAACATATTTTTAAATGGTTAAAAATTATGATGCGTCTGTGTTGTAGAGACTTAGAAACACAATGAAGCTGAAGCCACAAGTCTGCTCATGCTTCATTTCAAATGTGGGGATGTCATCTATAAAACTATGAATTTTATGAATATTTTATAAGACCATGTCATGTGAGTTTTTAGAGAAGGCTGATAAGATGCTAATATCATTTTTTATTGCCCTGTAAACACCCAGTTACAGACTATTGTCTAATGTCTGGCGGGCAGAACGGTCACATTCATGTTTCTATTGTTCTCACTCAACGAACCTCTTACCTCTGCCATGAATGAGACCTAATCTTCATTTTTTTTGTAATCATTATTCTTTTGTGTACAGCCATTATAAGCCTTTATTCTGGCATTGACTTGCCCATCTACACCACTTTGATCCCACTATACATTAATCAACCTATTACCTGAAGTCTTTCTAATAAACAAAAAAAAAAGAAGAAGCATATTCTTGGGACCTTATCAGAATTATTTTAACAAATGTAAGGTGTCATTGTTACAATTCTACATTTAAGTACAGAGTAATATTAAGTATACTAATACTATAGGGTTAGGATTAGGTTGGGTTTGGTTTAGGGTTAGTTGCATGTAATTATGCATAATTTATAGTTCTTACTACATGTAAAATATGTAACAATGACACTGTAAAAAAAAGTGTTACCAAATTAATTTATGGAATAGAATAGCTCCTGGCGCGACAGGTGCATTAGAGCTACAATTAGCGTCAAGCTACATAACATATTTAAAAGATTAATATAACACTTTTACTGAAAACTCACTTTAAATCATCATTGGATGTTTGTTATTAACTTCCGATTGCGATCTAATGTGGATTTTAGTCATATAATGATGTTGAAATGGGTTATTTTAACCTTTTATATACAGCTAATCGCTACCTGCTTAGCATTTATAATGTAAACATCCATTATTGATATGAAAATACACCAAATCGCATTAAAATCACACACAAACCATATACTATCGTAATCGTGCTTGGGTTTGTTTTTCCACGGAGCTCTAAACGAGGAAGTGTACAGGACAGCGTCATCCAGAAGGGCAGGAATTATGGTCACATAAGATGATAGACAGCTCCAGATCAAATGAGCCCTCAATGGAGTCATAACTCATGCAAAACCCGTAACAGGAGTGAGAGCGCGCTCTCAATGCTCTTTAAGCTCATCAGGTTGCATAATTCAGTGGGAAATTAATAGAAATTATATTCTGTACGAAAAAATATTTTCATTCGAGAATATATAAAGATTTCTCCAAATATGCACATTTTTGGACTTTGCCCTAACTGTCTAGTGTATCTATGTGAACACAAAATGGAGCAGACTTGAGAGAATATGAATGAACTGAATTATTAAAAAAACATCGAAAATTACTGCAACCTAATTTTATCATAAGCAGTGGTCAAATATCAGAGCTGGAGCCTTAAATCTTTCTAATGATACTTTGTATCAGATCAAGAGTGTGATGTTTTAACATACATTTCTTTCTACGTAAAGGGGTTAAAATGACTTTGCCTTGTGTATATAGGGGCCTTGATTTCGATCACTTAGAAAAGCAATAGCACTTCTCTCTCCACAACAAACCGCAAGATTAAGAACACTTAAAGTTTAAATAAGGGATTTGAACAAGCCCCTAACCAAAGTATTAAAAGTAAGCAAGTGTTCCTTGCAAATCCGTGACTGGAGGGGAAAAAAACGACATTGACAAGTTTGAACTAACACACACCCATATGTTAAAAGAGTAAAGGCTGTGGGTCTGCATTTCTATCAGAGATTCATTAACGTCTAACTCTGTTCAGTTCAGCTTCAGTTCACCACTGAGAAGCCATGTGAACAGCATGGGTGATAGCGGGTGAGAGGCAGAGTGTGTAATCTAATTGTGTTTCAGTATTACGTGTGTGTGATCCTCCAAAATAGTGCTTGTCGCCACATAAATACAGAGCATCACATCTGCAACTAAGGAGGTACCAGTCATCTAAACTCAAAGACTATGTGGCGTTTTTGTGTGTGCAAGATCTGATAGTTTCAGTCAGTCTCCAGGGATCAGATCTGACCGAGTAAAATGTTTGGACACAGTCTATCAACCCTCATTTGTGTGCAATGCTAAGATAACACAGACAACTCATGCAGGAAAAATCAATTACATCACTCTATGAAAGCCTATAGAAATTCACATAGAAAAAGAAATTTCACAAACCTCACCTAAATCTCCACACAAGCCAAATAACATGTAACATGCTAAATATTACCCTTTACCACAGGGATGTAACACCCACCAGTGATCAATCGCTTCAAAATGTGCCCTTTTCCATTCTGACCTCTGGAACATCCCTAAACTCCTGATTATGTGGTATTTACACATTTCGAACGACTTTTAAAATGATTAAAGGTCCCGTTTTTCGTGTTTTTTTGAAGCTTTGATTGTGTTTACAGTGTGCAATATAACATGTGTTCATGTTTCGCGTGTAAAAAAACACAGTATTTTTCACACAATTTACTTATCTGTATACTGCTGTTTTCACTTTCCTCAAAACGGCTTGAAAGATTTCCCTGTTCTATGAAGTCCCTCCTTCAGAAACACGTAACGAGTTCTGATTGTGCCAGCGGTTCCCGTGTTGTGATTCGACAGCAGCTTAGTGCACGCAGAGCGCACGTTACCGGAAAGGTCACGCCTCTCACCATAACGGGGATGCATGCGCTCAATGATCTCTAAGTACAGCGTCCCTGGGAAAGCCAAACAAAGGTGACTTGACTCCGGGATGAAAATAACAGCGTCTCGACGACATGGCAACAAACAAACTATACGAACGCAACCGAACGCAACACTTCCTATTCTCCACGCGGGAGCAACAAGACCACGCCCCCTTTTTCGTGCGTTCTTGTGGGCGGAGGTTAGTCGACATACTGCTATACTGACGTAATTAAAGCAGGAAATACCAGGATGTAGTCCTAACCAGCCGTTCGCTGTAGGCTTTGAAAGGGAACTTCTGTTAAATAAAATATCTCGCTTGGCATTGAACTTTGAGCTTTATAATTTTACAGGTATTATTTATGCTCTAACAGCAACATTACACACTAACTAAAGTTTGAAAAATGGGATCACGAAGAACAGGACCTTTAAAGATGGGGGCGATGAGGAACATTGCCGATAGTGTTCCCAGGGTTCCACTGGGATATCTTCAGCCTGAGGCCAACACATTGCCTGCATATAAATCCAGCATGCTGAAACTCCCAACAGAGATTAGAAGCGTCAGTATTATCACACATACAAGGTACACGTTCCAGTAAAACATCCAACCAAAAATGGCCCAATGGAGAGTATCTGCACGTATGCTACATGTTGAGTGGCACTTGCTGGCAGTTCTCATCAAGTTACTATGACAGTGATAAGGGTGCAGATTAAAGGGTTAAACGTCTGAGCCGGTAACTAAAAAAAACATAGTTAAAGTCCCACAAGGGGCAAAATCAATAGACAATCACCAATGTGTCATTTAGGAAAGCATTTAACCTTTCTCTAAGACGGGAATGACCCAATAAAATGTCAAAAAAAGTCTCAGACAGCAGACATATTGCACACAAAACAGGGCACAGTTTCCCCACCTTCATTTTTTTTTTTCTTTTATCTGTTTGGTTAGAGGGATTGAATAGTAGGTTAACTTTTGAAGCCTAAATACGATCATCACTAGTGAAGAGCTAAGCAAAGGCTATAATCAAACTACACCAGTTGCACTAAATCAATATCACCAGCATTTAGCTTACACCCAATATTTCAGTCTTTATGTAAAAATCTACAAACTGGAAAGTTTGATTTAGAACAACGAGGCTATACAAGTGACTATGCTCATGATGGGGGAGGAGAGAGTGAGCAAGAGGGGGATTTGAAGAAAGACTGTAGAAAGAAAGATTGCTGAGAGACATTACAAAAGAGAAAAATCACGCAAGCAGGAAGACTTGAAAATGGATGCCATCGTTTCTGCTCCATATGGGATTAACATTGGTTTTTAATGTGTATTGCTGGTGACTAACAACAAACTCTTGCTTGTATATACTTATGTACTCTATTTTTTGTTCTTCCTTGTTGTTTTTTCATCTGGTGTGTTTGTTTGGGCTGATTTCAGATATCAACAGTGTTCAATAATGAATCTCAGAAATCACTTACTGCACCATTAAGCTTGTTTTTGTAGAGAGTCTGTAGTCTGTAATTTTAATTAAAAAATGTCCCATACTAATCAATTTTTATGGTATCAACTATTATGTTTACCCTGCCATGTAACAAAATGACTATAGTTGTCACTTTACAAGGCTGTCAGATGGTCATTTTCATGTCTAAGTGGGCAGTTCTTGGCCAGAATATTCTGCAATGTGGACTTCATGTAGATTTTTATTTGCATAGCATTTTTCCACATCCGCACCGGATGAAAATTTTATAAAATGTTCATATTCAAGGATTTTAGAAGTGCATTTGTCTGTGCACATGCATTCTCGTTTCACTGAATGAACCAGACAGTCTCCGACATCGACTCTCACTGTACGCAGTAGCCAAGCAACACTGACGCCTTAAACCAAAACACAGGCACGGAGCCACGAGAAATCAATATTCTGAGTCACTGACTGGTCAAAAGGCATTTGCACAGGACGCTGATCACATTTGGTTGAGTGATCTGAACAAAGGCTTAAGTCATTGCCAATTTGGTAATTAGTGTTTAGTAGGTGGGCTAAAGTTGCCATTCATCCTCTGCCAAAGGTGCCATGTTTCCAACAGGCGTTGCCACAGGAACACCAGCTGGTGCCATGGACCAGCTGAACCCGGCTGACAGCCAATAAGGCAGATGCACACAGTGACCTGCAAAGGCTGCTGGGATATCTGACACAGATTTACCCAGACAGCTGGAAAAATGGTTGGCAGGGACTGAGAGAAGAAAAGATAGGAAGACGGAAAGCTGCACAGAGTTAGGACAAAGGAACAGATGGATGAGTTTCAGGAGGTAGTAAAACATCACCACATACCGGCACCAGACTCCATAAGCAAAATCAAAACTGACCACCCTTTGCTAAACCACTTACAATTATTCCCTGTAAAATTGTGTCCAACCCTGCCTCTACATGACCAACGTCCTGCAGAGTTTAGCTAACAAAAGGCAAAAAAGTACCAGGATGACCTTCTACTTCTAATGAGATTCTGAAGTTCTCATTCGATGGACACTTTACTATCCTGTGAGGCCACGGGAGGGCATTTATGAATGGAGTTGAAGCACAGCTAACAGTGATATTCATTCATGAATTTCATTCATAATACCCATATTCATCCTATATAGAACATACTTTTTTAACGGTCGTGAAATAAATTCAAATTAAGTACCTATTCGTGGGAAACACCCCTGCTGTAAAGCCATAAAATGACATTCACAATGCTTTTAACTTTCATAATGTGACATTTCCAATTCAAATCATGCATAATGTCATACATCAGATCTATAAAATCTATATTAGGGATGGAGATTTAAGCCTACTAAATAAAACAACATACTGGTAGAACTTGTCAACCAGTATAATCTTTTGAGTATCGTTCCTATCGCCTGGGTTTCCTGCTCTTTTTTTACAGCCATGACAAAATAACTCTTAATAAACTTTTATGAAAGTTGTGTGTGTATCATTGCAGTGAATGCATTGATAAAATAAAAAACAGGTTTACCGCAAAATTAATGACAAGAAAAGACATTTCTATATCCCTGCGAGCTGCAAAAACAACCGTACACTGCTAAGTGTAGCTTGATTCCAAAACAAATAACTCACATTAACGAAATTTCTGCAAAACTTAATTGGCAAAATATGTCCATTGTCTATTGTCAATGGTGTAGTATGAAGTAAAGCTCACAAAGAAGTCCCTTTCTAACCAAGCAGTTTTCTGTCAGTCAATGCGGTGAAAGCTAAACAAAGATAAACGCCTCTTTATGAGCTGGTTTATTTAATGAACTGTTCAAAAAGTCTTAAGTTACTGGTTGTAATTGGTCTGACAAAATGGTCTTGAAATAAAGCACGTTTTGAGTATTTAAGATTTGCGAAACAAAAAATCGGTATCATTACTGACTGGTTGTTCTGACACAGTAAATTACCTCAGGAATTGAGTAATATCTGGATTATAGTCAAAAAGATGTCATCGAAGGCCAATTAAACCATAAAAATGCAACAAACTATGCGAGGCTTCAGAACCAAAGAAAACGTCCATTATGTACAATTAAAAATAGAAAAGACTCATTAATTGCATGGAACAAACAGTGTCGAGCAGATATAATAGATCAAACAGTAGGTATTTTTAATAATTAATGTTTTGTTGCAATGTTCATGACTGTTCACCCTTAATCTGTATCATCTGCGAAATGAGTCAGCTTGACTTTAAAATGCAGTACATTCAGCTCTCCTAGGTGATAACGTTTTAAGTTGCCTTCAGATGGATGGCACAACATTAAAAACGAGAGGCCGCTCACCTTTAATCGTGCATGAGCAAAAATGAGAACAGCTCTGCCACTCCCTACCGCAAAGTCACAGACAGAAATAGCTGACTTGGGTTGAATTCATTTAGCCTCCGCCATTGCTCATGATGCAGAAGGTGGCCGCTCTGTGATTGTCACCCTGTCTCACAAGCTCCTTTCCCCCGCAAGCTCTTGATTAGATTACTCTTGCCTGTCCCAGGAGTGGCGCACCACACTCTGAATATTAGCTTTTTGACTGGCCCATAATCAGCTTGAGGAATGATCTAATACTCGGCAGCTAATGGCAACTCCTGTGACGGCTCGCCTTTCTGGAAATGAATTTGCCCTTTTTCACCGTCTTGCCCGCTGACTAAGCCACTCCTCTCTCTCTCTCTGCAACACAAACACACAAACTCGCACACGCATAGAAAACATTCCTTTTCAATTCTCATCTTTTAGCGTCACTATTTAGAGACAATCGCATTATAGAATAGTTTGGGGTGATTTCCTGCTGTGTTCTTTTTCCCACCCATGTCCACTTCCGTTCAAAAGTTTGGGAAGAATCGGCAGGAAAAGTGTACACATTGGTGTATGGGAGTTAATGTACATGTTAAACACACCTTATGTTCAATTCTGTTGTACTCTGCATGCTTTGGAATCACTTTGCAAAAGGGTTCCATTTGTTGACATTAGTTAACTACATTCATAAACATGAACAAACAGAGAAAAATACTTCTAAAGCAAGTAATAATCTTAGTTAACTGTTAGTAACACTTTAGTTTAGGGTCCAATTCTCTCTATTAACTAGTTTACTAGGATATTGGCAGTTTATTAGTACTTATAAAAGCACATATTAATGCATTATTCTGCATCCCTTAATCCTACTCAATACCTAAACTACTTTATTAACTATTAATAAGCAGTAATTAGGAGTTTAAGGCAAAAGTCATAGTCAATAGTTAGTTCATATTGAGAATTAGACTTTAAATATTAGAATTTAAATATTAGTACATTCGTTTTAAAATGTACTAATACATTATTAGAATCAAAACAAGTTGTATCTGGTAATATTATTTAATGGACCTGAGCTAACATAAATTGACAATGAACTAGGGCATACATTTGTTTGCTGGCAACCCATCAAAATAAAATCTTGACGGTATACCGTTTGAAGAAATGAATAGACTCAAATATTAGTATTATCATTTTAGAGTGAAATTAAATGAACACTTTTGAACTGTAGAAGTGAAACTAAAATGCATTTCTAATTTGGTTTAATGTATTTAATAATATATCACAAAAGCATAATTATTATTTAATAGTCATAATGAATTGGTCAAAAAGAGTTTTTCCCAAACCATTTAACCATTTCACACTTAAAGTGTCTTCATAGTCAATTTTCAGCCATTGTTTTCCAGTGCAGATGAACTCACCTAAACAAATCCCCCTAATCATTCTAGAATGATTCATTATTTCCAAATAAGAGCTATTAATCTGGTGAAACCACCTGTAATCTTTTCACATCTCAGAAAGTATGTTTTCCCCCATTATGGTGCAGTCGTACAACATATTTTTCATATTTTTTATTAATTTATGTTAACAAAGATGAATAAATACTGTAACAAATATATTGCTCATTGTTAAAGGTCCCATGGCATGGCATTTTTCTATAATTTTATAATGTTTCCTGATGTGTACTTATATTGTTAGTATGATTTTTACATCATAAAATGTCATAATTTAGAAATAAAAGGCATTTTTTCTATACTGCTGTTTGCCCTGTGGCTGAATGCCCTGCTTCAAGGGGCGTGTCTGCTGTGAGACTTCAGTAAAAACGCCCACTGTTGTGATTGGCTGACATCTTTGCATTTTAAATGAGCGGAGGGGGCGTGGTTTAACGAGGCACGAGCAGGCACGAGTCTGCCAGAGACGGATGGACCTGTGTTCACTTCTCATCAGTTCTCTCAGCATGTCTCAGTTCAGGGTGAACTGTTGTAGTGACTAGCATATACTTCAGGTTATTAGTTTATTTCTAGTCGGAGGGGCTGTCACTCATGTCAGAAAGTTAGTAACTTTAGTAAATTATGGATCAGCGCTGACTCGAGACGCGAACCGTTTAGAACGATTCAGTCCGATTTGGTGAACTGGTTCGGTTCACTAAAAAGAACCGATTCAAAAGAATGATTCGTTCGCGAACCGGACATCACGGAGACGGAGCGATTGCTAACAAAGTTATTTATAGTAACTTACTGAGTTATGAGAGCGTTGTCTGTCAGCGCGAGTTTATTGTGTTTGTATTTGAGAGTTCTGAATAAACACGAGTCCCAGTCACGCCGAGTCCGTCTTCATCATTATTCTACCAACTTTGTAACACATGCAATGTACCATTACAGCGAGATGAACGAGTTAGTAAGTGTTGAGTATAGCATTATTTCTAGATATGTTCCAATCATATGAATAGCGTCAGTGACGCGCATTGAGTAACGTTACACAGCGCAAACAAAGACACAACAGCAGTAATCGAATGTAATCCAGTTTATTGTGGGGAAAGCTGGCTAGCCTAGCCGGATACGCTCACGCTTACCCTCCTTCTGCTTAATCTCACGCCGCGTTTGGTGCCTCTGCTGTGGGCAGATGCAGTACTGGGGGTCGGGGATGTTGAAGGCCGAGCTTCGGCGTGTGTGAGGTTTATCTCTAAAGATGTGGCTCTGCCGGTGTTGAGCAGAAAAGACTGTATGCACATTTTAGAACAGATAGACGCGACGAGGACGTACAAAAACACTGACTCACAAGATAGAAAACACGAAAACACCGCTCTGTCGGGAGAGAGAGAAGCCGCTGCGTGTGCACGAATAATAAATAATTAGCTACACATAAGAAATCAATGATCACAGATCAGAAGGAACTGAAAAAAGACTTCTGTTTTCATTTGTACATCCAAACACTGAGAAACTGCCAGCGTTCACTCGTTCACAAGCAATGATCTCTTGAGCGTTTGCATGGGCGTGCCAGATTCTCTGGGCGGAGGAAAGGGAGGTAACCGCTCCTGCTTGAACGTCAAACCAGGAGACTTCAGGATTGGCTCGTCTGGCCTGTCATTTTCTCAAAGGCAGAGAAAGACAGCCAGAACTCGGTTTTACACCGATCAACATTTCTATCCACTTGGGGTCAATATTCAGGCTAGGAGAACTCATATTAATGTTGAAAAACCTCATAAAATGAAAATTTTATGCCATGGGACCTTTAATGTAAAGTTAACTAATGTGTTATGTGTTAAGTTAAGTGTTACTGACTGCTCAAGAACATCCTGTGTGAATGACCCTTTATATAACATACAAAGCATTTTTGAGTGACTTATTGGTATTCGATCAGCATAGCAATTCGCTAGTGAGAAATTTATCATTTAAACCATGAAACCAAGATAAAGAAACACAAGCTTCTTACCCTCTTTGTCATCATGTCGTATGATGGCATCCTGGATGACGTCTGAAAGAGAGAAGCTGATCCTTTGTTTTTTGCGGTTGGTGGCCCGGGGCTTGGGGAAGCTCTGTTTCTGTGTCCGTTCACGCTCGTAGTAGACCCGCAGCTGCTCGCAACGCATGCGTCTGACCAGCCTCTGACGCTGGCCCAACGGCAGAGACTCCAGCAGACACTGGTCTATCTCCATGTTCTGCCTGAACACGTTACATAGCTGAAAACAACCTGGACAGAGAGACAGAAGAGAAAATGTGCAAATGGTTTAGGCAATGGAAAGCTGGGACACAGGAGTTGATATCGAAAGAGCAGGGAACATGCAGAAAGAAGGAAAAAGGAATAAAAGTTCATGCACCGCTCCGTTATGACTGTCCGAGCAGCCGTGCGCATTTGACTTTCGGTTTTAAATTAGGGATTTGAAAAGCCCCTGCCGGTGATACCGGTTATATCGGTGTTGTCACACGTCGATTAACCGGTGGGAAAATTTCCTTACCGTCACATCCCTATATTCAAAGAATCCTGAAAAAAACTGCACCATATTTTCCACAAAAATAGTAAGCAGCACGGTTTTTAACATTGGTGCTCTAAAAACAATTTTTTTGCTCAAATCAGCGTAATATAATTAATTCGGAAGGATCATGTGACGCAAGATGCTATATGATGCTGAAAATTCAGCTTTGTAATTAAAATAATGTTACATTTTAGAATATATTCAAATAGAAAACTTATTTTAAAATTACAATATTATTGTATTTTGATCATGTAAAGTCAAAGAAATGTAACTTTTTTTGAAGCTAAAAAGTAGTAATTCGATTCGAACTTGACTTATGTTACTGACACATAGTAAAAAGGCTCCATGTCCTTGCATTAAAAACATTTGGTCTATACATTTACACACTTTTGCTTTTAAAATTGTGCTTTGTGGTACCTTTGACACACCGTTTTTTTCATACTATATTCAGGATTCTCTAACTCCGGTCTTGCATACTATAGAGTACAGCTAGTGTGTAAATTAGCATGCCGTTTTTATCTCCTCTGCTTGGACACTAAAGCCAGGACAAAACTGATGCCAGACAGATAGGTCCGTGTATTCCTCAAAGCTCAGTCCATTCAAATCTTATCTGGCGCACACTGCTGAGTAGTGCATCTGTTTAACCTTGAGAGAGCATAGAGTCTACCCACACACGGCAGCAGAGAGACTAAATTATCATGACTCTGCACTTCTCCTGCAGTAGCATGATGGACCAAAGCCAATACCATCCCTGTACACATAATGTAAAGAACTGCCGAAAGCTCTGGGATCTGCAGGGGGCTGTAAATAGAGGAGAAAATTGCACCCACTGTGAGACACATACTGTACTGTAGGTTATTGTAGGGCTGGGCATTTATTAAACAACTTCTGCCGTGAGCCTCCAACAGAACGCAATTAAATAATTGGGTAAATTATAGAAATATGGAAAAAACAAACACTGCAGGACTATTAAACTTTACTTATTTACTTATAAACACAGAACTTTATGCCCACATTGATGCACAAAATGCAACCACTAAACAAACAGAACCATCAGTAAATCATAAAATCCTTTTAAGTGTTTTTTTTTTTATTTAATTTTTTTGTATAGCTGTTCAAATTATTGTTTAAAATGTGGCCAATATCATATTTTAGTGTGAACAGATCATGGTCCTGAACTGACCCGTATGCACAAAAGAACGATAAGACGTCACATAGCACGCTGTCATACGGAGGTAAACACGGAGGACATTAAAGTAAGCAATTATGCATTTATTATTGTGTGATCTGCCGCAGAAGCCAGCTAATTTATGGACAGGCAACATAAAATTAAAGACGAGGCTGCGAAAAAGAGAGCAGAGTATTTATGATACGAGCCCTCTTGTTTTACTTGTAGAGCTGTCACTGTAATACTTGTACCTTTCGCAACGGTCTTAATAACTTTGGGTATGTAAAATCTGACTCGCATGAGCACAGAATTGTGACAAATGTTGCTCTAGAGCGACGACGTAAATGTCATCTAACCTGTATTGGATTTAGTACCACATATAGAAGTGGCCCAAATCGGAATTTAAAAGATCAGATTTCATGTGGTTTGTGTGGTTCACACCGTCATCATGTGGATGAGTCATGAGTCAAATATGAGCCAAAAATAATAATAATAATCAGATGCGGGCCTTAGTAGCCTTAGTTGTGCTCCATCTATCCATTTTCGATTGGTAAAAAGTAAGCAGAGCTAGCAAATTATTACCTCATTTATAGGAGTGATTGAACAATACATAGCCGAGGCTGACATATATCAGCTAATATTTACCATTTATTTTAATTATCGAAAGCATTTTTATTTTGACTCCCATTATCTTCATTAGTTTACGGTCTTTGTTTTGCCTACATTATAAGAGAAATGTTCAATAAAAAGTAAACTATATGTTTCATATCATTTGCCTTTGTATTATTAGTAATACCTTTTTTTAAATCACATTTTTAAAAATGTTTTTATTTGTGGAAAAATTTAATTGCAGCATGTATTTACTATCTTTATCGGCTATTATTTTTTATTTACCCTGCTCTCCAAACCATAAATACACATTGGTCGACCACTAATTTATATACCACATAGCTTGAATTGATTTTTAATCAAATAAAATAAAGAAAATAAAGTCAAGTCACGGCCCTTTTTCTTTTAGATAATAATTATCTATTAATAGGTTTTCCGGGTACTTTTTGACTAATGTTTTATGAATAATATAAATTTGGACATACAACTTGGCTCACATACTGTTTTTCACCAACTATATTGTATGGAAGTAGCCATGTTTGCCTCTCATTTACTTTAAGATGTGCTGGACATTCCCATTTCACTCACAGCCACATGTGGATGTATCACCATTTACATTTAAAAGCACATTTTTATGCTGATAAATAATTGAATGTTTGAAACGTTTGAGTCAGATTGGCTGCCCTTCTCCTCAAGGTTCATTTGCTGCAATCACAGAGCTGCTCATTCTCTCACAAGTTTCATCCTCAGCTTGCAGCTGAGCCGGCGCCAGCCACACATCATGCATTATGAAGTCATTCACCACCCATCGAACCCAGAGAGAGATGAATAAGAAATATCCACAGATGAGTTCACGTTAGAAGAGAGGCTGACTGAGTGAGTGAGTGCTCAAATGAGAGCTAAAAAGTTGAGATGAATTACAAGGAGTTTATTTGACCTTGTTGATGTGGCCACTTCTATCACAGCAATCATGAGCACATCAATCCCCTTCCTCAAGGCTGTGTTTTAGGAACGGAAGCGAGAAGGACGACTTCTCTTTTAGCCTATCAGACACGCTGTTGTGCAAATCTGTAATTACTCAAATAATTCAGGTCACCAGAAGCCCTTAAGCCAAGGAAATAAAAGTTTGAAAGTCTGCCTTTGTAGACAAATTAAAGAGGGAGCTCTTTCTGCCCTCTATCTTCTGTTAACACACACACACTCAGTCTTCATAATGTTCCCACACACATGTTAAACTGAGCCAAAAACCCCATTGACAATACTGCCCCTTTCCCAGGGTCACAAGGACATCCATCATATTATTCTACAAATGAAACGCATCTGTGATGAAGACTGAAGGATCTATTCTATTCTGCTCTATTGAGTCATCTGAACCCATCATAACAGAAACCAGGCTGTAAACATTTATTTTTATTATCATTGTTGGAAACAGTTGTGCTGCTTAATGTTTTTGTGGAAATCATGATACATTTTCTGGATTCTTTGATGAATAGAAACTTTGGTCCCTGACTAGAAACTAACTACTTTGTAACTGTACATCATATGTATTGAGTTTATGTTGTGTTGTAAAACACTTTTGCTGCTACTGAGGTGGGATAGAGGTAAGTTAAAGGTCAAAATCCACTTTAACAAGGTGTTTGGATATAAATGTGTGTTGACAGTGTGTGAACTTCACACACTTCTTCATCTGAGCCACTGAAGACGCAGTGAATTAGTTTTATTTTTGAGCATAAAGCGCCTCAAAACACACTGCCCAAATAATTTCACTCCTGACAGTTTTAAGAACGAGGGGCAATACAAGGCAGGCTTTGCAAAAAAGTTACTTCTCAAGGATGGATCTGGACCAACTCCTCGTCATCCTCCTGAAGTAGTAAGTGTTTATTTTTTATCATTTTTGACCGTTTTGGATGTTGTCGTCCATAATGATAATTGATATATAGATTTGATATATATATTTCTCGACTTTTCGAGAAAAAAAGTAACATTGTAAAATAATTTGTAGCATGTCAACTTACTGTATTAGTAGAACATCCATAGTTATGTAGCTTACTGCATTCAGGGTTTGCTAACATTACATAATATAAAACAGGTAAGTGTTTCAAATTCAGTGTATTACTAGCTATATTAAAAAAGATACATATTTTGGAGATTTAATCCGAATTTGACAAACAAACAAAAAAAGTCTGTTTACAGACAGTTTAAAATTGCGTTAAAGTTAATTATGTGTGCAGAATTTATTTAAATCACAATAATTTTCAACAATTTTACTTAAAAACATTTAATTTAACTTGCAACTTTGACATTCAGTAGTGTACTGTAAAAAAGTATGTAAACATGCCCTTGACAAAATGTAAAACTAAAAGAGTAATAATGTAAAAAGGTACAAATTTGTAAACCAACATAACAAAAAAAGAGATTATCAGCAAATACTTTATATTGAATAGTATTGTCACGATACCAAAATGATGACTTCGACACGATACCAGACTAAAATACCTCAACACCGATACGGAATTGATACCACAGCAAAAAAAAAAAAAACAGTAAAAGTAATTGAACAACATTACATAACTTGCTATTCATTGTTTTATCATTGTTTTAGGGTTTAAAAAAAAAACTAAAAATTCAACTGCCCTGCCCTGCCCTGCTTCACACAGAATATTAAGTCTGGCCCTTTAAGAGCTGCATGGACCAAATTCATTGTAACACCCGATTTCTCATTCAACTCTGTATACGTTCACTAAAGACATATCCGACAGCGTTTACCCGAATACTCGCCAGGATGTGTATTTTTACATATTTTTGACCACTCAAACCAAAGACTGTAAAAAAATATGGATGTAGTGGCCGTGACGTCACCCATGGGATTCTGAAGAGCAGTTTTGAAGCGCAAAGTAGGGACGAGCTGGCTGTTACCATCTTGGCAGTGCGTCATCGCGCGTCACTCCCGGATAATGGAAAATGGGCAAAGAGACAGGACGTGGGTGGAGCTGAGGTGACGCAGAAGGCGTTTCTCAATGTCAAGGAAGGATCCTCGGAAGCCAGAATTCCGAGGATGCTACATCATCGACGTCCGTCGAAGGGCTGTGCCAATGTCGAGGATCCTCGGAATTTCAACCAAGGTCTGAGTCCTTCGTTCGAAAAATATGCCATATACAGGAAAGGATGCATACAAGTAGACTTTGCGCTCTTAGCATTCTCAAATCACCCACAATCCTATGCGCGCAGCTTTGCTATCTTGTTCAAAAAATACAAAATATCGGACGTTGACGGAGTCGGAGCGTTAACGGGGCAATATGCTTTCAAGTGTAAATATTTACGTTACCAAACATTTGTTATAACCATAGTAAATATAAGTAAAGTTTAGCTTTATAATGCCAGTACAAATTTCAACCGTATTGATATTATACAAATTACGTTATTGATGGCTAACGGACCTTTTCACTGACGTAATGAGGCTGACGTGCACTTGCTAGCCTGTTCCATTTACGTGTTCTCCGAATGCTAAAGAGGAGCCTCGCCTAGCCTCTGAAGGAAGTGACTTGGAAGGACCAGTCCTGCAGAGGAAGGATCCTTGACATTGAGAAACACCTAATGACTAACAGACAGCAGATAAATGGCAATCCTCCTGTCACTCAAAGTGGCCACGCCCTTAATTATGCAGGACTATAAGGCTTTATATAATGTAAACGAATGAGTTATAAAAAAATTCACCCCCCTCACAGTTGTCATGAAGGGAAAAATTAGCCGTATAGACCAAAACCACAATTTGTACCAGGCTGTAAACATGTTTTTTTCTGCTGTGTTGGGCATTTTAACATGGGGCTCAATGAGATTCTGCTCCCTTCTGGAGCCTGTCCCCAGCGGTCAGTCGATGAATTCCAGTTTAAGTCACTTCCGCATTAGCTTCAAGTGAAACTGCGGGAGTTTGCCCCTTTTTTCAAACCCAATAATTTGCGAAACTGACGTTGCGATCTGTCTGAGTGAAAGGCATGTGCGCGGCTGCGTTCGCTTCAGGTCAGAGTCCGGTTCATACATGTAAAGCCAGACAACATTTCCCTCAGCAGTGATCATCATTACTGGTGTTTATATTTACCAAGCCACAGCAGACTACAGCATACACTACCCTAGTTACCTGTGGATGGCCTGTCACTCCGGAAAAAAAAGGCCAATCAGAAGAGAGGCTCATGAATATTAATTAGACAGGTCAAAATCAACCTGTTCTTATCAGAGCTCCTGAGAAAAGAGCTGAAAAAATATTGCGATGGTTTTTGGTACATATACCGCAAATGTATATTCTTAAGGACATCAATGCCTAAAATAAAACTCCAGAAAAGTGTACAATACGGGACCTTTAAGGGACAGGTTTGGTGATATGGGTAGGTTTAAATCTAGTGGTGAGGTTGCGAATTGCAACCGCTCACCCCTCCCTTTCGAAGCACATAGAAGCTACGGTGGCCGACACAGGACAAAATTGTTGTCGTCTGAGACAGCTGAGAGTAGCTAGTGCTCTGTAGAGCAGTTTGTCCGTTTAGGGCTACTGTAGAAACATGGCGGGGCAAAATGGTGACTTTACTGTTAGAGGACCCTCGGTGTATTTAGATAGAAATGGCTCATTCTAAAGGTAATAAAAACATAACGGTTCATTATGTAAGGTGTTTATACACCACTGAAAACAGTTATGTATATTATATTGCATTTCCGTCAATAGATACTCATAAATACTACACACTGAACCTTTAAGGGTAAGGGAAAGGTCAACCATATCATTATAGATGTTTTGTTAGATTGGGAAACACTGCCATAGAAGCCAGAAATCTTTCCTATCCTATGTATTCTAAAGACAGATTGGACATGGAAGGTGACGCTAACAAAAAGGAAATTATAATTCTGTTAGATAAAATGCCCATTCCACAACCTGTCCATACTGTCCATCTAAACCACAGATCGCCTCCTCTACCATCACAGTCCTCGTCTCTCAGGACATAAGAGGTCAGGCACATAACATTTAAAAAGGCAATTTGATGTAATAGACTATGGGGACCTTTTATAGCTGTGAGTGAAAGTAGTGATTCAGTAATCTAATTCGACTTCTAAACCATAAAAATGGAACGCCACTGCTGAGCTTTATTGGATCTCCCGGTCAAGTGGTGAAGAAAATGCATTAACATTACTTAAACTTCAGAAGACAATGGCTGTAATCCTTTACAGAAACCCAAAAGCACAAAACGACATAAAATGTTAATAGAAAAAGTTTTGTAGTTGTAAGTCAAATATATTACAGTAGACCTTAAGGAAATATGGCCCTCTGAAACTAGTTGATACTGGCTAGCTCAGCTGGTGAAGTTTGTAAGATTTTTTAATGTTAAAAATACATTCTCTGGCTGCACGATATCTATTTTTGGGAGGTCATGAGAACCGATATTTTGGTAAAAAGTCGTTATCAACATTTTAAAATCCTAAAAGGTACTTTGCTCTGCAAACGAGATGCATGGTGCAATACAAGACTTTAGCGCACATCGTTTTATTATATTATGCCAATTTATAAATTAAAGCGATAAAGTACTCGCAGTCTTCTTCAGGACCAAAGCGCACACACATATTGGTGTTCTCGCGTGAGTGTCACATTTTCGCGGCTTACTAGCCTACACATAAACATTCCAATACACACACAGTTATAGTGTACTTTTGGTGGTATCGGTATAATGACCACTAGATTTTTGGTATCGTGATATCCCTAATATGCATATCGCAACAGTTTGCGATATCTGAATGATTTAATATCTCATGTTTGTGAGACAAGTATTCACTAAGCTAGAGTTCCTTTTCTGAAGACTATCTGAATGAACTTCTTTGACAGAGAGGCTGCAGATCGCGCATCATGTTTGTTTTAGCAAAAAGCAAAACATTTTGTTTTTAATTGTGACTGTACACACAAAAAAAATTAAACTTAACAGATTATAATGATGTATAACACTTGCCTGAATGATTAAAAAAACAACGAGTTATTTGAGTCTCTTGGGCACTGAAAAGAAAAAAAGAGAACCGATCGTGCCGAGGGGGTTAATGTTTAAGTATTATTTTATTTTATCTTTACTGTGGTATCGACCTTGAGTATAGTGTACTTTTGGTGGTATCGCTACGACTACTAGATTTTTGGTATTGTGACATCCCTAATATACATATCGCAACAGTTTGCAATATCTGAATTATTTTAATAGGCTACTTAAAGAAATTGTGCAAAAGTCAAAGTTTTAGGTCGACACATAGCGAATGCACTACAAAGAATGATGCACTTGAACGGTCAAATACACACACAGTTATGTCAAAATGCCTGTCTTGGTGAATAGTCATGTAAACAGTTGTTAAAATGGTTCGTTTTTTATTAAACTTACCCACATTCAAGTGTTGATAAAAAAAATATTGCATTAAAACAGGGCTTCTTTTTTGTTTGTCTGTTTAAAAGCAGAGACGGGGAAAGAGTTAATCTTGTTTTATGAACGTTTAGAAGTTTTACTAGAAATAAAGATAAAAGTACTGATAAAGGTGGAGAGCATTGTGTCTTTGTGTGTTGAGAGGAGTCGTATTCTGTGCTCGGAGCAGTGATGATAATCAGACACCAGGCGGAGGAGAGAGAGCATGACTGATGCTTTCAATCTGCTCTGGGAGAGATAACTATCTGCTAACAGCATCACACCTGTTACAAACGGACACTGAAGAACACATATGCCATCATTCATTGAGGCGATTTGCATATAGTCTGGTTTACTGTGTAGTACACTGTGGGGCAGATGCGAGGGGAGGGGTTAGATGCTAAACAAAATGGCATATGGAATGCATAAACTTGAGAAGAGCAGTTTTAAGTTTAAATAAAGCCTCAGGACAAAGACAAAAACAGAGAATGTGAGAGAAAGACATGAACTGTTGATCCCAAACCACAACTGACTCAAGGGCAAACAAGAAAGTGCCAAAGTCTAGAAGGATTCTGAATTTTATATCACTGTTTTATGGTTAAATATATCCTATTGCACACCTAATCATATATAAAATGTAATTTATTCCTGTGATAGCAAAGCTGAATTTTGTATCAAAAGAACAGCATTTTTTTAAATAGAAAACTTTTGTAACATTACATTACGTCACTTTTTGTTTTAGATTAAAGCACCGTAGATAAAAAAAAAATTGAATTTCTACATTAAATATAGGCATCAGTTACTGATGACTTTGCCAGAAGAACAAATAAATATGAACATAAATATTTATATATGCATGTATGAAGACTTCAGATGCAAAAACCTCCAAGTCCTTCTGACATTTTTCTTTTAAAGAAGCATTTTTATGATTTTAATTTTACTCAGTCAGTGACAATTTTATATAAATAAATAAGTGTTTTATCTTCTACTTCCTTCCCCATTTCAACATCTCTCCCAAGATCTTCAACTGAATATGATGTAAAAACAAAATTATTCATCCTTCCAGTCTCGTTCCCTTCTCCATTCTGATACCAATTTCATAGAGGAAAGCAGCAACTAGGCTCGCTCTCCTCTGCTGACTCAGTGTCTCTCCTGATAAGACTGAGGATTAAAAACATTTTAAAATAAGCTCTGGCACTGCGGTTAAATAAGCCTTTGGTTGTAAAAGAATCCAATTACCCTAAAATCAGTTCCATAGCTTCACTTCATTTGTCTTTCTCCAGGAACGCTTCTGTAGAAAGAAGAGCTACGACACAAACTCAGAAGGAACCAGATAACGTCCTCACACTACTGGTGTCCCACCTAACATATGAAAACTGTGCATTTATTTGGTTATACCCAACACCACAGGGAGGCTTACAGCTCTATTCCACAGTAATTCTCAATATGAAGCATCAAGAGGATTGAGAAAACACTTTTTTCCACCTTCATCGTCTAACCTACACATAAATACACACCTTAAGACCGACAGCTCCTCAAGTGCATGCTATAATTGCTGCACTTCCTGAGCCTTCAGATTTCAATGCAGTACCATGAACATTTGTCCTTCAAACGCACAGCAATGTCAGACAGACTAAGAGCAGTAGGGATTCCCACAGCGCCATTCAACATTCTCCTCGTTTAAAGCCTTGAACACAATCCACAAGACACATAAGCTGAAGTCAGTGAAACATTCCCAGAAAACACCCTCCCAACACACACGCAGAGGAAGCATGAATGCAATTCCATTAACAAAGGGAATTAGCTGTGAGCTTTCATCTTCCCCATCAGCCTGCTATCAGCGAGCCACAGATATGTGGGACAGTAGCACATACAGTATAATCACAGGACTGTATGGAACAGGCTTGGAGCTCTATATTTCCGAGAGACTCACATTTCTTAGTCACGGAACTAAACGAGCATGAACCAAACTCAGCCAAGAGTGAAGATCATGTGGATTAAAAGGCGCGCAGAGGAATATTGACCTACTACATTCTGCCTGGCACTGGTAATGGCTTGCAGTTCAATTTAGAAAAATTATGAAGGGAGATTAGGAGCCAATGGTTCTCTTGTAAAGTAGAAGAGCAAAAATCGAGAAATATATTGCAACGTCTGGATTGAACACATCTGGCTACTGGTAAGAAGCAAGAATTTGAAATGTAGGTCAAGGGAAACAAGGCATTAGAAATCGATTGTGGACGGGTGGCTAGAAGCACAATGGCACGTAGGAGTACACTGAAAAAGGTGTCTGGTTTTGCAAGGCTTAAGGCAGAGTTAAAGATACATGTTTGCATGTTTAGTTGTCGGATGTAGGTAAAACTAGCTTGCTAACATAAATTAGGCTGTTGAAACTGCATAAATGATTTGAGATTTTGGTAGCATCAGCAAAAATAGGACTGATAAATACAAACCAATCAAAAAAATAATATTGTGCCATCATTTTCCAACAAATGGGTTTATGGATGTACTGCTGTCTTGGAGTTTTCTGTATAATAAATGTACAATGTATAGGTTTTTAAAAAAATGTATGCGTGAAATATATATATATATATATATATATACACACACACACAAGCAAAAAATTATGTTACACTTTGTTTTTATTATGTTTTTTTTTATGGGTCAGTGAAAATGTTGGCAAGTAGAAATCTGAACTCATGGCCCAACTCTTAAAATCCCCCAAATCCCTGCTAAGCTATCATTTGGCTTCATAAAACTTGGAACACTGCATATTTGCCTTTTTGTGTGTGTGTGTGTGTGTGTGTGTGTGTGTGTGTGTGTTCGACATCCCCAGTTCACTTTCAATTGCATTATATGGAAAATGAGTAGCCAGGACGTTCTGCAAAATATCTCCTTTTGTGTTTCTCAGAAGAAAGTAAAGGTGGGTTTGGAACAACATGATGGATATGCCATCAACATAAAAATCATATAAAATAGTATAACATATACAAAAGTGGTGCAAACCAAGACAAAATTACTGTATGACTGTGTATCTGTATAATTAGTTCAATACATTTCCAGTGGTGAGCAACAGAAAGCAGCTCTGGACATTAGTAGAAGAGCAACATAAGCCAAAAGGCACAAATGGGATGCTGCTGTATTGCCGGTCCCAGCATGAGACTAATGAACCAGGAATGAACTCCTGTATTTCTCTCAATCCAGTCTCTGCATTGCTGTTTTTATTTTAACTCCCTCTCTGTCTAACAAAGCCATCAGCCGTCTTTTTTCTTTTTACAGCCACTTCACAGTCCCATCCACCCCTGTTTTTTATTCAGCCATTCAATCACCAACATTTCCAGCTCTGTTTCTTCTTGACCTTATTCACTGCTGTCTGCTTCTTACTGGCTTCTTTATGGCCTACACTGAGAGAGACCATAACAGTTTTATAGAGGACTGCATTAAGTCAAACACAGCCATCACCCACACACACCCACACACCGAAATTTGTTTCAGACGTAGCCCTCAGCTGAAAGATATTTTGTATCTATAATGAAGCAGACATGACTACAAGCCCTCACACAAAAACTGTCTTTTGCTTTCTTGTCTAATTAATCACAACCAGTTTTTTTAAAAGATACATGACACAAGAACATTCCAAACGAAAAAGGTCAATGGAATATTCCATTTGGATGGGAGATTAAATGTAAACAGAGATATTGTATATGAGGCATGTCTTAAGTGAACATAAAAATGTGGGACAAATAAATACGTCCACCCTTATGCTGCCAAAACATTCCTGATGCATCAAGGCATGGACTCCACAAGACCTCTGAACGTGTCCTGTAGTATCTGGCACCAAGAATTCCTAGAAGTCCTGCGAGTTGTGAGGTGGGGCCTCCATGGATCGGATTTGTTGGTCCAGCACTTCCCATAGATCAGGGATGGGCAACTTCGGTCCTGGAGAGCCGCTGTCCTGCAGAGTTTAGCTCCAACCCTAATCAAACACACCTGAACAAGCAAATCAACGTCCTAGGGGCCGTTTACACAACACTATTCAACTGAAAACGCATGCGTTTTGGCCGTTCATTTACACAACAGCTTTTTGGGGGGCCTGAAAACACAAACATTTGAAAACAGGTTTCAAAGTGCAAGATTTTGATATCGTTATTGTTTCTGTGTAATCTACAAAAAAAAATATGAATTGGTAAAAGCGCTGACGTCATGCACGTGTGTATTATGCGTTCAGTCTATAAGTGCGTCAATTACTGGCCTGGCAGTAAAATTAAATCGTTTTGACAATGTTGTTGCCAGTACACAAAAAAAATGCAAAAGAAAAGCGTTTCCGTTCTTAGAACATCGTTGTTGTGTAAACGTACCTTTAGGATTACTAGAAAGCTACAGGCAGGTGAGTTTTATCATGGTTGGAGCTAAACCCTGCATGACAGTTGCCCATCCCTGCCATAGATGCCCAATCAGATTGAGATCTGAGGAAATTGGAGGCCAAGGCAACACCTTGAACTATTTGTCATGTTTCTCGAATGATTCCTAAACTATTTTTTTGCAGTGTGGCAGAGTGCATTATCTTGATGAAAGAGGCCAATGCCATTAGGGAACATCATGAAGGGGTGTACATGGTCTTCAACAAACTTTTGGTAGGTGGTACAAAAGTTTCCCAGAAGAACATTGCCCAAAGCATAACAGTACCTCCACAAGCCTGTCTTCTCTCATACTGCATCCTGCTGCCATCTCTTCCCCAGGTAAACGACCCGGCCATCCACATGATTTAAAAAAAAAAA
This sequence comes from Gobio gobio, assembly GCF_949357685.1. Lineage (NCBI taxonomy): Eukaryota > Metazoa > Chordata > Actinopteri > Cypriniformes > Gobionidae > Gobio > Gobio gobio. The sequence continues at coordinate 22,629,129 of NC_137103.1, forward strand.
AAAATCATGATTCATCAGATCAGGCCACCTTCTTCAACCGCTCACATGCCCATTGTAGGCACTTTCGGTGGTGGACAGGGGTCATGGACACTCTGACCAGTCTGCGGCTATGCAGCCCCATACGCCAGCCCCATACGCAGCAAACTGCGATGCACTGTGTGACACCTTTCCATCATGGGCAGCATTACGGTTTTCAGCTGTTTTTCTACAGTAGCTCTTCTGTGTGATCTGAGATGGGCTAGCCTTCACTCCACACATGCATCACTGAGACATGGGGCCTCATTTATAAAACTTTGCGTAGGATTTGCGTCAGAAGTGGCGTACGGATGAAACATAGGACGTGCGTACGCACAGAAATATTCGGATTTATAAAACCGTGCGCACGCACGTCCTATGCAGATTTCCCTTAATAAATCACAATCAATTCTAAATGTAGCGTAGCTTTTGCGGCTTCATGTCACGCCCATAGTTGCCTATAAATAGTCCGCGAAACGCCCCAAGTTAATATTCATCGATTGCGAAATCATGGCAAACACAGAGAGGAAATCATGGCAAACACATTTGCCACATTTGAAAACTAAAAAAACGTAACCTCACTCAATGTGAAGTAGAAGTTATCGTTGGCGAGGTGGAAAAGATGAGAAAAATTTTGTTTTGGAGGGCACAGTGTGGGCATTAGGCTACTAATGCCAAAAAGGCACTTGAGTGGCAAAAGGTTTCAGACGCCGTAAATGCTGTAGCCTCACAACCTCGGACCGTGGCCGAAATAAAAAAGAAATGGTCGGACTTCAAAGTCGAGGCAAAAAAGCGTCTAGCGCACCATCGCCTGAGTGTGTCCTCGTTTGCCAGCAACTCTTCTTGCTGTCTGAAGATGCGTTCACTCCGACTCCTTCCGTTTGCCACATCTTCTAAGAGCGCAATATCAGCCATTGTGCGTCATTATGCATTGTGATGGGGCATTTTATTTCCATCCATTTAATTGCATCTGACAAGCTACAGATGTCGGTTATAATCTTGGAAATGGGAAAATAGGCTTTTGTTCAGTGCAAATGGAAAGTCTTGCAGCTTTCTGAATGGTTGAGACATACATACGTTATTTTATCAAAAATAAAACAAACTAAAGGCATATGCATGAATACCATGATTCCGTAGCTGATGAAGACATTTTTACTATGAAAACAACTTTCCCCAGTGGACAATGAATACATCAATCTATCTATTTATCTATATATCTCCCTAATTATCTATCTATCTGTCTTGAATCTATAGCTATCTGCTCCGCCAGACGGACACATTGACGAGAATATCAGTTTTGCACATTATTTCGTTCTGTTTACCATATTATTTATGAGGATGAATTGCATAACATGCCAATATTATTGCAGAACATATTTCACTTTTCTTTTTGCAAATATGGGTTAATTTGCATCTGTTGTAATTTTCGTTTGATTTTGTTTGTTTTACACTGCAGATCGATCAAACGGGTGTACAATTAACAGCCTACACGAACACCCGTTTGATCGATTACGTAAGACTTGCTTTGTGAAGTCTTCTTGTTATTTATGAGAGGCAGTATTGCCATTTCTTTTACACAACGGTCTACAGTTTCACACACTTTCACGTGTTTCTTCCATCTGCCGACGGTGTCGCCATTTCTCATTTCACCCGTTTTTGTGCGTACGCCTGGGTCAGAGCTTGCGTGAAGGACCGCACATTTTCCCGTCAAGTTTGCTTTTTATAAATACCAATTATTGCGTAGAGAGCGGCGTACGCCTTCTTTTGTGCGTACGCAACGTTTATAAATGAGGCCCCTGGGCATCCTGAGACTGGTTCACTGCTGTCCTTTCACTGTAAACCCTAATGCTGCGCTCACACCAAACGCGAATAGAGCGTCAGGAACGAGTGATTTCAATGTTAAGTCAATGGAAAGGCGTGTTGACACGCGTCTGGAGGTCCTGCGGATGGTCGCGATTCCGCCTCATTCGCGCGTCCAGTGCAAATGACGCAATACGCGCGTTATGCGTGAATGGTGCTTTTTGTGCATTCACACATTTGAAGCGAATTCACGTCTGACACCCGAGTTGAAAAATCAGAATTTTGGCGTCAATTCGCGCTGCGTTAACCAATCAGGACCCTGGTTGCTGCTGTCACGTGGTAAAGTGATGTGATGAGAAACCCTGCATAATTTAAAAATACTACTATTGTGTCACAAAATGTAGTCTTAAGACTTTTTCAGGTGGGGATGTAGTTGTTTAAAGCTCAAATATGTGGTTTATTTATAAAGAGAGCGAGATTAAAAAAATAATCTTGTGTTTGTGGAGTTGTGAGATCCAGGCAATCACCGGGCGCTTAGCGCTCATTAACCCGGCGAGAACAGGCTTTCCTCGGCTAGTCCTTCTGACGTTTGCCGCTGGCTCTGATGTCTCTGTGGTGGTTTGTCTGGTGTGGATCTAACGGCCGATCTTTGGTGTCATGAATATCATTTGTTGTCTGCCAAATCGTTTTGACTGAGGGCAAAGAGAAGTTTCATAACTTATTTTTTAAGGATATTTAAATACACATGCAGTGAAGATAATGTAGGAGTTGCCTGGACCACATTTGTGTGGCTATTAATGCTTAATATATATATTTTTTTTTTATTAATATATATTTCTATTTTGCTTCAAAGGCTCAATTTATACATGTGTCCAATTCGCTGTGGATTCGCTCAAACTAGATGCGTTAGACGCGGTTTTGACGCTCTATACGCATTTGGTGTGAACGAAGCATAACACTCAAAATAATTAATTGGTTTGAGTAAGACAAACTTAAAGCTGCTGTCCGTAACTTTTGTGTTCATGATTTACAAAAATTATATGAATGTACAACATGACTCCATTTTCCAAACCGTGTTTTTGTCTTACCCTGAATCATTATGGTACACTTATAATAAGGTCTGGTAAAAAACGCTGCAGAGGAGCACAGTCCCTGCGTGACTTGCCATAGACATAAACAGAGAGAAGAAGCTCCGGCTGCAATGTTCTTCCGCAAGACGCATGCAGTTCTGTTTATTAACCACTAGAGCGCAAAAATGTATGGACTGCAGCTTTAAATTAAACAAAGTATTTAGTGCTTTCATTTTCTTTCAAGTTCACAAAACTGATATAGCCTATTTTAAGTAAACTGAACTGTTTCATTGTTTTGAGTTTTATGAAATTTAAGATTAACTGAATCTGGGCTGGGATTTCTATTTCCCAGCATTCTTTGCCCATGGCACTCGAAAGGTAGAGTAAATGCTAAAATTAAGTGTTCGTTTTTTATTTTTATTTTTTGTGCAAGATTAATGTTAAGTGGAAGACTTAGAAGTGATGCATGTTTTGTTATGCTAATGTAGAAGAGTTTCTGTTAATGTGGGTTTTTTGAGAGTTACCATCATGGTGACAAGTGGTGCATGCGGCTTGGTTTGACAGCTAGTATGATAAATGCTGAATGAGTGCAGCAATATAGAGCAAGTGCTCTACCATGCTATTTTTATACAAATAAAAATTTTCACATTGAGGTAATCTCGCGTAGGCAACTGATTGCCTCAAATTTAACATTTTCCAGCTTATTCAGGTTAACAGTGTAGGTAGTAACCACTGCATACCCGGAAACACCCAACAAGAGTCTGCCATCTAGCTATTGAGCCATTTAGCCCATGTCAAATTCAGGTCTAGAGACAGGTTTTTGAAAAGTTTAACTTTTCACTTGAGAATGCAGTGTCATGTGCGAGACGCAAAAAAAAAAAAGATGCAAGTCCAATGGTTACACATGCACGTCTAGTGATATTCACACACAAGCAGTGTGTCGGGTGCCGAGAGTTGGTGACACCTCTGACTGAATCGAAAATATGTCATGGTGAGGCAGTGAATGACAGGAATGGTGGTATAGAGAGGGAGATGTGTGAGGTTTCCTTATTCTGGGTAGCTTCTGTGTCTCTGCTTTTAGGCTGTCAAGTATTGATTTACACTGGAATATCTTATGAGCTTCTGTTAATATAAGAGGCATGGGAATAAGAAAGCATAAATTAGACAGAGTGCACTCTCTCTTTGTTTTTCTAACATAAACCTACTCAACTTCGTGAACACAAAGAGGATGCACTGTAGAGACAATTATAGTGACCAAAATCATTGTTTTTCAATATTATTGTTAAAATGTGCATTACTATACACAATTAAATAATTTCACCATCAACAAATAAAATTAGCCGCACTATGTACATTTTCTTTGCGTAAACATAACATAAAAATGACAGTGGTGCAACGGATTACAAAACTCACTGTTCGAATCACATTATGCTTTTTGAGTCACGGATCGGGTCATTTTTCGGATCAGCAAAATATACATACATTATATATATATATATATATATATATATATATATGTGTGTATATATATATGTATATATATATATGTATATGTATATATATGTGTATATATATATATATATGTGTATATATATATATATATGTGTATATATATATATATATATATATATATGTGTATATATATATATATATATATATATATATATGTGTATATATATATATATATATATATGTGTATATATATATATATGTGTGTATATATATATATATATATATATATTTTTTTTTTTTTTTTTTTTTTCTCATTTATTAGGCTACTTAAAGCACACTTACTCCGATACCACAGCAAAAACTACTAAAGACAATTTTAAAGAAAAGTGAACCGTCAGTAATGAAATAAGAACAAATATACAAGCATAGATAGGTACAATATAACAGTTACAAATAAAGTAAGGTCTAAAACTAGTATTCAGGTACAGAAATGTAATTAATGTAAAATAACACTATAGTGCTCACTGTTTAAATTAAATGCAGATTAATCTTTGTTAAAGCTGTGTTTTGTCGTTTGATTAACATTAAAGGTGAACTATGTAAGATTTTTGCAGTAAAATATCCAAAAACCACTAGGCCAGTGTTATATATTTTGTTCAGTTGAGTACTTAGAATATCCCAAATGTTTCCAACTATTTGTAAATCGTGAGAAATTGCTATTTTAACCAAGGAACCGGGACGTGTGAGCTATGCGTTTGAGGGAGTCATATCTGTGTTACCCTCGGTTTCCGGTTTTATTTTGCAGAAACGCTTTACTCTCACTGCAGTGTGAACAAGTGTCATAGCAGCCGCTGAGCAAACGTCATAACTTCCTTTTCAACACACTCAGTGGTGCCGGCAACCATGTCATAATAAAAGTCCCGCCGCCGACTATGCCATAATAACAGTCCCGCTCTTCAAGCGCTCCTGTGGCCTTGCTCAGCTCTACAACACTTGGTTCTGCTCTGTTTCATACTACAGTAATGTTAATAATCGCATCCATGAACATGATTTCTGCCCGAGTCCTATACTGACTCTTTTCCACCGGCTGTGAGATGAAAACCACATGTCCCAAGATTCTGCGCTCAAACGTGGCGTCATCAAACTATGCCTTTGTTTTGAACAGGCGACCTCTAGTGGACGGAAAAGTTACATAGTGTAGCTCTAATGACATAGACAGCAGCACATATTTATAGGCTACTGTCACTTTAAGACCTTATGCATGAATCCAATATACTGATACACATCTGATTACGTTACCGTTTACGTTCACTTAAGACATAACCGATTCTATTTATGAGAATCCTTGCAAGACTGGTATTTTTGGGTGCATGTGTCCATTCAAGCGCAATCAATAAAGGAATCAATTCACTAGACTTGTCTCTGTGGTCCTGTTTACACCTAGTATTAAGAAGCATTTTCGTCAATCTTATCACAAGTGGATGACAGTGTAAACGGTCAAAAACGTTTTGAGCTTGTCCACTTTCAACCACTTCCACAGGTACTCGGAACACATTTGATCAGATTGCTTTCGTCGTGTAAACGCTCATATGGTCGAATCTGTTGAAACAGCCACAAAAGACTAAACATTATGGGAGTGCACTAGCCAGATGGGATTTAAACTTAAACTAGCTGCTACTCTCCGTATGTTTTTCCATTGTCTCCTTTTTTGCATTTGTAAATTGTGCGAAAATATTTATCATCCATTAGATATAAAGATCTAAAAAAGCCCATACATTTATCCACACATAGAACTCTCCCCTCGAAGAAATCAGGAAGACAAGTAACCGTTTCATCCCTAAAGCGCTGACTGTAAAAATCCACAAAACTGATGGAATCAGACAAACCCGAATGTGAAAGACTTCCATAAGCATGCACTTGTCTCCTCTACTACATCTCAAACCTTGAGGGGGATCTGAGAAGAGCACTAGCGGCACGCATAAACACAAACACGCTCTACAGGTACACACACAATATTCTGCTGGCCTTGCACCGGAGTGTGCGACCTTGCACATTCTCTCACGGTTTGCCTCTGGCCACCGAGTCAGTGCTCAAACACACAGGATGAAACAGTAAAGGTGAGGGGAAGAAAGTGAGGTGTAAGTGATAGCACAAGGCACTTTCCATGAATACAGAACACACTTCTGTATTCCAGCATTTGATCTAGTTGCACTGAAATTATATTTTGTACCAAAACACCAAAGCCAAAATTAAAGTTTTCATTCAGCCAAAAAAAAAAAAAAAAGTTAATACAATGTGGGTAATTGAACTTGGTATGCTGTTCAGCGCGTCGTGTTCACAGGAGATAAACCTGCCGCCTCTCAATATTTCAGTTGAACAAATGTTGCATGTCGCTACTCTAGCATGATTTACGGTCCCATTGATGTGTCCACAAAGCTGACATGTTTATCTGTACTATCCACAATGTGTGCACAGAATAGAAACTGACATGTGTTCAAGTGCCCCTATTATGGATTTTTGAAAATTACCTTTCACGTAGTGTGTAACTTAATTCTAAGTGAATGAAAACATCCTGCAAAGTTTTAAATCTGAAAGTGCACCGTATATAAAGTTATTGTCTCTCAAAAGTAAGAGTCGACTGAGTAAATTAAATTAATCGTTTAAACAAGACCTAAGGTGTTTCGTGACGTCACGACAAAATATTAGCATATTGCCCCTCCACTTATTGAGAGCGCAGACACCAGGGAAACCTTGAACCACCTCAAGCACTGCAGCGGATTCCTGTAGATACTGGATAGAATCATGTTGAGAAGACGCTGTGCTCTACAATGTGTTTCTTGTGCAAGTATCTGGCTAACTCACGTTATTACGGTCTTACTGAAATACTACAGTAAATCAGCTGTGGGCCACTAATACCTAAAACGGTGTCTATTAATGCAGATTGTCTGTCGTTCTTCCTACTTTGAGTAAAGATAAAGGATGGAGCAAGATTTGTTTTGCAAACTTTAAATGTTACATCAGTCATTCACTTGAGTGCTGGGCTAACGTATGCATTATTAATGATACAGTTCCCGCATGTGCACCGCAATAAATTAGAAACACCAACACATTTGTTAATGCTAATGATGAGGAATTACAGTTGAAACATCTAATATTGTACCTCAAACTGAGCAGCATCACTGAGAAATGTCCTGCTCAAGGTTCAAGTTGAATAACTAGTTCTTCCAATGTTTCATAATCGATTCGGACTTGCGCTGGGATTGGTGTAAAATCGACGTCCTCGTTACAGTCTTTACAGTGTGTGTACTATCCGGATGCAGGAGGGAGCTGGAGTTCAGTTATGGTAATGGTGTTTTTTTTTTCTAAATACGCTCTGTACGCGGTAGACCAATCACAACAGACTGGGCCTTCTGACCAATCAGAGCAGAGTAGGCTTGCAGAAAGGAGGGATTTAGAGAGACCGATTCATCCAACGAGTCATTTGAGAATCATTGAACATTGTGGTGATGTGCAATATATATTAATATACAATAAAGAAAATTAAACTTTTTTTTTTTTTTCTGTTGTCCCGGAGACCTCCAAAACTAAATTAAGTAACTTTAATATAGCATAATACTGTTTCAGTCACGGGTTAACCTTTAAAAACTATTTAGATCAAAACCGAAGATTAACATTTTTCCCTCTTTGGTCAAATGTTTTTGGTTGCTGAAATTTCAGTGCATCAGTAGTTTGACCAACCATTAGAGCCATCTCAAGGGCTGTGTTAAGTGCACTGATAAAAAAAAAAAAAATTTATAATATTGAGAAAACACGTATTGTATCATTTTTGCGATTTACGCAACAGAATTGTGTTTCTCTTCTAAACTTGATTATTGCTTTTGATTAATGTAATTCTTAGAGTGTGCAATCTACTAGATTCAATTATTTAGGAAAATGTGACTCGAAAGTACTCAAAAATGATTTTTGCTGAAACAGCTTGCTTTGCTTGGAACTTAACGAGGAGAGTACAATTTTTTAAATTAAGTGTTATTTTATGTGTTTGGGAGCAAGATGAGCAAAGGGAGAGACTTGATGGTGTTTAATGTTCAATTAAGTTGGAATTATTAGAACAGTTTTAAAATATCACTGGGTTACAATTATGGAAAAGAGTGGAGCATTTGCTTAGGCTGTGGACTGATACAGCACGTTATTACCGCTCTGCCTAAAAAGCATTGAACATGCTAAAATGTGCTATAGCTAATAGTTTGGAATCTAGCTAGTACAGTCTTATAATTTAATCATGTCATAAAAAAATATTAGCTGAATATTATTGAATGAATTAATCCCATTAGGGAACCATATTAAAATAATTTATAAACTACTTAATTGGGATACTTAAAAATGACTTCATTCCATGATTTCGAAATTACCTGAACAAATTGTTTGTTTAACTTAATTGCTTTATGTGGACCCAATGTACAATGAATGTACACACAATGTGTGTGCGACCACACAGCGCCACACGCAAAGTAAAGTGACAGCGACGATGTAAAGCCAATAGTTAAAGTTCATGTTTTGTACTTCGAAATATTAGCATAGTTAAAAGACATCTAAAAATGAGATTATGTGTATTGTGATGCTGTGTTATTCTGCTTGGTAAAAATGTATTATGCAGTAACTTACAATATTGCTCTGAACGCGTGTTTGTGTGTGTGTGTGTGTGTCACTGTAAACCCTAACGCTCAGATTCAGATTAATTAATTGGTTTGAGTAGAGCCAACTCAAATTAAACAAATTGGTTCCATCAAATTTACTTTGAGTATTTAGAACTTTCTTTTGCTTTGGAGTTCACAAAACTGACACAATTTTAATTCATCGGAATGGTTTCATTGTTTTGAGTTTTATGAACTTGTTTCTTTTAAATTTAGACAAACTTAAATTTGACTTAAACTGGGCTGGGATTTCTATTTCCCAGCATGCTTTGACACTCAAAAGGAAGAGTAAATGCTAAAAATTAAGTGTTAAATAATTTGTGGTGCAAGATTAATGTTAAGTGGGAGATTTAGTAGTGTTTTTTTTTTTTTTAAAGTGGAGCATGAGCGTAGTTTGAGAACAGATATATGTTAAATGTTTTATATTGCTGTCCTAATTCAGCAAATGCTATGCTATGTCACCAATTAGCAAGGTAGCATATATTGAATTAAGTTAATCTAGTTAAAGCTAGCCAATTTCCACTACTAAAAATATTTCAATTGAGATTAAATGCTAGGCTAATTTTAAGTTAAATGTATGAATTAGCTCAAGTTAAGAGCAATTAAAATGCATGAGTACAAAATAAAAATATGCTAGTTTTGCTTACTTAAAGGGGTGTTAAACCACGATTTCACTATTCTAACTGTAGCTAGCGTGTAATGTTGCTGCTTGAGCATAAACAACATCTGCAAAGTTACAACGTTCAAAGTTTAAAGCAAAGGGAGATATTTGCTTTTAAAGAAATCCATTTCTAAGAACTACAGCAAACGGCCAGTAGGCGACTACAGACATTCCTCCAGGGTTGGTGACATCACCAGTCCCAATATTTACATAAACCCCTCCTCCGAGAATATTAAATAAGGGGGGGGGGGGGGCATTTTGTATCGCGACGCTGTTGTGGTATAGTGGTAGGCTACAGGCAGGAGTGGTGTTGCTGCAATGCCGACGAAACACTGTTATTTTCATCCGGATTGCAGGTCTGGGGATGGGCGTTTAACATACAGCATGTTATATGCATGTGTTTGAGACAGAGGGGAACAGGTCTCAGATATATGCTGCCCATCATAAAGCACAAGACAGACAGGGTCGGAGGAGAAGACTGGAAAATGTGACATAATGGACAATATTCGTCCGTTGCAATTCATGAGCGGTTCAGTGTGAATGATGCGTGACGGGCGCGCCTCCCGCTGCACATTTCACGGAGGAAAACATCCACAATCTTCGCGAGTTCAATTCCGGATTTGCACAACGTCAGATGCGCGAGACAAACACTGCCTGTGCGTGGAATGCACAACGCGCGCGCTGCACATTTCACGGAGGAAAACTTCCACAAACTTCGCGAGTTCAATGCCGGATTTGCACCTCAGCTTGACCTGAAAGCTGGATTTACAAACAGAAGCTGTTTACGGGCCACAACCTGTAAGTCTGATTTATTTTTCGTCTATGTGTTTTCCTGTAATAGGTTAATTGTACGTTGTAGCAAGGAAGTAAACAGATGACAACGCTGTTCTGCAAACCAGTCTGTTAAATGCTCATTCATACTTAACGTTATCCGACGAACACCTAACGTTACAAACACCTAACGTTAAAATCTCAACAGCGAACTTGGCATTAGTGTAAATGATTCTTTGATTAGAGCTTGTATGTATTATTTATCTACAGGCATGCTAAACATGGTTCTGTGTGTGATTTGGCTACTAGTAAAGCCAGTGTTTAGTGTTCGTTTTGGGTTAATAGTTCTTGCCACAGATATTTGGCTATAATCGTTCTAAAAATACAAAAGTGCCATTCAGTAGCGATCACTTTAGATCTGCAGTCTTTACTCTTGAGGACTGAACAGGTTCTGCTCGATCATCTTCACTAAAATGTTCTGGGTCTGATTCGGGCTCAGATTGGTATGGTTTTATTGACGCCATCGTTTCTAATACTGACCAAAGCACAGTCTACCGGTAAAGGTAAGGAGGGGTGTATCGCTTCCGACAAACGTGCACTGCTTTTAGCGAATCACAACACACTGGGCCAGCTAATCAATCTGAGCCCATCGCGTATTTTTGAGGGACTGGCTTCATACAACCCGGAAAGCATCAGACCGTTTTACAAGGAGGGACAGAGCAGTGTAGAATAAAAGGTCAAATATATGAAACAATGCTATTTTTTTTTAAACGAAGCATGAACACGTTACAGTGCACCCCACAAACACAATCAAGCCTTCAGTTCAAAAGAATGTGTTTTACCACCCCTTTAAACTTTAAATTTCTTAACTTAAAAAATTTGATGCAACTCAAATGTTTTAAAGGGCATATTGCAGGTTAAATTTTTTTTTAGATTAATATATAACCTTGTATGAAAATACCATATGAAAAGGTAATGCAGGATTTAAAATGTTTTAAAAAGACATAAGAGCACAAATTTAGTAGATAAAGTGGCCGTTTCGTTGGCCGCTTGGAAAAAGCGTTTTTTCAACATCGTGTCATATTACGTCACGAGAGGGAGTCGGTGGCCGAGCTCTGCGTTGGCTCAGTGCAGAATAGGTTGGTATTCAGTAGAGTCTGTATATTTTCGGTAGTTTTTCTATTCCAATTTATCATTGTCATGTTAAATTATTGTGTCCAGCCTGTCTGGACATCGAGTCTACAGGTTTCCTAAAAAAAAAAAGTTAGGAATTCATGGTGGCGTTTTGTGCAGGTGAAGAAACGGGACTTCCCTTCGCGCATCTGCTTCGAAACACACGGTGGTGTGTATAGTGCTTTAGACCGGAGGATTATCATCCCAGCGATATGATGGAGTCAAACATTGTTATACTCATGTAAAGCCGGCTACACACTGGCTATGTGACTTGAGCGTGGTGTTTTCTATGTCTTTATACACACCAGAAGCGTGTCTGATGCGGCGCTGCTGCTGCTAGGTGACGTACAGGGAGGGCTATATTCCTGTTAAACATAGCAAAGACCACGCGTGCGTCACAATCATGGTCTCAATGAGCTCCCTAGTTCAGTAGTCAGGATACTGATCAGGACATTATAAGTCAATGGGCTGACTCCCTTATCAGTGCCCTGACTAATGTCATTTATTAATATGTATTCGTGTCAAAATGACAAACAGCTTTTTTGCCTGGAAACGCTTCGGTTGAAAATGCGCTTCGGTTCTATTTCTAGCATGTGCTTTCGGCGTGGCTCGAGCCGCGCGTGTCACGCAGCCAGTGTGTAGCTTAGGATGAATAAACATCCACACGCGATGCTGCGTTGCCGTCGTGTTTACATTGATGAATACAAAGTGTACATTAACACAACTGAATACAGTCTCACATTTTTTCGAAAAAAAGTTCTGAATTATGTGCTGGTAATGGAAATATTTTATTCATGCCATGTATGTACATTCAAGTTCACTCAAATATTATATCAAACGTCATACGCATCCACACACTATCGGTGAATTGGCACGAAATAAACCCATAACAGTATTAATGAATAAAGAATAAACACAATAACACTGTCTGTGGTTCAGCCGCCAGTGGAAGATATATATGGATTCCGATACTGGTCCGTTTCGCGGGTGCGTTCCGGAAGCCGCGACACCTCCGTGGCCGATCCGCCGCGGAGTCCTTTTGCTGTGTGGGATGTGACGGTCCCGGATCCGTCAGAGATGCAGCTCGGAGAAAACGTGAACTGTGCACCGTGAGTCTTGTTTTTAAAACATTTGCTAAGTACCAAATCAGTCGACGTGATGAGAAACCGCTGACGTTATATCACATAACGTTTAGTGTGGACGGATATTAACGTGTGATTTTTCCTGATGGTCAAAGCCTATTAGTTTCTGTTATTTGGTAATGTTAAGTATACTAGATGACAATAACCAGCTTTGCTATTGCCTGAGACATGATAATAATCAGTACAGTATTGTAATCTGAGCAGTGTTCATATCGTTAGCTAGCTTATATATAAGCTAACACTGGTCTCTCACGGAGACACCTGCCGCTGTTCTCCACAGTTTCTCCTCACACAACAACTCAATTTATATCCTCTAATCGTTGTTCTGTCTAATCCTGGTCTGTCCCTAATAGTGTGTCATAATTGTATGGCTGTTGTCTGTCATATGAGTATTAATAAACATTTATAATGTCCTTAGCGTCCGACCTGTCATGGCGATTCATTGTTTTCCTATCGCTGAGATTCTCCGCACTCCCTCTCGTTATGTCACGTCCGGTTTTGGCATTTTTAGATGCGGAAGTAAAATTCTCACAAAAACGACTCCAAAAGCCTTAATAGCGTATTTTAAAGTATATTTTAAAGAAAATCTAGTTCCTACATTATTTTTCTAAACATTGACTCACTGGAGTCTCTAACCTGCAATATGCCCTTTAAGTTTTGCCAACTTATTAGGGTTTACAGTTATTCGTGCGTGGGTCAGTCAGCACGGCATCACACGTCAAATTCGTAGAGAACTTTGTTCAGTCTATTTTACATTCCGCCTCTGAAATGGGTCAAACCATAGATATTATCAGAGACGTTTCAAGTAAATACGCTAGAAATCCGCGTTCATTCAAGGATGGTGCATTTATTGCATGGACGGAGAAAGCATGGACACCTGCAGGATTTCATCTAACGGTACACATGGTCACACAAAGGGTATTTATTTAACATTAAAAAGTTTTTTAAAAAGCATATCCCATATAGCCTAACTATTACGCACCTTTCGAACCATCAATGATCGGAATGGTTCAGCAGAACGAGAGTAGCTTACTCTAACTCTAGACATTTTGAACATTTTTAAATCTGAAAACTTCAAAAAGCGACTAAATTTTCAGATTTCCGCATGTTCACAGAGGAAAACAACTGAAATACAGCACCGGTAGTTCTCTCAATACGGTCTGTTTGTTTTGCTAGCTATAAAAACTAACATAAAAAGTAGCTAGTTCAAATCAAAGGCCCAACTTATATGAAGATTTTGAACTGTCGCCTTCTCAACTAGATCCAACAATTAAATAAATTTGACAATACATTTAACTAATCACTCAATGAACTAATCAACTCATTTTTGGTTTAGCATTGTGGCAAACCAGGTTACCGCACAATTCCCCTCCTATTGCAAAATAATAATAACAACAACATTTCTTAAAATTAGCATAGGAATTAAGATCATTTGGAGCCTTTGTACAACATGACAATTACATAGTCAATTTCCCATTTGTACACACATTTTAGTGTTGCCAATTCATCAAGCGCAACCATTCAACCTTGATACCCAATTTAGCTTAATAAATATATATCAAACAAACATTTGTCTTTAATTTATGGGAAATATAACTTCATCAATAACTGCAAACCAACATTCGATTCAAACTAGCAAGCAGCCACAGCTCAATTTAGGATAGACCTGTCGGTTACTTAGACATGTGTATATTGGTAAATATTGGTAACAGAGTTGCATATAAAAATAAAATAGCTAATATATATTAGTTTCACCTCCTGAGGTTGACAAACAACTGTACTCTATTCATGGAAAGTGCCATAAACAAACAAAACATAATTAAACACAGCAAAAGCATAATATAATCCACTAAAAGCAACAGAGGGGTGTGTGGGTGTGTGTTCAAATGAGCAAAATATACAGAGGGGGGAAAAAAGCAATGGCGATGAAGGAGAATTAGACTCTGAATAAAGATGAAAAGAGAGGGGTGGCAAAGGGACGAGTTTAACAACTGCCTTTCATCTGCAGCTGGCAACACAAATGCTTCCTGATTACCACCTTCTCCCACATCAGCATCTCCATCCTCCCAGCCACCACTGCTACATCCGTTTCTGTCTAAAACACTCCCCTTCCCTCTCTCCATTATCCTACCTGACACTCTCATGTACAGGCGTGTTCACGACCACACACCCACCACAAATACAAAGATACACACTAGAGAGAGGGACCCTGCAGAGGCTGTCAGACTGTCACCCATCGGCCCGGCTGTCTGTCTGAAAGCAAGCAGACTCCCACAGGAGGTCCCTACACACCTGCAGCAGCCACCACCGGTCAACTTTTACACTGCTGCCGCATCATGCTGCAACTTCACACACACACATGCACCAAAAAAGTCACCAAAGCCAACCCATCATCATCATGACATCTCATCATCCAGCCTCACTGCACTGCATGGATGTGTGCATGCATGTGGTGTGTTAAACACATTAAGCACCCATTATTTTTTATAAATTATATATTCTGCCTTGACCTGCATCAGATACACACCCTAAACCACATACAATTCCTCCTGCCTCTCAAATCACTCTCTCCAGCAAACGCACAAAATGACTTCATTGACAAATGACATCATTGATGAAATGACATCATTGTACAGATGCATGTAAGGAAAGACGCCTCTCTCGCGGCTCGTTACTCACAGCATTTGATGAAATGATAGTGTGACATTTTCTCCGCAGATCACACAGCTACAGGTTCGTGCTCTCCGGTGCGGTGCTGTAGTAACCGGTGCTATACATCATTCAGAGCCCGGTCACTGAAATTCGCTTTAGCTCCCCGTGCATTATTAAAGGGCGATCAGGTTGCAGAGGCGGTTGTGGTCGTAGTGAAGGAGGAGCGGTGGATAAGGTGACGGTAACCGTTCGCTTTTCTCTCCAATCAGCAGTCTGCAGTCGCGTCGACTCAACCGAGCCGCTCTATGACCATGACCGCCACACGTGCTATTGTAGCGCCGCTGATTGACGCGTCCTTAACCCCGCCCACCGCCGCACACCCCTCGCACGCGCGCGCTCTCGCTTCAGAGAGAGAGAGAGAGAGAGGGTAAAGTAAAGACACGGATGGTGTGGAATGGAAGAGATAGTGATGAGAGGAGGTAGGCGATTTGGGGAAGGAGAGAGGGAAGAGGGGAGGGGAGCAGGATGAAATTTGGGTTCAGACTGAGGGAGAGAGAGGCTGAGGTAAGTTACTGCAGTGCGGCTATCAGACACGGTAAGCTGGAAGCGACAGATAGATACGACGCGGGAAAAATAGAACTTTACATAAAAAATAAATAAAATAAAAAACATATCATGACCAGCTCGTTTGTTACCCTATAAAGTATAAAATTAATGTAACGTTCAAATGCAGAATACAAGCACACTGACATTTGAGCTAGTGCAGATCAGCAATATCTGGAGGAAAAAAATGGAGATATCTGTTAATTTCCTTTCATCTCAATGACAATAGTGTGGCTGATGCTGTGGAAGTATTCATTTAGAAATCATGAACATTCAGTTCTACAGTTTTTTGGGGGGTTTTTTTGGAGGCAATGGACTGTAAATGTCATGTGACTACTGACAAATGTGAAAATTACGTCACTGATTAGGGCTGCATTCGAAATGGCTGAAAAATAGTTACATTTCATTTGAAACTTACTTCATGACGGTTAAAAAATTGTTATCTTTCGTATGAATGTGTGTAGTATGAATGAAATTTGGATGTACTATATTCGTCATGTGTCACTGTCATGTGGCCAGTTCCGTTGCTTCACTGCCAAAAGTCCTCATGGGATATTAAAGTGTCCATTGGATGCGCACTACAGAAATCTCGCCTGAAATAATAGGTCATCCAGGTGTTTTTTACATACTGTTTAATGAATACTATGAATTTGTATACTACTCGACTCTTGACTCAGGTTGAAGGCAAGCCTGCAACCTTAGTCGAAAGAAGCATAATGCCTGCTAACGCTCCGGTATGCAGGGAAGGAGACAAGAGAAGTAATTTTTTTAAAAATAAATGGATGTCAATGGAGGAGAGGCTTCACTACGTTGAATAAACCACTTTTGTGAGGAAATGCCTTATTGTTTAATGAATCGACAGCCCATCGGCTAATCTGTAACATGTAAACATTAATTTTGGATTGATCTATTTTTAGAGTTTACACCGAAAAAGTGCTGTTTTATAAGAGAAGTCATGGACATTTGCGTGACAGGTATTCAGTTTACAGCACCTCTCATTCATTTCTATAGTATCTGCAAACAGTGATTGACTGTCACACAACTCTGAACGAAATTCAATGACGTCAAGGCTGTAATGTGGTTGGTTATAAAGGCACACGTTATCCAAGTTAGCTGTTACGCTTTTTTCAATGGTAGAGCCACAGACCCTCGTATCTCATAATAATAAGAACTTGGCTTTATCCGAAAACGTAGGCATCTGAATAGAGCGGGCTTTGGGGAGAACTAAACAAATATTTTTAATACAGAAGTAATTGCTCGCTAGAAATGACATCAGAAGTGGAAAACGTAGGTCAAAAACGTACATTTACACAAACTGTCCAGCAACTTTCGGATGCCATCTTTCTTTTTCTAGTTCAACTGACACCGAATGGAACGCATAGGATTGTGGAATATCAAAGGCAGCGAAGGATACATATATGCTGCCTTCAAAAATCATTCGGATGAAGGTATCTCAGGAGACAGGAAGTAAAACTAACATTGGATTCGGACGTGCCTTTATGTCCCAGCCAGCAATTATGCATTCCAAACACAGCTCAGACGCCAAGGCTAAAACATGGCAAAAATTAAATAAAGAATAGTCTAGTCATCTAGGAAATGAACATGTCAAAGACATTAAACCAAACACCTTGTAATCACTGTTGACTTTGCTTACATGATGGAATATCATACATCTCGCAAGTTATTTTGGCAAAAACGATGTTACCAAATTCAAGGTTATTTTGGCTAGAAGTGGGTTACTCAAAGCCGAACTACATCGGGTCTATAGTTAACCGAGACGGTGAAATGACAGCTATCGCTTGCTGGGGTCTTCCTATACCTTGGAATGCGTCCTCCGGAGGCAGCATTTTTAAGTTTTCAGATGCTGCCCATCTCTGCTTCTACTATGCCCAGTAAGACCTTGATTAGCTGGTTCAGGTGTGTTTAATTGACCTATCGGTAAGCCCCGCCCCCCTTAGATACTGTTGCTAACTCGGACAAACAAACGGCTATGCTAACAGTCTTACAATGACAGCTGTCAGTGTGAACACCTTATCCCAAGTTGTTTTTGGACACAGAATGTAGTGGACACTGTCTGAATGATGGCCAAACTTTACTGATGGTTTATGAAGTTTATTACATAATTTTTCACTCAAAAAAAAAAAAAAAATCACAGTAAGAGTTGAACAAACAAAGCAGAAGTGCGCATTAACGTCTCATTCACAAACTCTCTCTCTCCGTTGCATTATCATTAACACAGCAAATTATACAAAAACACTCATACAACTAACGTTACTAACAGTAAACAAACATATACAGACCGTATGCCTTTTCAGGGGTGCTAATAAACTGTAAACTTTGTATCTGAAAACAACTCTGAGAAACTGCGACTGCGAGCTCTCCCTTTCACCACCCCTAGACTATAATACCCATCAAAATAGGAGTCCTCCTTAGTAAGACAGACAATGTAGACCTTTAAACATATCTAAACTCACAGAAATATAAAAAATATATACAAAAATTCTGTGGCACAGAAGGACCACCTCTCGTCGAGGAGCATTCAAGTGGGACTTAAATATATAAAAGATTTTAAAATAAATGTGGGAGATTCATTTGGAAGCTAGGATTTACAGATCACAATGCAAACGGGAGAAGCCTCTTGTTACCGTTAACACGATCGCTACAATGTACATCAACACTGTTCATGTACCGCAGGGTAAGATTAAATTAATGTACATTTAACCAGTTTAATATGGAGAGGTACTGAAATGCAGACCTTCGTTTATGTGTTTTTGACCTACACTGTTAACGTTACATGACGTGAGAACAGTTAGTTATTATGTTAGCAGGGAATCACTAACTTAATCATAACTTAATGAGAGTGTGACCACCAGAAAATCCTCTCAGGATACCTGGAATCAGTGTTGCAGTACCCCAGGCACATCGTTTTGCCATTTTTGTAGTATAAACACCATCAAACCACTGAGAGCTTCGGATTTTACAATGCATCTCTATGGCGCCGAAACCTAAAGATGTCCGAGTTCCGGTCCCAGCGCAACTGATATTCAACTGCCATTGGCTCATCTGCGTTCGAGGGGCGGGGCTTACCGATAGGTCAATTGGGGTTGGAGCTAAACTCGGCTGGATAGTGGCCCTCGGGAGCAGGATTAGACACCCCTGCTTTGAGGGAGTGGTGTGTTGCGGTAAAGTCGGAAAAAAATAGAAGATTATTTCTAACGTGACATTGACCTCATGTGATTGAACAGTCAGTACGTTTACATGGACAACAATACTCCGATATTAATCTGATTAAGACCATACTCTGATTAAGAAACTACCATGTAAACAGCGATTTCTAATTACCTTAATCCGGTTAAAGCCATACTCGAATTAAACAAAAATCTAATTAAGACATGTGGAGTATGCCTATTTTAGTCGCATTATCCAAGTGCATTGTAGACATGTACACACCTTAATCTAACTATTAACGTTGTGTATGAGTTTTCGCCGCATTTTGTGACAGGACACACACACCAGGCACACACACCAGGCAAGTGCAGAGGGGAGGGCTTTGGGGGCTCGTATCAAAAGTATATAAAGTGCCCCTCTAAACAATCATCAATAATATTGTGACAAATAAAACAGAATTTGGATTATAATTAATATAACCGCGCGTACAAAACAGTAACAATGCGCTCAAATTCCCGTTTATCTTTTACGTATCTTTCAGTCTGAAATGTCGTTGCCATGACGTGTTGCTATGGTGCGTGACTGCGTGTCTTGCTTGACTGCTCACTCGGACATGGCCTCCTCTATATTTTTTTTCTTTGTGTTGTAATAATTCTGCTCATTGTAAAAGTAAAATACAATACGTTTGTATCTGTAATCCCAGATTCATAATTGTCTGCTTACAACAGCGGTCGGGAACCTCTAGGCTCGCGAGCCATGGCCATTCAGTGAGCGCTTGTGGCTCGATGGCAGAAAAAAAAAATCCAAACAATCACGATTTTGAAACCTTAATTTTCATCATTAATCAAAGCTATTACTCGAAATGTTGGCTGTCAAGAAGGAGGCAAGATGGGCAGTGTCTTTTTCAGTCAAAAAAACTGAAAGACACAATATATACAAAAAATAAAACTAATATATATATAATATTACATTAAAAAGTATAAAAGTCACTCGTTTTTATAAAGTCACACTGTCCAACAGCGACACCCGCAGGTAAAGTTACAGCGGGTTGCCTGAGCCCATTGATTTGAACAGACCTACGAAAGTCGCGCTATGATTGGACGCCGGACAGCGTAGCGTGGCATGGGTACGTAATGACGTACTATTAATCGAGCTATGTTCTGTAACATGTAAAATGGGAACATGAACGTAATATTCTAAAAGCAACTCATGTAAACGCCTTAATCAGATTATTGTCTTATTCAGAGTAAGGTCAATAATTAGATTACTGCTGTCCATGTAAACGTAGTCAGTGAGACTTCTGTCTGAAACATATATTGTGCATATACCAACAATTTAAATAATGGCACAGACAGAATGAAGGAACAGAAGCCCCTAGATAAAGTGCTTATTTTGTTGCATCTCATTGCTTGCTCTCAGTGTTGATGGGTGCAAGTCCTGACAGCTTAACTGCTCAGCAATAGTGTTTAACTGCCCACAAATTACCTCTGACAAGCTTCTTATCCCTTCTCTGGGTTAACACCTTCATGGATGCACGGGGCCAGGAAATTACAAAATGCAAAGTCTGCAAATGTGCCCTGTGAATTCATGCGACGTGTGAATTAGGGTGACCACCCGTCCCGCTTTGCGTTGTACCGCACAGCATTTTCACCCCTTCTCCCGCACGTCGCATATTGAGAAAATGTCCCGCATTTTCATCAGTCTGTTGGTTTTTAATTATCATAAGAAGACATGCATGCGTTCTTTTGCCTTTTTAAGAAAGCATTTCATTTATTCTTTTTGCGGCATCGTTTTTCACCTAGACATATTTAACAGCGCTTCGTCAGAAGTACATCCCGCCTTTCACAAATACAACAACAGCCGTTTTTAAAATCCTATCCAATGGTTGAAAAGAAAGGAGTAAACACAGTCACTAGTAGGTTCTGACGGCTGTCAATCAAAATGTGGAGCGGATTTGTTCCATTTAGAAAACGAATGGATAATTCGGTAAATTGGTTATATTCTTAATATATAATATAATATAATATATAAGACTGTCAATGAACTAGTTTCATGTTGCTTTATATTTTATTTGTTCATTATTGGACTTGGTCAGATCTGATGCCTGCTGCCTTTGGGCTCAGTGATGTTGAATTTAAATGACATGTACAATGTTACATTGATGTAATGGTGTTTTCTGGAAGGGACTAAAGAACAAAGTATTTTTATCATCTGAAAGGCAGAATACATATGTTTTTATTAAGTTAGATAGACATTGTGTAACAGTTTCAGGTTATGTTTTAGTGTCGGTAACATGTCCCACATTGTCTCACGCAAACTTAATTGTCCCACATTTGGTTTGTTTGATGGTGGTCACCCTAGTGTGAATGTATGGTTGTGTAAAGCACATCAGACTGATTGCATTGCATTTCCACCACCATTTTGACTAGTGAATCTGGTTGACTGTGTGTTGGAGTGAATGTGGATATGACTGTACACGAACGTATGCATATCTTTGTCTTCCTGCCAAACACCTCCACACGAACCCACACATAAACTCGACTTTAGAGAAAGAAAAAAACAACAACCGTGAGAGCAAAAGAAACGGAGACCAAAATAAAGCCTGTCATGTGTATCCAGGTCACAGATTTAACCCTCCTCTTCCCGCATCTGCTCAGAGTACCGGGATCCGTGTGCAGTAAAATTGGATATTATAGCCATAGATGGATATTTTGACAATGATTTCTAAGCATCATAAAAATCACATTAATCCACAAGACACTAATCCACATTTACAAATATATTTAACTCATTCTCATATACCATACACAGTATGCTCTAAAATAACTTGTCAGAGTCATGGTTGTTTGTGTGGAAGCAGTTCTATCACTATGACCACATTACTAAATAAAAAAACGTAATAAATAATTATTTTGGTGAAAGGGGCGAATTTGAAAGGATGCGTCTTTCTCGCTTCTATCATTCGCAACAGATGCGCTCACCCAGCGCCCTTGAGCAGAAGGAATGAAAAAGAAGCGGTATGGGGGAAAGACAGATGGAAGAGTTGATGACAGATAGAGATATGAAGGCAAAAAGATGAGCGAGTGGGCCAAGGAAAGGACTGGAGGAATATTTAATGCAGCTTTTGATTTTCATATATTCACTTTGTGACTAGAGACACAGGCGACAGAGATGACTTGACAGAAACTTGAAAGGTGTGAGAGACTGAAACTAAATAAAATAAGTGGAAAGAAAACGTTAAATTGTAATCATGTAGATTTCTTTTTGGCTTTTCTACAACCTAGTGAGTTGCTTTCCTGTCTGCTCCTTGTAGCATCCTAACCGAAATGGAACCTCATAAGTGAACTATTTGGAATGCTGCAGGGAGCAACACTTTGCATCATACAAATAACACTCCTTAAAGGCATGGTAGGCAATTTGTTTCAGAAACATTTTTTGTCTCTTCACATCCTGATAGCAATTACTTAACTGGTCTAAATTTATTTATATGTATATACACCGATCATGTGAAGCGAATAACACTGATCATCTCTTCATCACGGCACCTGTTAGTGGGTGGGATATATTAGGAAGCAAGTGAACATTCTGCCCTCAAAGTTGATGTGTTAGAAGCAGGAAAAATGCAAGTAGGGCTCACTGCAGCCTGCAGTGGATATCCAACTCAGCCCACATCCAAGTGTGACGTCAGAAATCCCGCCCTGCAGCTTCCAGCCCTTTCAACCAATTTCATTGGTTACAGTGACGGGTAGGTTTAGAGATCAGTGTTTGGTGTAGGCAATCAGTACTTAAATTTGTTACAGTGACGGGTAGGTTTAGGGAAAAGAGTTTGGTGTAGGCAAACAGTACTTAATTTGTTACAGTGACAGGTAGGTTTAGGGATCAGTGTTTGGTGTAGAGGCAGTCTCTACTGTGATTGATATGACCAATAAAATCTTAAAAATCGGCTGTAGGGCGGCATTGGCCTGGCCTCTGACGTCACACTTGGATGTGGGCCGGGTTGGACATCCACCGCAGGCTGCAGCGAGCCCCTTCTCGAAAAATGGGCAAGCGTAAGGATTTGAGTGAGTTCGACAAGGGCCAAATTGTGATGGCTATATGACTGGATCAGAGCATCTCTAAAACTGCAGCTCTTGCGGGGTGTAGCTCAAATTGTTCAAGAAGTTAATGCTGGTTCTGATAGAAGGTGTCAGAATACACAGTGCATCCCAGTTTGTTGCGTATGGGGATTCATAGCTACAGACCAGTTAGGGTGTCCATGCTGACCCCTGTCCACTGCCGAAAGCTCCAACAGTGGGCATGTGAGCATCAGAACTGGACCACAGAGCAATGGAAGAAGGTGGCCTGGTCTGATGAATCATGTTTTCTTTTACATCACGTGGATGGCCGGGTGTGTGTGTTGCTTACCTGGGGAACACAATGCACCAGGATGCACTATGGGGAGAAGGCAAGGCGTCGGAGGCAGTGTGATGCTTTGGGCAATATTCTGCTGGGAAACCTTGGGTCCTGCCATCCATGTGGATGTTGCTTTGACACATACCACCTACCTAAGCACTGTTGCAGACCATGTACAGTATTTCATGGAAACAGTATTCCCTGGTGGCTCTGGCCTCTTTCAGCAGGATAATGCGCCCTGCCACGAAGCAAAAAACTGCTCAGGAATGGTTTGAGGAACACAACAACAAGTGTGAGGTGTTGATTTGGCCTCCAAATTCCCCAGATCTCAATCAAATCAAGTATCTGTGGGATGTGCTGAACAAACAAGTCCGATCCATGGAGGCCCCACCTCACATCTTACAGGACCTTAAGGATCTGCTGCTAACATCTTGGTGTCAGATACCACAGCACACCTTCAAGGGTCTAGTGGTCTAATATTATGCCTGATCGGTGTATATCGTCTATGGAAGGCGGAGGACCAAAAAATGTTTGTCCAATCATTGCATTTGGTCCAAATGTTCTACCTGCCTATCAACGCATGTATTTTTATACCTCCGTGCACCCTTCTTGTGCAGACATCAGCCACCTTTACAGTTCCTTCTGAATCAAAACAATGAGCTTATGCTGCGTCTATACAATAACTACTGCCATTTGGAAGAGATGGAATCCCGTGACGTTAAACTCGGATGCCTTAAATATATGCATTTCAGTGGCAACACTATCACCGCCAAAATGAATCTGCAGCAGTCAGGTGGTACAGGTCAGTGCTCTTTAATGTGAATAATATGCATACAAAATAAATATTACACAGATATTGGATAAACTGTATTTTTATTATTATTATTAAAATATTTGTATTAACTTTTTTTGGCATTTTATTTTATTTATTATATAAATTATTTATTTCTCTCTTTTTTTGCCATGACTTGGATGGTTTTCGAGGATGGATGGATGGAAGTCTGACCAAACAATAGAGAGTTACTAAAAAGGAAGATTGAAAAAAGAGAAGTGGTAAGACATATTCCCAGTTGGATGTGATCTCAGAGAATGTCACATTTCATGGATGAGCAATAGATATTATACATCAATTGAGGGGACAAAAGACCCTTCACCCCATCCTCTCCCGCCGGCCAGAATTCACCCAACAGTAAGAGAGCAATGAATGCTACGGTGGCCGACACAGGACAAAAATGTCGTCGTCGGAGAGAGCACAGGGTGACTAGCAGTCTGTAGAGAAGTTTGTCCATTTAGGGCTGTAGAAACATGACGGCTCAAAATGGCAATTTCACTGTAAGGGGACCTGTGCTGTATGTAGATAGAAATTACTCATTCTAAGGTAATAAAACATAACAGTTCATTAGGTAAGCTCTTTATACACCACTGAAAACTCAGTTATGCATATTATATTGTATTTCTGTCAATAGATCCTCATACATATTACACACTGCACCTTTTAAAAAAAATATTTTAGACATCCCACAGATTCTGAAAGGAGTATGAACACCTATGAAAAAAAGATGGGTAAGTAAATTCATGAGCATGGCTATTTGCATTGGTAATTTTTTTCCTTTTATTTTGTCACCAAAAAACAACAATGTAATTCACAGATGACAAAAGATGCATGAGGAATCCCGACATGTCTCTGCCAGGCAGTGCACTTGAGTCCACCTTGGTCAAAGGTCACAAAAGAGTACTGTCTATGGCAGGGAGTCAGAACAGAGAAATGAGATGTGTGCTATGAGAAATGTCAGACCTTCAAGTTGCAGATGGGAGAAAGGGAGGGAGACCAGTCTCCTCTGTCAGACCAATAAAGGATTGGAGAGAAGAGTGTCATTTGAGATAAATGTCAAGACAGAGAGGGAGGAACAGAGATAGAAAAAAAAAGCATATGAGAGAGAGAAATTACCCTATTTCCAGATGATGAGGTATGAGTCTCAGCGTATGTATTAAGCTGTCAGGACTAACATAGAAAAACACATCTTATCAACAGCTGTCAGTCTCACAGACCTTTCACTGTCTCTGGGAGAAGAGGCCACTATAGTAATAACCAAACACTGATCATGAGTATGAAGGAGATGCCATCCCTACATCAAAACCTTTGAGCACAGCCGTGTACTGCAAGTTACTATATGTCATTTCAAAACTGAGCAAAAGGGCAAAGTCTAAACTGTTTTTAGTAGTACAGTAATAGGAATCCTTGACTCAAAAAAAAAAAAGTATATGTTGTTCCAAACTAGTTATTTTTTATAATTATAATTTACTTATTTTATTTGTTTTTATTTCTTTTTTTATTTATCTGTTTTGTAAAGCTAATTTTTTAGGTTGGTACAAAATACACTAAAAAATGCTGGGTTGTTTCAACCTATGTTTGGGTCAAATATGGACAAACCCAACCATTAGATTTTTAATTAAAAAAAATGTAAACCAACGGTTAGGTTTGTCCATATTTGACACAAACATGGGTTGAAACAACTCAGCATTTGTAAGGGTGAGTGAAATACTTTTAATTTTGGTGTAGTTCAGGGTGCGAATGACATCGTCACCTTTGGGGGGCACAGAGAAAGGGGAGTGTGTTGTCCACTTGTGAATCAAATTTAATTGCATTATTCATATATATATGTATTAAAACTGGACATTTTATAACATACCTCACATGACGAGTGGGTCTGTAACTTATCTTTTATGTGTTCTATTTTTCTTTCTACCGGCCAGTTATGATTCTGAAAGAAAACTTGAGGGTTTGTTATAGTAACAAACACGACTTTCACGGCCATCTGACTGACAGATAAACCGTGCACTCTTATTTCAGTATTGTTGTTAATGTTGGTTATTTTAGCAAACACTTCATATATTCAGTTCAACAGCATTAAGTTAAAGGTGCTGTACGTACGTTTTTGACTGTACTAAAGCATAAAAATACCATAATATATTTGCAGATATTTAGGAAACATGCTGAGTTCACATACTTGTTTCTCTGAAAAACAATGCTACAGTCAGTTATTTTACTTTGAAATGTGCAGAGATCGCAGTTTCTACCCAACCTAAAAAGCCTCGGCATCCATCTAAAAATCTCTATGAATGGAAGCACATTAAAACGCGAATAAATCAACTCATGAATTTACAGTGTGTGAGTCTCCTCGTCTTCCAATTGTCAATTGTGCTCGTTCCTGTTGCGTGTCCTCACAAACTGGCAAACCGCGTGAGCGTCAAGTCTGAGGAGGAGGGGGGCGGGGCAAACAATATTTTGAATTTGGACTACAGCACTCATTTAAACCACTAACTGTCCTTCTTACATACAGCAAAGAGAGTAAACTTTATTACCGAATTCTGCACATGCATTTAGGTGTTCTTGCTCTGTCCAAGCAGTAAATGCACATCTTTGAAGGAACATATTTACTTCAACCACTTAAGTAATGTAAATGGTATGACTCATTTCCAGGGATACAGGAGCTACAGGATTAAACCTAATGCATAGGCTACTTTCCATCCGGAACCACACCCCACCCCCAATCTAGTTTTGACGTCCATCGTGGGGGATCAAGCCTTCTTAAAGGGGTCAGACCCCCTCCCAAACCCCCCTGTAATTCGCACCCAGGTTTAAACTACTAATTGTGTACACACACTTACAGTCTACGATCAAGGAGAAAAGGTCATTTGGTGATCAATATTATCAATGGGATATTGGTTCACAACCCCCTCAGGACTCATTTGTGAATGTCAGAATCACACTTGACTTTTCCCCAGGTAATAAATGTATGTGGGTCAACCATAGCAATTCATATGTGGATGGCAGGACTTATACTCATCATGTGTCTGTTTCTCTGTGAATGGATGAGTAACATTTCCACTCAACATACACTTCTTCAGCACACTAACACAAATAATATTCTTCTAAAAGCATATCATTGCGTCGTGGTAAGTATGCTTGCATTATGATTCAAGTAATGCAAGATTATCGAGTAACAACAATATGGATTCTGAAGACTTGGAATATAGAGCTCAAGTAATATGAACTATTGGTTACGGTCTTGGAAAATAGCATCTTGGATATTCTGCTAAACTTAATTTCTGATATAGTTTTTCA
Source organism: Gobio gobio (assembly GCF_949357685.1). Lineage (NCBI taxonomy): Eukaryota > Metazoa > Chordata > Actinopteri > Cypriniformes > Gobionidae > Gobio > Gobio gobio. The sequence goes on from NC_137103.1 coordinate 22,656,845, forward strand.
CTGATGAAAAAGAAATTTTTTTTTTTTTTTTTGTAGTATTGTAGTATTTTGAAACCCACATAAAAGATCAGATTGCCTCTGCATCCTGTAATAAAAGCACACCATGATTAACTGTATCAAGCATTTGTCACGAGGCAGTAGCATTCCTATAAATAATTTAATATGTTTTTTTGTGTGTGTGTTTGGTCTGGGTTTTTGAGGCAGGATGAACACGTAAGAGCTCAGGCAAAACCTTTGTAACACCAGTCAAACGTTCATCTAAATAGTGTGGCATTTCCAAGCAGTATTTCATAGTCCCTATTAAAAATAGCATGTGTATCTTACCTCGCCATCTTGATTTTATATTCACACACCGCAGCTGTAAAAGCTGTTGATGACACCCTGAGGAAGCTCTTTTCACTAATTAAAACAGCTTGTGACAAGGATCTCACAAACACTAATGAATCAGTTCAGCCATATTGAACCAACACTTTCAATTACGGTAGCATTCATGGCCTGGGGAGGGTAAGCGCCTCAGGAAGGGCCAGGGTTTAAGGAATGAATTAAACATGTGATGCAATCTCTACAGGGCATTAATTATTCAGCCCCTGTGTTGTATTTACACTACTAAATATTTCTTTTCCCCCAAATTTCACTGCTGAATTCTATTAGCATAATTTAAGGGTTAATTTTCCCAACCAGTAAACTGGCAAATGAAAATCTCCTAAAACGTTACCCTCAGTAAAGTGTGTAGTGAAATGCACAGTTTGTCAAGCGCAATACTTAATTCACATGAGAAGATTATTAAAAAAATAGTTTATAAAATCTTCAAAGACCTTTTACTAGAGATCATAGAACTACAGGTCACACAAACGGTACGGTAGACTTATAATCTAGTGGTCCATTAAACTGTGGATTAATGCCCTTATCTCTTCCTTTTCTCGCTCTAACTCCTTAAGCCCTCTATCTGTCTTCTCAATTGCTACTTCATCCCTGTATATGTGGTTTGCTCTCAATTTCCATTGTAATCTCCACTGTGATGTCTTAACACCCCTGATATCTTAGGATACTTTCAGTTTAGTGTCCACAAAAAGGCCACATTTCCGGTTCATCTCAGGTGACCCGATCAGAATGGGTCCAAAACTGATTGGATCACATGATTGTGATTGGATCACATAAACAGTCAGAAATGTGACCATCATTATAGGGCTAAAACAAGGGTTTGAAATTATGACAGTTGTGTGCCGCTTTAAACTCAAATACATGTCCAATCAAAAATAATTGAAAAAACAGATGTATGCCGTATAAATACACAAGGCTTTCCTCAACGTTGGGTGTAGACTATATTTTTCCAGTTTGATGCTACTTTTATCATGAAAGATTTCCTAATCCATTAATTTCATTCTTCATCACCCACATCAGAGCGTGACAAATCTCCTGTGCATTAAGGAAAGTGTTAAGAGTCAGGAATGAATGTTGTGCTAATGCAAACCATGACTGTTTACTCTGTCCCACTTTAATGATCCAAAGCACTCTTATTGGATTAAACGGCTGAGTCTTCAAATGAGCTTGACTGGTTCAATGCCCATTTTGAGAAATGTGATGAAGTAATGTCGCGACTGAGACCGAGAGAGTCAATAGAGGCCAGTCTGCAGCACTGTATCAGGTTTTTGTGATTGGAGAGATGGAATAAAGAGAGAAAAGAGAATGTGTGGTACAGTTGTGAAAAATAAGCTTTGTGAGCTTTTAGCCTAACACAAAATACCAATCAAGTGTAGTGTTAGTTCTGGCAGGTCACGTTAGTCAAGCTCGCATCAGCTGATCACGTCTACCTTTAGGAATATGACGTCTATCACAGCATGCATATATAAGCTCCTTCAGTATTATCAGCTGCTATCGTGTTTATCCAGAGCTAATTACCCTCCTCCATCCCCAGCTCCTCCTCTCATCAGTCAAGATTTGGCATTCTGATTCCCCCTGAATCAGACTAAATTCATGAATTATGTTGTACATTTTAATATTGACATTAATGATATCTGCAATACATTGTTGTTTCTGTTCTGTTTACCCTACGTGGGTTTATCGCTGCTCTCCCTGCTTCAATACATGCTAGGCTGCATGGATGTGCAGGGAGTTCTTGCCCAGAACAGAATCATACCGCCAATCCAAACTATATGCTAATTGTCAATCCTCTTTGACGATAGTGGTCCTGACAGAATTTGATTTGTGGCATAAAATCTGATCCATTGACCAAGAACAACCCATACTGGTAATGACTAATCTTAGTACCATTTAGGGATGGGTTGATGATTCTACAGTATAAGTAACTATAAGTAACTTTGCAAAGTTACTATAGTTAGTAGAATTTCTGTTGGGGAGCATCAAACTAAAGTATTAGCAGATATTAAGCAGACAGTCAACTATAGCCCTATTCAAACAGGATTAGTTTAAAATGGAGAGGTGGGGTAAAGTAAGTATTACAAGAGCTTCTTAATGATTTTAGTCCCATCCGAATGTGCCATCTCAGTAATCATTATGGACAATGTCAGTAAAGATTACACACACAGAGAGAAAACAGTAAACATTTTACCTTTAGGGGTACCAACAGCTTGTCGCTGGGGCAGTATCCTTAAAAGGACATCTTTGTACCTTTTTTACTCCTAAAAGGTGCATATTAGTACAAGTACAAATATCCTTACGGTATTACTATGAACCGTTTTGTGGTAAAATTAAGGGTACTGCCCCAGTAACAAGCTGTTGTACCCCTAAAGGTACAATTTTGACACCCTTTTTCTCTGTGTGCACTGTGCAGCAACTTTTACCTTTTGTAAAAAAAAATAATAAAAAAATTACCTCAGGTAATACTAATCCTGTGCGAATAGACCCACTGTAAATATGTACGTAAATATTCCGTCATTTCCTGTTTAAAAGTTTAGTTTCCAGAGGTTTTTCGAGGCAATTGAAAAAAACATGTAGTTAAGTTCTAGGCAGTGGGATTTGGGAGTTCTAGTCTGTGGCAAAACTCAAGTGTTTCCTGCTTACCATTCAGATAAAAAAAAGGTCAGGTCGAAAGCACTTGTTAGAGGCACAAAACTTATTGTAGCTTTAGGTAAGTGCCTACAGAATCCAATGAGAATTTAATAATTTAATTAATGAAGACCGGAACTAACAGTTATATATAGGTTTTATATAGATTATATGTGTTTGCGCACGTGATATCAGGAAGCAATTTAATATGTACACGAACACAGGGACGTGACAGCGGTGCATAAATTACTATTCTTTCAAAGATCTGATACATCTAACCTGACAAATCTAGAAAATAATTTCATCCTCAAAATCAACCATCATAGCTGTCTGGCAACTTGGTTGTCTAATTAAAAACCTATGTGAATTCCGGTTGGCGAACAAACTGTGGGCGTAATATTTGAGACTTTTATGTTGAAGCATTCTAAGTAACTGTGTACATGCTTGAACCATTAAGATCACAGCTTTGCTCAGATTGCATCATACTAAACTTTTCTAGCAAACTCAAGTCAGAAAGTCATTAAGTCATTGCTTACACATGACCCTATAAAATGGCATTAAAATCAAAAGCTATATATGTTTAAAGTGCCTTGTTTTTATGATAACATAATAAAATGTGCATGATATAACCTCACACACAGTTATCGAATTATAGCCCAGAATACAGATTTCAGCAAGGTTAATCCTCTCTCTCACACACACACAAACACACTAATACCTGAAATCTGGTACATTCCCTCACAATACCCGTATATCTATCCTAATCTCAGTATCAAGCAGTATTAAATGTTTTTTTTCTTAATCCTTCAAAAAAGCAGCTCAATATTCAGCAGCATCAAGCGGATTGAGTCAGTCACTGTCACTTTGGCTGACTGTGAGTAATTAACCTATCTTAACACTGTTATCTCAAATAAATTAAGACACACTATCACATTTATATAAGTAGTGAAGCCAAAAACTTTCTCTAAAGGCAATATCCCAAGAGGATCATCTGTGGTACCAATTAAGACAACTTTGTATTCCACGCAGTGAAGGCAGCAACCCTGGAGTCAGTACGGCTAGAGCGGTCTCTGAATGTTTAATTGAGCAGTACTCACACTCACTGCCTCTCACTGCACCCAAAGTGCAGGAATCTGAACCGCCACATCTTCTGTCACATCTACAACCACAATAAGATGTTCTCAGGAAAGACAGGGGCAATTCCTGACAGAACAGGAATGAAGTCTAGCCTATTTTGACAAGCTACACAATGAGAGACTGACAGTGACAGTGAAAATTGATAAAGGAATAAGATAAAGCAAGATAGATAGAGTATGTCTGCAAGTTAAAAAGACGAATCACTGCAGTTATACTGTCCCGATCATGTCTTAATATACTAGATTCAATATCAAACTCAAATTTCTTTGAGTGAATTAAACCATTTCACTATGAGCATGTTTACATGCACACCAATATGCTGATGTCTCCCAAACATCAGCTTTTTTAAATAACCTGTAGTCCTGGTTTACATTCAACCAATAACTCGGCAATGCAAGTAAACCGTATTTACAAGACTTCATTCATAAATTAGGTTATTTCCCAGTATCTGACTCTGAGTATTCTATGTCATGTTGGTTGTGATTAAAAACTGAAGAGTATTCCAAATTTAAGCAGTTACAGATGCAGCGTTTGGACTGAACCACTTTTCCATTGGCTGCACGAGATGAAAACACATTTTTATCAGTTCCTGGGCCAAGAAAGAGTCGGAGTTTGTGATATATTTTCTTAAAACGCCTGCTTAAATCCGCATTAAGGCTGCTTTCTGTCATATAGGCCTATCATATGCGCACAAGTGCATGCAAAGTCTAAATTAAAATGTGTTCTGAGTTTGTCACATCACCGAAAAATGTGTTACACCCAGCCAAATTTGAATGTTATGAAAAAAAGTTATGAAAAAATAAGCAGTGTTCTCTGCTGTCAAACGCTGGGGGCGTGTCCGCTGTCTGCGCTGAAAACACGCCCACTCGCGGGAAGCTGCCATAAGCACAAGCACACAAGACAACACTCATTAGTGGGCACGTACTGCCCACGATGGCACCAGTTGTCCGTTCGGCCCCATTCTGCAGCGGATTATCAGTGAATCCCAGTTGTCTCTGATGAAAGTTTATAAAACTACAGGTGTTGGTGGTTATCCTCAGCTCTCCACTAGTAACTGACCACTAGTAATGATTTATGAAAATAAAACAAAAATTACGAAAAATGGATACAAGGTTTCCGACAGAAAGCTACAATTTACTCTTTTTCTGCAGTGTTAGCTTTCTTATTTGTTGTAAAAAAAATAATAATATTAAAAAAAGTTTTATTTGCATCCTCCCTATTTGTAGTCAGCATAATCATGCATATTTATTTTCTCTCTTTTCTCTCTTTATTTTCGCTCTATCTCTCTCACTCACAAATACAAGCTGCAGGGAGACAAGCCTTGAAAGATCCATGATTAATTTGGCCCATTAACTGCCACTTCCAAGAGAGAGAAGGAGAGAGAGAGAGAGAGAGAGAGAGAGAGAGAGAGACAGACAGACAGAGAGACAGAGAGAGTGCAAAAAACGTATACCCCAATGCTCATTTGCTCATTTAAAAAGAAAGAAAGAAAGCAAACTTATAGTCCCATGTCCTCATCCCTCCCCATCGTCCTCAATCATACTGTAAGCATCACACTGGTTGACCTAGCCCCTCTCACCGTTTTTTCTTTTCTTCTTTCTTCTGTTCTTTCCTCGCTCAGGGTCCCTTCTACTCCGTTGAGACAACTTCAATTATGCTATGAAGGCAGTTTGACAGCTGCTCCCTTTCTGAAGTCATTCAACATTCTCAAACTTCCACCTGTCCCTCAAGCCACAGCTGTTTGACAACAGAGCCTAACGGAAAACTAGAGCGCGAGAGGGATGAGGGGAGGAGACTGACCCTGACTGGATGGGATTCTAAATGACTAATACCAGGACTCGTGCCAGGATGTCCAAATTGCTCTCCAGACCTACATTAGAGCTTAAAGCTGGAGCAGCACCCAAACACAGTGCTGTATTTTCCTTCCCATGAGACAGTAGGTCATGTGCGCACACACTCTTTGCATTTTCCAGCTCAGGGAAAAACAGACGGGAACACAGGAATCTCTCCGAAGACACTTATGGTGGAGGGGAATATCTTCCCAGAGACAAGAACAGAGCGAGGCAAGAGGGATCTGACCACAGCCATGCACACCAGACGATCCACACACACACACACACACACACACACATGAATTTGTTTGCTCACTCCACTGGTGGTGTAAACAAAATCATCATGTTGCTAAGCAACGAACTGTCTTGGTACAGCAGCTTGTGCACTATACTGTGGTATAAAGCCCTATTTGGACAAGATTAGTTTAACATGGAGAGGTGGGGTAAAGTAATTATTACCAGAGCTTCTCAGTGATTTTAGTCCATCCGAATGTGCCATCTCATTACGGACAATGTCAATAAAGATTACGGCGACTTTTACCTTCTGTAAAAATGTCCGTAAAAATACCTCAGGTAATGCTAATCCCATGCGAATAGAACAGCTGTAAATACGTATGTAAATATTCCATCATTTCCGTTTTTTCAAGTATGGAGGCGCTTGAAGAAGCATTCAGTTTGCTCATGTGATATCAGGAAGCAACGGTATATACACATGACGACAGGGAGGTGACAGCGATGCGTAAAAGTTACCCCTGCACTTCTGCTAGTTTTACTGAGATTTCTTATCCTGTGCGAGTCGGCCATTAATATTACAGATGTCCTGTGGTAAAATTACATTACTCCGTCTACTCTTGTAAAACTATTCCCATTGGAATAGGGCTTAGGGAATGGGACATAGTTTATTTGAGATTGACAGCTGTAATAACTATCAGGTGTGACCTGAGCAGATGATATGATGTCTGAATGACCAGGTAACCAAAGTCAATCACTTTCTCTAAAGGCCCTGATATACTTGAAGCAAGCAAAATCGAAGAACGGACTGGTGTGACGCCATTTCGAAATCAGAACAAAGCGTAATTCCTTTGGAGTTTGAAACAACTGGCCAAAGCGAACTTTACGGATACGTTTTCTCTGGTTGGTAAACGCCTTCAAACTACCATTGGTCAATGGCGATTATGTAATAGGTAGGTGTGTCTCTGTGGCTCCGCCTTCTTGGACATGGAAATCTCCAGTTTTTGATTTCTTCTGATCAGTCAGTCGAGGTCTAGTCTCGTGTCGCCAGACCTTCAGACTGACGGCAGAAGGTCTGGACATTTTTTTGCAGCTTTCATTGGTCAAGGACCACCCAAGAGGATGTTTGACTGACATGTGACACAACTAATCACAGTTGGTTTTGTTCTGTGTCATGTTTAGGGGCATGAAAATGTAAAGTCGATGTCCCTGCAATAACAGACTAGCGTGCATTTATAAATGATTCATTCAAGAACGTTGTGCAAGTTTACTGCAACAATGGAGCCGCAAACTTCGATTTACTTTTGAAAATCCAGTGTTTAGTTGATCCTGGTAAGCGCTCATTGTCACAGTTGTAAACACAATGGTGTTCATCTTCCATGAGAGAGTTTGGCATCACGGCATTTGTTTAAAGGGGAACCGCTAAAGAACCCAACACACACGTCTTGCGGACATTCTGGAGAATCAGATGATGACTTCGACACTCCTGAAGTATTTCCAGAAAAGTGTGTCATATGCATCAGACGTTCAACCAAAGGTCCGTGGGCATGACGTATGAGGCTGAGACTAGTCGAGGTCAGACACCAGTAAAAAAAACGTGTTAAGTGCATCCTGTCACTGTAAACTGGCCTGTCAATAATCTCATCACAGTTAATGTCCTCATATGCACTGCACATTTAATTTACGCTATAATTCTTCCTACCATATTGGAGAGACAAGAAGTAGCACATTGATCTGCCAGGCGTGAGTCTTTCATGTGGAGAACTCTGCTCATGTTTTTTGCATAATGATGCATTTTAAAGTTAATGGCAAAAAGTATACAATGTTGTTTCAGCTGAAATTTAATATTTTACATCAGGATAGATACTGATTATTAATCACTCAAACCCACTCTAAACCTCTACTGAACCGTCTGTCTCACACAACCGCCGTGTTTATAGTTTATTAAAAACAAAATGTATATTAACGTGTGTTTGTAGGTGTAGTTTAACCGAATTCTCCTAAAAAATGTGGCCATGAAAACTTTGTTGGAAAAGACAGTACTTTACAAAAGTGAGCTGAATGCTTATGTGCAAAGTAATGTAATGTGTAACAATATGTACAAATAGTAAACATTCATTGTTAACATGGACTCTTGTTACCTATAACTGACTAAAGCAGTAAGTTAACTTTCCTCAAGCTCTTTCAGGATCAAAACTTCATGATTAAAAAACATACTTCTGTGGTGTAAAAAAATAAACAAAACTTCACTTGAGATTACCCTTTGAATATTCATTAACAACTGAAATTCATACACAACTGAATGCTCAAAATGTTTGTCTGTGGAAGACAAAAGACGTTGTTATATAATAATTTATGTTGCAAATTTTCAGGATTTTCAGGATTTGGTCCCCTTGTACACTAAACAAAACACAAACTAATAGACTACTGCAACTACTGTCTACATGAGCCAGGATGACAGATTTCAAATCATATACTTCTGGGAGTCTTGCAGTTGAGCAAGTGCCCTAGAGATGAATGGGAATGCTAACATATAGCTTTATCTATATGTACAATATAGACTACCTTGATGTAAACAGTCATAGTGCAACACTGCACTTCCACTCATGGCCTGAGAGTGGCAGTGTTCACACATAATTCATACACTCACATTTGTACAGTTCGGGCTTTTGAGGATTTGTCCTCATGATAAAGTCATTTACTCAGTCCTGTCACCAGCTACACACACGTTGGCCATCCACAACAGACCCACTGTTAATAAATATGTAATCTACCATAATCTGACATAAGGCCACCAAAGAAAACAAAAAAAACCTGCAGGCACACGTATACTGCACTAGGTTAGTTATCCTTAAGCTCTTTCAGAATAAAAACTGGGAAAATGTGAAAAAAATACAAATAAAATGTCTAACAAAGGCTCTCCTAGAACTGCATATTTCCTTGCTCCACTGTCTTCAGAGAGTTGCTGTAAAGATTCAAATGAAGCTGCTAAATGAACCCACATGCATAATGAGCAGCATGAATAATTGAAAAGCTGAAGCGAAAACGCTGATCATAACGTAGCATCAATGAACAAATGCAGCAGAACATTTGCCAAATTCTGACATTATGAGTAATAATAAACGTACATTTGCACAAACAGGGCCTCGTCCGTGAAACACAAGCAGAACAAATTTGTGTAAAATGTTCAAAGAACACTCGGTTCAATGCAACAATTTACACATGAATGGTTTCATGAGCAGTTTACACAGAAATTCGTTCTGCTCGTGTTAATGACGCCTATAGTGTGTGATGAATACTGAAGTAACCACGGTGCAACGGAACACTTTTGTTCACAAAGTGTTGCACAAAACAATTGAGCAGGAGACTGACTAGATCAGGCATCTTGATTGTCTTAGCCATGACCTTTAACCCCTGCTGATTGGAGCTCCTGCTATGGTCATGGAGGTCGATGCTTGTCATCAATCAGTAGCGAAAAGCACATTATATATGGCTGTGAGCGAGTGTCTTTTCCCGCGACGTACTAATGTGTTATGGAGAAGCGTAGAAAGGAGAAAGCAGACATCATAAACATGCATCACACACATACACACACCTCCCACAGCCCCACATGACATTGACAGACCTTTTATATGCTGGCAAAGGAGAACGTGTGGGAAAATGGTGGCTCGCACAATGTGCACATGGTGTTTACATGCTCATACACAGCAGCTTACACACATCTAGAGACGCATATAATAAGCTCTTGCAAGCAGTTTCCTCGAGTACCTCAGATGCAAGTTATAAAAGAATAAACTGTCATACACCAATAAATCTCCACTATTATCCATGACCTTGGAACAATTAGATGACGATGTGACATCAACACAGTCCAATGGCATTTTTGGGGTCTAAAGTCCCCACGGTGATCTCATCCTCACACACACTCACACACCGCCCCTCACGTTACACATGGTATATTTAGAGCTGAACCAACTGCACTTCAAATCAGTCCTCTAACTCTGTCTGACCCGCCAGCTTGATCTCACCACGTTCATTCCCTTGCACTCAATCACCCCTCTTTCCCTGATGCACCCGTTTACTCTTCAACCTTCAATGTCTCCAGGATGTATAAAGGCAGTAGAGTTTAGAGCAACACATGAACAAACACACCAAACACTGAAGTAAACAGCGAAGAACGCGTCCTACCGGCAATCCCGTCCAGCACGAGAGGAAAGTGTGAACTGAAGAGAAAAGGTAGGGAGACAGAGAAAAACGTGACTGCCCGTGTACGCCTCCGCTCTGCTCCACCAAATCAATTTCACACTCTCTCACCTCCCAGTTACCATGATGTCATTCATTCATCAGTTTGGCGTTGCCATGGAAACTCTGGCTAGCGTGGTTTTGGTTTGGTCGTTCCGTGACACTGTTTTCTTGCTTTGAGCATATCCGACCCTCCCTCTTCAAAAGGTGTAGCGTAGTCACCCCCCCATCCTCTGGCAGCACGTGGGTTGTGTGTAGGGGGGTATTCTCGTTCAAAAGTCGGACACTATAAGGGATAAAACCCCTGAGGCACTCAAAGACAGAGTGTTTTATCCAGCCACTAATCCAGACCCCCTACACTCCTCATGCAGGTTCGAGCCTCATCATCGCATACATCAAAAACACAAAAATAGACACCTTATTCTGACCCCGCCTTATTGATTAGTTCAGTCTTTTCAGTCACACACAAATAGACCACGATGCCCCCCTGCAGCAATGTCTGGGTGCTCAGGTTAAGCTCCTACATTCTCCACCAAGTCTCCAGTAATGAATAGTTAATGGGACTGCCCCCCTTCATTACGGCGCTCTCTCTGATAGTCTCGAATCTGACCTTGGGGGGTCTAGGTCTTCATACAGATCCCGTACTTCCTCATATTAATCATAATCTGTAAAAAAAAAAGATAAGAGACTCACCAGGAACCACTTCCCACCCCCTTATTACTGTCTGGACTAGAGTAGGCACTATCCTTCTCAACTGGAATATCATCAGACTGATTAATTCTTAGCAGCAGACTGAATTACATGTTCTTGTGAAATAAAGGAAATTGATTCTGTAACCGTTAGGTCACATTCCATCACTGGTCCTACATTAGGGTAATATAATGTGGATAGAAGTGACCTTGCTCAAAAACAAAATGGATGTCGTTTTTTCTATTCCTTATCTAAACAGACCTGGTTGTGGACAGTGAAGGCTTATTCACATTTCATAGTAGACAAGTATTGTAAAATGACGTTCAAAGTATTAACTAGTTACTCTTATTTGGCCCTGATCTTTCAAACCACAGCCAGTGGCTGCATCTGAATATGCATATGTAATCAGTCCTAATTGACCCGCTCCGGACGGGATTCGAACTGGCGTCTCCAGCTAAAAAGGATGCTAAAGACTGCAGTCTCTAGTGCACCTTTTAAGCCTTGGGAAGTGAGGTTTACCCACACAGATCCTACTAGCTAGCCTCACCCCCCATCAGGGTCATGGCACCAATGTAACTGGTCCTATACCAGCTACAAACGGGATTCGAGACAGGTGCGCTAACGAGAATGCTAAAGACCGCAGTTTCTAGCGTCAGTTGCTAATGCGCCTCTTGATGCCAGGAGAGTTAGGTTTACTCATACAGCTCTTACTAGCTGGCCTCTGTTACACATACTTCTTTATATAGAAGGCAAAAAAATAGTATGTAAAAATTATGACCAAATTCACAGTATTCATAAAACAGTAGGTAAAAAGTTACCAGATCAACCTACTACTTCCAGTAAGATTCTTCCATCCATTGGACACTTAACTATCCCATGAGGCTACGAGAGAGGGTTTGTGATTGGCTGTGTAGTAACAGTGTAGGTCACATGATAATGAAAAATGTGGTATGTCCAGATTTAATTCACACTACTTACATGGTCACAAAGTAAGTACTTATTTAAAGGAAATACTCAGACAGTATGGGATTTCAGATGCAGCCAATAATGTCAACCAATAAGTCCACCTAGCAATTCCATCAGATTAAAGGCATTTTTTTAACGGGTACTCTATTCAGTGCCTGATTACATTATATATATATATGTTATATATGTATATGTTGGCTTAACTATGTAAATATTAGGGGTGTAACGATACACGTATTCGTATTGAACCGAACATTACAAACTGAACAATGGCAAGAGAGTGGTGGATAAAAAACAACAACAACGGTATGTTGCATCTGCTACATGACAATAGCCTACTCCAGCGGGAATACTTCAAACATGTCAACTCATTTATGCCGACATCACTCCAGTGTGTCAATAACTAGAGATAGACGAAAACAAGGAGAAACACACATTCTACAAACTATCCCCGCAGCATTTAGACAGGCATTTCCAACTGATTCAAACAGGGCAAAAGACATCAAAAGCCACTGATATGAGACCTTACTCTGTAGTGGAAAACGCAGGTTTTAAGAACGTGCATAATGTAATTGAGCCCTGTTACACTATTCCTTCATGCTGTTAGTTTTAATAAATAAACATTTGTAAAAATCAAGGACATTTCTTTCTTTTTGCTGTATCGAAAACGTACCAAATCTTGAAACCACTGTGTCGTATCGAACTGAACCGTGAATTTTGTGAACCGTTACACCCCTAGTAAATATAACCAATAATGTCTTTTAAATATGTTACCTATAATGGTAAAAAAAAAAAAAAAACTTATACTAGCTTAGCATACTGTTAGCCTGCTAGCTTTTTAAATCTCATTTTACCTTTAGATTTTGTTATTTTCATGTTCTTACAAACTGATCAGAGTAATAATAATAATAATAAAAAAAGGTTTAATCTATACCCAGAAAATACTGGCATACTTGTTTAGATATCATTTAGAGTTAACATCAGCTAGAAGTCATTAAAACTTTATGAAGAGATCTTGAATGCCTCATAATTTATTTGTACTAATTTATATTTGCTTTATTGTTTTATTTATTTTCCATACGCTCTCATCCATTTACGCGCTGTCATCTGTTGATATGCTTTTCCTTCAGAAACTCTTTTTTTATTTATTTGAAGAATCAAAGCAATAGCCTTTTTTAAGCTTAAATACATGATGTTTTTCTCTGTGAAACCATTTATACGTTCTGCTTTCTGGCTACCAAGCAATCTCTGTGATGCTATCTGTATAAAGCTGACCAAAATTCACCTCTGACCTCAGCTGTCTGACAGAGAAAAGTCTCTACTGCATCAGAGTTTCAGAACTGAGTGATGTCTTACTGTGTTGTCAACACTTACAGTCTGCTTTATTACACTCACAGACAGGAAATCAATCACAGCTCTTTGTCCCGCTGTCATCAGACCTGAATATCGTGCAGGAAAGCAATGTTTGGACGAAAGAGCACACGATGACAAATGGTGTGAAGAAAAACAGAAGAAAAGATTAAAAATTGAGAAGCATTAAGTTTTCTTTTCCTTCAATTCATTAATTATCCAATGTTCATTGGTCAGTCTGACTTCACCAGCCCTCTACTGGTTTTCTCAGGTAATAATCAGTCTGTCGCCATATGATTTATGTGTATTTAGTAGCCTATCATTGATCATGTATGTTTACATGACAACAATGTACTAAAAACGGAAAAGTTTTTCATTTGCTTTTTTTGCATACAGATAACGCTGTCAAAACAATTCCCTTTGACACGATGTATTATGCTGCCAGGCCAGTAGTTGGCGATATCACTTTGTAAACAAACACTACGTGCCTACTGAACACATAATATGTATGCGCTAGGGATGGGTCGCGATTTTCGAATATTCGATTAGTTATTTAATTATAGAATATCAAATAGTATGTGCGATTATCGTCCAAAAAAAATCCCCATGTTGTCGGTGCTGACGCGTTCATGTAACCAGAGGCGCTGCCAATAACGCTCCTAAAAGCTGCCAGTCAGCTCTCAGGGTGTTTTATACTGGACACGTTTGCTGCGGTCCGAGTCTGATTGTTCCCTCCGCCTCCGCAGTGTTGGTCTGGTTTCACACTCAACTTGAACCCTGGTGCGTTTGCGTTCATCTTACGTCATCACAAACGTGCACGGGCGTGATAGAAAACAGAACGCGGGTCAATATATTGGGCTTTTTTCAATTAATTTGGTGCTATTATGTGCAGCTGAGTAAACGACACTTGGGTTTACCGAATGTGTGTCGCTTGAAGGCGGCTTTGCTGCTTGCAAACAGACTCTTTTGAGGAGACGGTGAATTGCCATTAATTTGCTGCCCTGATTGCACTCTATGCGCGAATACACTGCAGGCTCGCTCTCACGATCGTATCTCAGCTAAATCATCAACACATCTCTTACGTGTATGTTATTGAACTAATGACATTGTAATCGGCTAAAACGCATGCGCTGGTTACTTTCTTCCAACAAGTGCGCACCCGAGTGCTGTTTGCACATTCACGTGAATCACGGCTCAGCTCCGAGAGCAACCGAACTCCGGTTGTGTGTTCTCAGGTTCGGTACCTCAGTGCACACCAAGCTCTGTAGGTAAGCTTTCACATTAGCAATTTTTCATGCTAACCGTGCCCCATTCCGAACTAAAATGCCAGAGTAAAAACGCCCTGAGACAACAGAAGAATAACGTCTCACGCGCACGCTGTAGACTTGTGGCATTTATCAGGTAACTTGGGGCGATGTCACATTACAGTCATATGTTTCAGCATGTTACAATAATATGGCTTGAGTTGATATAGCCTATTCCCTAATGAATTAAACAGTTTGTTATCATACAGATTGAGAGTGTGAATGGTCTCTCTCTCTCTCTCTCTCTCTCTCTCTCTCTCTCTTTATGTGTGTAGCCTATACATGCATGCATGCGGGGGAGGAGTTGCGATTTTCGAATAAAAATCGAATAATTCCCAGCGATCTTCGAATATCATTTTTGCTTGAAATGCCCATCCCTAGTATGCGCATGCGCATGATGTCACCGTTTTCACAAATTCATGTTTTTGTTGTTTACATAGGGATAATAATGGTAGTTCTCAGTATTCAGTTAAAAAATGGTGTCATGTAAACTGCCTCTAGGTTGTCACGAATCAGTTCTCACATTTGATATGTGCAGGGGTTTGTGTGAGAACCTATTTCAAAAATGATCTTGTAACTGACATACAGAGCCTGTGATCAATTGTGTAAAGTGCACACAGACATGACATAAAACAAAAAAAGTCTGAGCGTAGGGCGACAAGCTTTAGTCTTGTAGACTATACTTGGCATAAAGAAATAGATGTCTCTACATCAAGTGTATGAACATGTTCTCTATTTTAGAGACAAGTAGAACTCAAGCTTTGCCTTTCTTCAAAGTGTGATATGGGAACAAAGCTCTCTGAAGTATTTTTGGGTTCTACTTTGCCTAAGAATAAATTACTGAATCAGTTTTTAAAACACTTTGGGTCCCTTTCAAGCATATATTTTCAACATCTATAGCAGACCAACTCTTGTCTGCTGGCAAATGGGAAAAACTAGTTTGTTTTTACGGGAATGCAGTTTTTTTATACAATTGTATTTGTATTTTATTGTATTTTTATGCAATGCAGGAATTGTTTTGCCATATTGTGCATTGCACTTTCACCCATTCATTGTAATATGAGTGAACCATCTTGGTATGCATCTTTATTATAAATACTCTCTAAAATATTCCCTATTAAACATATTGTATACATTTTAAAATCTTGCTCACAAAGCATTAAAGGAATAGTTCACCGAAAACCGAAAATTAACCCATGATTTACTCACCCTCAAGCCATCCTAGGTGTTTATGACACTCATAATTTTGCATCCTGTTTCCACTGATCATCCTTGAGAGGTTTCTACAACTTGATTGGAGTCCACCTGTGGTAAATTCAGTTGCTTTAACATGATTTGGAAAGGGACACACCTCTTTATAAAAGGGCCCACAGTTAATAGTGCATGTCAGAGCACAGACCAAGCCATGAAGTCCAAGAAATTGTCTGTGGACCTCTGAGACAGGATTGTATCGAGGCACAGATCTGGGGAAGGGTACAGAAACATTTCTGCACCTGGCCAATACCATCCCTACATTGAAGCATGGGGGTGGGATGTTTTTCAGTGGCAGGAACTGGGAGACGAGTCAGGATCGAGGGAAAGATGAATGCAGCAATGTACAGAGACATCCTTGATGAAAACCTGCTTCTGAGCGCTCTGGACCTCAGACTGGGGTGAAGGCTCATCTTCCAACCGGACAATGACCCTAAGCCCACAGCCAAGATAACAAAGGAGTGGCTACTGGACAACTCTGTGAATGTCCTTGAGTGGCCCAGCCAGAGCCCAGACTTGAACCCGATTGAACACTTCTGGAGAGATCTGAAAATGGCTGTGCACAGATGCTCCCCTTCCAACCTAATGGAGCTTGAGAGGTCCTGCAAAGAAGAATGTGAGAAACTGCCCAACAAAAAAAATTGTCAAGCTTGTAGCATCATACTCAAAAAGACTTGAGGCTGTAATTGGTGCCAAAGGTGCTTCAACAAAGTATTGAGCAAAGGCTGTGAATACTAATGTACATGTGATTTTTTTTTTTATATATATATATATAAATTTGCAAAGATTTCAAACAAACTTCTATCACATTGTCATTATGGGGTATTTTTTTTGTTTTTTTACAACAAAATGTGGAAAAAGTGAAGCGCTATGAATACTTTCCGGGTGCACTGTACGCATTCAAACATGCATGCCTATAGACTAAACACGTAATACGCATGCTGTCACCATGTTCACAGATTCACGTTTTTGAAGTTTAACAAGAGATGATAACGCTATCGTTTTCAAAACACTTTTTCAAAACTTGCACTTTGAAACCTATTTCAATTTTGCTTTCTGTATTCTTATTTCTGTGCCTTATTTATTATATTGATTAATAATAGATTGTTAGCTAATCTGTGTGCTTTGTATATGTGCATTTCTGAAATGCATAACATGTACAAATCAATTTAAATTGTAATGTAGACGCATGCTTTTTCTGTGAAGCTGCTTTGAAATGATATGTATCGTGAAAAGCGCTATACAAATAAATTTGAATTGAATTGAAATTTTAATTCTCAGGTCACCAAAACACTGTTGTCGTGTAAATTAACGGCCAGAATGCATTAAAGGTTTTCTGTTTTCAGTTGAAAACGTTGTCATGAAAGCGACCCCTAAGTCAATAACTAATGATCTTTACAACATAAATGAATCAATCAAAAACTTACTTAAGCTGCACAATGTTTTTTTCTAGAGCTGCTATACAGCCAAAACAACCAAAACAAGCAATTTGTATTGTAAAAAGCTCTATAAATGAAGTAATCTAAAATGCAATTTAAATGTAAGAAAATAGATTTATAGAATATGACCTTGAATGAATGCCTACTTGTCACAAGTATTTCTGTCACAAACAAGCCAGTGTACAAATTACCTTCAGCGAGGATTCCCTCCATGGTTTTTCCTCCCACAGACTGAACAAACTGTGAAACTGTGAAGTTACTTGACAGTTTTGCAAGGAAACTGCAAGATGATCCTGGCAAGCAGTGACAAAGCCTGATGGGTCATTCAGTATCTCACACACGGCATGTAAACAAAACTCATTTGTCCATCAATTCTCATCTATCAGTGCAGCGCCTCTGAAACTAATAATACAACAGCTTCTGTCTTTCAGTAGTGCATGAATGAATAGTTATATAATATATTGGCTGACTAAATTAGATTCAGTATTCTTCATACTGAGATAATGTCCTCCCAGGACAGTGTTTATGAAACCAATGACCATAAATTTGAACCTTGATGGGAATGGAACAGTGTTTTATATGAATGGTACAGTCAAAGCACAGCTTGGGGGGGGGGGGCAGTACAAAATGGTGAGGAAAGATATGAAGAAGCAAAAGTAGGTCAGATACACATCTCAACCAACCCACAGCAGAGCAAAAAGACATCAAATAACAGCGGATTGTAGGAAAGCAGGAGCTGAAGCTCACAGATGTGAATGATTTATGAATTGATGCTGATCAGAAGCTTTGAGCTTCACATTCTCCCAGCTAAACAAGAGAGAATCGTGTCTCCTGTGCAGATAATTCCCTGGATTCTAAATTCTCAGGGGTTCACGTTCCTGCGACTCGTGTTCATAAGCACTTGTTGGGTTGAGGAGAATGTAACCTTGTTGAGTTCATCTGTTCATCTGAGTTCATCAGCAGAGTTTCTGTTTAGTGTTTTGATGGTGACTGTTCCTGCAGCAATAGTTTGGGATTCAAACTCCCAAAGTCTCTATAGGTGGTGAAGGTGCAATGTGAATATTTCCACATCTACAGTATAAAACTTGAGGTATAGATTGGCGGAGCACATGTACGACTAAGGCTTAACCTTGCCCTGGCCATGGACTTGAGACTAGCGTGGACTTTTGTCACTTAGTTTAATTTTTAGAGGGAAAAGCTGCCCATAAATGCTGGTCTAGGATCAGTTTTCTTCGTAATTATAACATATTGGCAAAACAGATTAGGTGTGTTTGAGCTTTTGAGAGCATCAAAGGTTTCTTTTTACAATGTGTTTTGCTACACTACTTGTTGAAAAAAGCAGTGTGTCGGAGAGGCGGGGTTTTGCGAGGTCTGTAGCGGGAGAGAGAGAGCGGAGCCGAGTGGTGAGTAAGTAAGGCCCTGTCCACACGAACACGGGTATTTTCAAAACCGCAGCTTTTTCTACGCGGTTTGGCTGTTCGTCCACACACAAACGCAGTATCCGGTTACTGAAACCGAACTTTTTTGAAAACTCTGGCCAGGGTGAAGATTTTTAGAAACTCTGGTTACAGCGTTGTCGTGTAGACGGTGAAACCGGAGATTTCGGCTTGTTAAGTCGAAGTGTGCGCCGTTCTCTCCTTTGTTTGACGTCAGATTGTGCGCCGTTATATATTTTATTTACATGAGTCGAGTCTATGCAATGGCGGACGTAGCTTTTAACTCTGCTAACAGCTCTTATCATGTACAGATACATGCGCAGTTATCTCATTGTATTGCAGAACAGAGGCGCCAGAATTCATTACAAAATAGTAAGGCAAGTGTGTGAAGCTATTACAGTCCACTTGGGCCCTGCCTCTGTGTATATACAGTTACCTGTCACTGAGTCCAGTAAAGGAACTTGTAGAAGGGTTTCACTGAGCCCATGGCATCCCTCAGTGCATCAGTGCCGTGGATGGGACCCATGTGGAAATCATGCCACCAATCATAGCGTGGTGTTGCATTTTCATGTGGACAGAGATTTTTTTAAAACCGTGCTTGTGTGGACGCGATTGTTTTTTAAAACGGAGGAGGAGAAACTCTGGTTATAAAAATACTCGTGTACATGTGGACTAGGCCTTAGTCAAGTGCAGATGAGTAACACCTGTGTCTGATTGCAGTAATTGGCGTGGAGAGACTGCATATAAGCCGCAGCGGGGAGAGAGTTGAGAGAGATCTCTCGAGAGTTTGGACTGGGACGTCGCATGTGCCTGCCTGCCTGAGAGACGCAGTGAAAACCGAGTGATTAAGCTGAAACAATTTGGAGAGTATTGTTGTCTTTATGCGCCCACGAGTGCTTGTTCTGTTTGTATATAAAGTTCTGAGTAATAAAACCGCGAGTCCCAGTCACGCTGACTCCGCCTTCTTCCTTCCTCACACACACATCAACCACGAACCGAACTACAAGCAGCTTGTTAGAAAAACTGATCTCCTTTAAAAATAGCTGAGCAGGTGTTCCACAGTCAAGAATCAATGATTCTTTTATTATTAATATATAGCCTACATATTTTGTAGATAGGTATTGAAGCGGGTTAATGGCCAAATGAAAACTCCCTGTTCACTCATTCATTACAAACAGAAATTCTGCAGCAAGCTGTTTTGCCACATCAGTAGTCAGCAAAACGCACCAAATCTCCTATAAAAAACCCATTTCTGTCATTAAACACCAGAACGCTGATATATGACTTGGGGAACATTGCTTGCTGTCAGTGTTTTAATGAGAAGATGGAAGCCTTATGATTGAACAAGCTCTAGGTTTGTAATGAACTCAAATATTTCTGGCTGTCCCAGGTCAGGTTGGTGTCAGCTCTTAAACACGAGTGACATTATCATATCAAAATAATATTAGCAAACAACACAGGTGAAGCTGTGAGTAAATCAACGTATATGTGAATGCACCACACGTGACATGCAAGTGTTTGTGTAAAGCTGCTCTGTAAAATCTAATCAAAACATTCATCCCATAATTCCAAGGGGTGTCTCTTTCCCTGTATGTGTCTGATGTGTGATGAGAGTCAGTGTTTTGATTTGTCACAGTAACATGCTCCCTCCCATGTGAAATGCATTGATCTTCTCATGGCCCTGCTGTTATGTGACGGGAATGATTTCTCTGCTGTTTTTGTTACGGCTGCTCATGGGGCAGTGCTGGAAAAGGTGAGCGTATATCTCTGTTATTGTTTCAGATCTAAAAGGATATTCCATCATATTATGACAGACTTTCTCCAAGCATGCTAATGAGTTTTATATCACCAGGCAGTTCACTGACCATTAAGATTAAATGTCAACTACTTCCACTACAGGCTGAGAGGGCTTCATTTCACATCTTGAAGATTAGAAACTCAGCTTCAATCCATTTGAGGAAAAGAGCAAGACTGAAAGGGCAATCATGGACAAATTCACTATTTATCCGTTTTCTTTTCTCCCCCCTCTGAATTTATAAGATGGCAAAAGAATATTGACAGTGCCTCATTTTCTAACGATAAGGCTATTCTACCAGAAAAGGAAGTTTTGCTTTTTTCATATGGACCACAAAGCACCATAAAAGTAGCATGCGCTAGTGTTTTAGAGGAACAAACTGAAAATTATATTGTTATTCATTGAAAAACCTTTGGCATTAATATACTGATATGAAGGGCACGAGAATTGCATTGTCATGAAATTATATGTCGGGGTATAACTTTGTCATTATGCCATGATATTTTAGGTTATGAATCAATTTGAACAAGATATTTTCGAGCTCCTAACCGACCCCTAAACCTAGACACCTAGAAGACAAAAGTAAACTCACAATAATTTCCTCCCCAAACAATTATGAACGAATGACAAATAAAAACTATAGGCATTGGATACTGTAAAAAATATGTAACAGATTAATTGTAAATTACCTTACAGTATATAAAAAAGGGCCATTGCACTATACTATATATACATTTTATTGGTAAAATATTTACGTATTCTATTATACCACCTGTATTATTATGTTGGTTATCAGCAGGTTATTTTTAAGATATATATAAGATATTAACATAAACATTATATGACTGCCTTATGAAATATACAGTAATACACTGTAAAATAAGTGATAAAATATAGGATTTCCATATTAACAGAAACATTGTCACTGTATTTTTTACAATGAATTTTGGCGACCAAAACTTTTGCCCATAATTTTTTACAGTGCTTTTTTGTGATTCATTCATTCATTCATTCATTCATTCATTCATTCATTCATTCATTCATTCATTCATTCACTGACTGAGTGCTTTTATCTACAGTATGTTCTGCTTTTATTTATAAGTGGTTAAATGGTTAGTTCACCCAAAAATGAAAATTCTGTAATTAATTACTCATCCTCATGTCGTTCCAAACCCAGAAGACATTTGTTTATCTTATAAATTGTTGAGTAAAGTCATATTCGGGGGGAGAAAGTATTCTCGTCGCTTCATAACATTATAAGGTTTAACCACTGTTGTCACATGGACTATATTAACAATGTCTTTACTACCTGGTAATATGGTAATAACACAAGGTACAGCTGTCACCGAGGCAGTACCCTAAGGTACAAAACATCTTTGTACCTTAGTTTCCCCTAAATGGTACATATTAGTACCTTAAAGGCAGTGTTGGGCACGTTCCTTTAAAAAAGTAATTAGTTATAGTTACTAGTTACTTCTTACAAATAGTAACTGAGTTACATCATTATAAAAGTAACTAATTACCAGGGAAAGTAATTACTGCGTTACTTTTTTTTTTTTTCAAATGTTCAAATATGTCAAATAACTTGGATGCCCCCAATATTAGATATGTTAAATTAATGAATTGGACACTAAATAGAATAAATTATTATTATAAAACATTGTACATTAATGTGCACTATTGTAATGTTGCTGTGGGACAATGTGAGAGACACCTATCAAATTCAATGCATTATTGTAAATATTATCAGTAGGCCTACTATAGTATAAATATTGTGTAAATATTATCAGTACTATACTTTCCTTTGGTAGTGGAGCTAACGTTATCACCTGGGTTTTTAGCCACTAATTTTGTGGCATATGATGATGTGAGGCGCTTCAGAATCACTTGCCACCGGCGTGGAGAGACTCTTTCTTCCTGGGCATAAGTTGCACGTTACATAAATATTCTTACCTTTCACCTCAATGAGGGAAAAGTAGCGCTTATACTTCCAATTTGCGAAAGCTACCTTTGAAGTCGTTGGACCATCGCTGAATGTGCATATGCGTGTGCGTCATAGGTGTGTGTGTCTGTGAACCATAGACCGTGAAAAAAATAGGTGTGAACTCAACCTATCAACTTCAACCTTGTCTCCCACCCACCAATCATCATCAGTTATGTGTACCACCGCACCCACCCCCAACACGCATGGCTGGTGCGCGCGCACACACACACACACACACACACACACACGTTGCAGGTCCGACTGACAGAGAGCCTGTTCGGATGAAAAGCGCTTCAGTGAGCTCAATTATAGTAACGCGACTAACGCCTTATTTTTCTTTCCTCAGTAACACTAACGGCGTTGTAACGGGAGAAACAGTAATTCGTTTGATTACTCGTTACTGAAAAAAATAATTCCATTAGTGACGCCGTTTATCTGTAACGCCGTTATTCCCATCACTGCTTAAAGGTAACATACACGATCAGGTAAAACATTATGACCACTGATAGGTGAGGTGAATAACACTGATTATCTCTTTATCACAGCACCTGTTAGTGGGTGGGATATATTAGGCGGCAAGTGAACATTTTGTCCTCAAAGTTGATGTGTTAGAAGCAGGACTTGAGCGAGTTTGACAAGGGCCAAATTGTGATGGCTAGATGACTGGGTCAGATCATCTCCAAAACTGCAGCTCTTGTGGGGTGTTCCTGGTCTACAGTGGTAAGTATCTATCAAAAGTGGTCCAAGGAAGGAACAGTGGTGAACCGGCGACAGGGTCATGGCCGGCCAAGGCTCATTGATGCACATGGGGAGCACACTTGTGGTCCGATCAAACAGACTCAAATTGCTCAAGAAGTTAATGCTGGTTCTGATAGAAAGGTGTTAGAGTACACAGTGCATCGCAGTTTGTTGCGTATGGGGATGCATAGCCGCAGACCAGTCAGGGTGCCCATACTGACCCCTGTCTACGGCCGAGAGCGCCAACAATGAGCATGTGAGCATCAGACCTGGACCACGGAGCAATGGAAGAAGGTGGGCATGGTTTGATGAATCACGTTTTCTTTTACATCACGTGGATGGCCGGGTTCGTGTGTATTGCTTACCTGGGGCCAACACATGGCACCAGGATGCACTATAGGAAGAAGGCAAACCGGCGCTATCATTTTATCATTTAATTTCCAGATACAAGAACAGCAGATTAAATGCTAAGAATTAAATGTGTAATCAATAATAAATGATTCTTTTGAAATAGACATAATTGTCTTCACATTTTAGCCAGGGAAATTATTAAAGGGGGGGTGAAATGCTGTTTCATGCATACTGATCTTTTTGCACTGTTAAAGACTTGGATTCCCATGCTAAACATGGACACAGTTCCAAAAGCTAAGGTGGACGTTTGATGGGAGTATTTCTTTGCCAAAATTAGTACTTCCTGTTAGTCATAAGTTTCGGAAAGTTTTTTTCGATCATGGGTCCGCTTGACGTCAACAGGGCAGAATTTCCTTGTATGGGCCGTACGGACAATTCTACCGGAAGAGCGCGCGCGAGAGAGAGAGAGAGAGCGAGAGAGAGAGAGAGAAATAGGCTACGCCCATCAAAGCGCTGGCTCGTACAGATGGAATTTGCTTTCCCGGAGTTGCGCAAATATTTATGTCTGTTCCCTGCATTTCGGTGCCGATTGTTTTATAAACAAGGCCCAGTTCGACAACGGATTTTCAGATCGCCTAATACTGAAGGATGGAGCGGTCCCAGCGATAAAGGTCCCAACGTTGGAACCGCAGGTTTGACTGCTTCAAATGTCTGTTTTTGCCTATGCCCATCAAGTAGCCCAAACATGACCACGTATTGATCAATGGAACATGCGATGTATAGTGTGTGTACATTTGTTTAGCTGGCCACTATATGTGTATGTTTGTGTATTGTAAAAGCACTCCAAACAACAATACACAAAGAGTGGGGAAATATGTTGAACTAAATAAGCGCGCTTCTTCATTCAAATGCGCTACTATTCCATGTCTTTCTATGTAAACACTAGCCTGACACGCAAAACCAGTCCGCTTACTACAAATCACGTCTACACAAACCACGCGTAAACACACACACACACACACACACACATTGTAACACTCGCGCTTGATATGGTGTTCTAAATAACACAAGCCGCTAAACATATTATATAGTTAGTGTAACTTATACCACATAGTCGACGTCCTGCTCTAGTCGTTTTTGCTGCTGCTCCTGTTCAACTTCAACCTCTGGGTCTGATTCCGGATCATAGATGTATGGCTGTATCTGATTAAAAGCCATTTTTTATGTTGAATAAAGTTTTTCCCCGCTTTTAGGGATGACGCAGCTTTCAGACGCACTCAACTCAGTAACAGCGGCGCGCGCTCGACATTCTTTAGCTCCGCCCACACGATACGCCCCCAGCCGCACGGCTTTTTTCGGAAAGACTCGGAACAGCGCATCTTCCTTTTTATAATTATAATAAAAATAAAGACTTTTCGGAGATATGCAGGATGCAATGCTACTCTATAGGTACTCAAGATTGACATGAGACTGACTGAAACTGAGTGTTTCCCCACCCCTTTAAGACATTTTGAGAAACTACTTTATGATCATAAAAAATACAGTATATCTATATTCTGTATATTGTTGCTCTTGAAGTCAGTCTATTGATGCCAAAGGGTTCTCACTGAAAGCATTCAAACACATCAGGGCACTAAGGGTTGCTTTATTTGATGCCTTGGCAGTGAGAACAGGTTGCTGTTTAAACTAAATAACAGCATACAGGTTTACAATGACATGAGGGTGAGTAAATAATGACTTTCAATTCATTTGTGGGTGAACGACTCCTTTAATGCTTGATTGTCTGAGTATCATCATCTAGCCACTCACCTGCTAGCACAAGAGAGGAACAGATGAAGAGACCAAGAGAGCAAGACTCTGAAACAATATACGAATATGATTGTGCCTTTTATGCGACCGTCTTCCCACTAACCATCTGTTCTTTCATAGCAGTGAATGTTCACCGCACTGCATGTGTGTTGGGCTTGAGTGGAGCAGCACAAATCTGGCCAGACCACAACATGCAATAAACATGTATAGAAGACAGATGAATACCAAATCTCATGATCTCTCCTTTATCCAGCCAAATATGGCTCTTCTGCTCTCTACCCATCTGTTTTATCCATGCACACACACACAAACATATTCGTCCTGTCTTTGTTCTTCATATTTTCAATTCACCAACATTGCTGTGAGAGTTCTGAGAGCTGACGTCAGTTATTCTCTTCATCTTCCTTCTCTCATTACATATTCCATCTTCAGCTCATTTCCACAGCTCTGCTATCTTCTCATTCTGTCCTCATATGGCATTTTGTATTTCTCTCTCTCTCTTTTCTGTTCTTTCACATCGTTCCTCCAACCATCACTAAACTCAAGAGAGACGCCACCAAGAGCTGGAATATGTACCTTGTTATTTTGAAACAAACTTGTTTAAAGGGGGGGGGGGGGGGGGGGCACTCAGTTTCAGTCAGTCTCATGTCAATCTTGAGTACCTATAGAGTAGCATTGCATCCTGCATATCTCCGAAAAGTCTTTATTTTTATTATAATTATAAAAGGAAGATGCGCTGTTCCGAGTCTTTCCGAAAAAAAAGCCGTGCGGCTGGGGGCGTATCGTGTGGGCGGAGCTAAAGAATGTCGAGTGCGCGCCGCTGTTACTGTGTTGAGTGCGTCTGAAAGCTGCGTCATCCCTAAAAGCGGGAAAAAACTTTATTCAACATAAAAAATGGCTTTTAATCAGATACAGCAATACATCTATGATCCGGAATCAGACCCAGAGGCTGAAGTTGAACAGGAGCAGCAGCAAAAACGACTAGAGCAGGACATCTCTATGTGGTATAAGTTACACTAACTATATAATATGCTTAGCGGCTTGTGTTATTTACACATTTATGCTTTAATTATATCGTGTGTGTGTGTGTGTGTGTGTGTGTGTGTGTGTGTGTGTGTGTGTGTGTGTGTGTGTGTGTGTGTGTGTGTGTGTGTGTGTGTGTGTGTGTGTGTGTGTGTGTGTGTGTGTGTGTGTGTGTGTGTTTACGCGTGGTTTGTGTAGACATGATTTGTAGTAAGCGGACTGGTTTTGCGCGTCAGGCTAGTGTTTACATAGAAAGACATGGAATAGTAGCGCATTTGAATGAAGAAGCGCGTTTATTTAGTTCAACATATTTCCCCATTCTTTGTGTATTGTTGTTTGGAGTGCTTTTACAATACACAAACATACACATATAGTGGCCAGCTAAACAAATGTACACACTATACATCGCATGCTCCATTGATCAATACGTGGTCATGTTTGGGCTACTTGATGGGCATAGGCAAAAACAGACATTTGAAGCAGTCTTACTCACTGCCTGCGGTTCCAACGTTGGGACCTTTATCGTTGGGACCGCTCCATCCTTCAGTATTAGGCGATTTGAAAATCCGGAAAAGCAAATTCCATCCACTTTTGCCTTAACGCGGGGTTATTTGGCTACGAGCCAGCGCTTTGATGGGCGTAGCCTATTGCTTTCACGCGCTCTCTCTCTCTCTCGCGCGCGCTCTTCCGGTAGAATTGTCCGTACGGCCCATACAAGGAAATTCCGCCCTGTTGACGTCAAGCGGACCCATGATCGAAAAAAACTTTCCGAAACTTATGACTAACAGGAAGTACTAATTTTGGCAAAGAAATACTCCCATCAAACGTCCACCTTAGCTTTTGGAACTGTGTCCATGTTTAGCATGGGAATCCAAGTCTTTAACAGTGCAAAAAGATCAGTATGCATGAAACAGCATTTCACCCCCCCTTTAAGCCTGAAATAAATATCCAGAGAAAAGATGCAATGCTCAGAGGTTATTCTTGCATCACTCATGAGACTTAGTAGCATTCTCTGTAATGTTTAATTTAACGCTAAGGCAAGTATTTTCTTTCCAATGTTAAAATACTTTCTCATATCTCAGAGACGACTAATTAAAGGGTTAGTTCACCCCGAAATTAAAATTCTGTCATTAATCACTCACCCTCATGTTGTTCCAAATCCATAAGAGATTTGTTCATCTTTGGAAGACAAAAAGATCTTTGTAAGGAAATCTGAGAGCTTTCTGTCTCTCTATTGACAGCCTACGCAACAACCACTTTCAGGCCTGAGAAAGGTAAGTAAAGACATGATAAAAGTAATCCATGTGACTCCAGTGGTTTAACCTCGATATTAATCTCCGAAGCACGTTCAGTCCGAATGCAATGATACGATGTCCTACCCGCATGTCAACGATGTATTTTCAAACCTCCGTGCACCTGCTCGCGCAGACATCACACGTCATCAACACGTGAAGCAAAACAACAAACTTATGTTGCATTCACACCATATACCATAATTTGGAAGAGATGGAAGCCTGTCACGTTATGCTCGGAGCGGTTCATGACTATGTGTTTTAATGGCAACACTATCAATGCCATAACGAATCTGCAGCAGTCAGTTGGTACAGGTCAGTGCTCTTTAAATAGTTTTATGTTCATTATTATTGTAATGTTATTTTCTTTGAGACATGAGGTAGTTTAACGGCATCTCTCGTGGTGCTTGCTTGCTCCCTGCTGTACGCATTTTGAAGGAGGCGTGGCTTTAGAGACGCTCCGAAGGGAGGGTGGGATATAATGCTATTGCTCAGAAAATTGCCTACCCTACCTTTAAGCAGCGAAACTGTTTTCACCATTGATAATAATCAGAAATGTTTCTTGAGCATCAATTCAGCATTTTAGAATGGTTTCTGAAGGATCATTTGACACTGAAGACTGAAGTAATGATGCTGAAAATTCAGCTTTGCATCACAGGAATATGTTAATTAGAGTTATTTAAAATTTTTATTTAAATATTTAGGCTACAATATTAGGGTACAACGGGGCTAAAGGCACAACTTAAGAACATTTTGCTTTATATTACTCCAATAGTATATGATTTCAGAATTTTTTAGGTTGTATTGAACATTTATGGAGCAACATATTTGGTGTGAAAATGGATCATAAAAGTGGTTAAATGTGTAATCAATAATAAATGATGGCACACACTTGAACTTGGTGCATACTTGTTCAAAACTTGAACACTTTAGCAAAGTTTGAACTTTTTTTCCGTTTATTTTGATAAATAAAATAATTCATTTTTGTGCAATAAATTGTTCATTAGTGAGCATAAGAGACATTTAAAAATCTTACCGTCATCAAACGTTTGAACGGTAGTGTATATTAGAGGTATTGTTTAACTGTATTCTCTAAAAAATGTAAGTAAACAAATTACTGTACAGATATAAATTACTGTAACTATGTGCATGTATGTGGGTGTGTGTGTGGGCTGTCTGCTCCGTGGACAGTCTGTGTGTGATCACTGATTCAGGGTACTTCTGCCAATCTGCTCCGCGCACCTGCCCATAGTTACATACCATTCCAAAGCCCCAAGAGCCCGCCAGCTGCTCCCAGAGCTCCTCTACACACACACACACACACACACACACACACACACACACACACACACACACACACACACACACACACACACACACACACACACACACACACACACGCACACATACGTCTGTTGGCTCCCAAAACTTTCCAAACAAGATCATGCAAATCACAACTAAATTAGTAAGAACAGAACTTCAAAGGAACTTTAACATTTCGTCCATACAGTGGTCTATAAATGCAATTTATGGCACTTTATGCCCATTCACACCAAGGGCCCTATTTCAACGATCTGAAACGCAAGTGTAAAAACGCGAAGCGCAAGTAACTTTGTGGGCGGGTCTCGGCGCTGTTGCTATTTTCCCGGCGGGATAAATGGCTCTTGCGCCCGGCGCAAATCTAAAATGGGTTGGTCTGAAGTAGCTTCATTATTCATAGGTGTGGTTTGGGCGTAACGTGAATAAACCAATCCGAGCGTCATCCAACATTCCCTTTAAAAGCAGGTGCGCAAGTTCCATAATGGATTGCTATTATTATGGCGTATTTACCAGGCGCACGCCAGGAGCGGTTCACAGCCGAGGAGACTGATGTGCTTGTAAGAGCAGTGAAAGACAGAGAAGTGAAGTTGTAATGTTGTACATTATGGTAAAGGTGATTTCACAGTCTTTTTTTTTTTTCAGTCTTTCAGTTTTTTCAGTTTTTCAGTCGATTTTTTTTCCTGGTTCTTGACGGACAAACCAATTTGTCAGATGTCCTTATATACATATATGTCTTGCCACTATTGGGCAAACAGGTCTTATCCTTAATTATTACAATTAGCCTGAATCATTTGTAAGCTAGATTTATGCCTATTTTTTCACATCTTCGTGGCACACCACAATGATTTCCGTCATCTCGTGTTAATATTTTTTTAGTGTAACAATTTATGATTTGCAAAAATAACTGTTGCATCTGTGTAGATTACATGAGCAAAGTGTATGCGCGTTGTGCACGCTATACATTATGGTCAAGCATGCGCCCTTAAAATAGCATAATGAACAACGCGCAACGCGCCACTGACTTTAGACTAGGTTTTTTCTGGTCAGTGGCGCAATTGTTTAATGGAACAGCAAAATAGCACCAGGGATTGTTTGCGCCGGAACACGCCTCCTTTTTTGCGCTGAACCGCCCAGGGAGCGCAAGTGCATTCACTAGTTTAGCGACGTGCTTCTGTGAAGGGAAAAGCGCGCTTTGCGCGGGTGCAAAATAGGAATGACACATGCGTCGGTGTACAAAGTCAATTGCGCTGGGTGCAAGATAGGGCCCCAAGAGTGATAAATATAAAGATAACTAGATAAAAATGACTAGTCCATCCCTGGCAAACATTCTGTTCTATAGATGTTCTGTTCTATTCTTTTTTATTCTGCAATTCTTTTACATTATAATGATTTTTAGACATAAAGACCTTATGCGGCAGAGAAACATCTTTAGAATTTTGTATTTGAATTTCCATTTTCGCGGTAGCTCTGTATTTTCTATGGCATCGCTTTTGAAGAGTAATTAACTGGTAAAGTGGATTTACTTATTGTAGAGCTAAAGAAAGTTATCATGAGCATTATAATGTTTGAAGTGGATGTCATAACAAATGTCAGTAGACCGAGAAGATTTTAAAACGAGCAGCATAAATACATAAGATCTTACCTTCATTCTGTGGAAATACATAAGGCTACATATAAGGTATATATATGTATCCCCCTTGGTCTGAAAAATAGCATACTATTTTAGTCATTCTACTTTAAAATGTACTACAATGTGTTAATTGCCATTCCATTTGAATTATTTGTGACCCTGGACCACAAAACCAGTCATACGGGTCAATTTGAAATTTAATAAGCTTTCCACTGATGTATGATGTGTTTGTTTGGATAGGACAATATTTGGTCGAGACACAACTATTTGAAAATCTGGAATCTGAGGGTGCAAAAAAATCTAAATATTGAGAAAATCACCTTTAAATCTTCATGGATCATGATTTTTATTTATAATGCGTAATTATTTTTGGCATAAAAGAAAAATCTATCATTTTGACCCATACCCACTGTTGGCTATTGCCACAAATATACCTGTACGACTTGTGACTGGTTTTGTGTTCCAGGGTCACATTTGTGAAATACATTAGCAGTTAAGTGAAAACTCTTTCCTAGCTTTTTTCAAGTAAATCATTCTCTAAATCTTTGTAACTTGTTATGTGTAATGTCTTCATGTGCAACACTCAGTAACTAATTGCACTCCTGACACAAACATGACCTTCCCTTATAGTCTCACTGCATGTCCAGACGGGCCCAGACGTCAGCTCTGACACCGTTACCCAGCCAAGACAGTCACCAATTATAGCCTGGAATGGGAAACAGAGTTAGCAAGGCCACCTATCGTCTGCCAGGAACAGGTGAACCATGGGACCATCCTCTACCTACAGAAATCTGCTTTTTTTACACATATCCCTGCCTTTACTTACAACATTTTTTTTCTGAAATGGATTTATCTTCAAACTCCACCCAAAAATGAAAATTATGTCACCATTTATTTACCCTCATGTCATTCCAAACCTGTAGACTGACTTTCTTCAGTTGAACATAAAAGGTATTTTGAAGAACGTTGGAGAACATTAGAGCCCATTGACTGCCAATGATAACGATATATATATATATATATATATATATATATATATATATATATATATATATATATATATATATACATATATATATATATATATATATATATATATATATATATATATATATATATATATATATATATATATATATATATATATATATATATATATATATATATATTGGTACTAGGACATTTTAAGCTATGAC
The DNA here is from genome assembly GCF_949357685.1 of Gobio gobio. Classification (NCBI taxonomy): domain Eukaryota; kingdom Metazoa; phylum Chordata; class Actinopteri; order Cypriniformes; family Gobionidae; genus Gobio; species Gobio gobio. The sequence goes on from NC_137103.1 coordinate 22,688,867, forward strand.
ACAACAGGATGTTTTAAAGGTCCCGTTTTTCGTGTTTTTTTTTAAGCTTTGATTGTGTTTACAGTGTGCAATATAACATGTGTTCATGTTTCGCGTGTAAAAAAACACAGTATTTTTCACACAATTTACTTATCTGTATACCGCTGTTTTCACTGTCCTCAAAACGGCCTGAGAATTTCCTTGTTCTATGAAGTCCCTCCTTCAGAAACACGTAACGAGTTCTGATTGTGCCAGCGGTTCCCGTGTTGTGATTCGACAGCAGCTTAGCGCACGTTGCCCGGAAAGGTCACGCCTCTTACCATAACGGAGATGCATGCGCTCAATGATCTCTAAGTACAGCGTCCCTGGGAAAGCCAAACAAAGGTGATTTGACTCCAGGATGAAAATAACAGCGTCTCGACGACATGGCGACAAACAAACTATACAAACGCAACACTTCCTCTTCTCCACGCGGGAGTAACAAGACCACGCCCCCTTTTTCGCGTATTCTTGTGGGCGGAGGTTAGTCAACAAACTGTTCTACTGACGTCATTAAAGCAGGATGTACAGGGATGTAGTCCAAACCGGCCGTTCGCTGTAGGCTTTGAAAGGGAACTTCTGTTACATAAAATATCTCGCTTGGCATTGAACTTTGAGCTTTATAATTTTACAGGTATTATTTATGCTCTAACAGCAACATTACACACTAACTAAAGTTTGAAAAATGGGATCACGAAGAACAGGACCTTTAAAACCTCTTATATGTCAAAAGATCAAGGAAAATTTGATTCCTCATGTCATGACCATTTAATAAAAACATCCGGCATTATTTTTGGTGGAAAAACAACAGAAAATGTACACAAATGTACATTATAAGTCAATATACAGTCAAACCAAAATGTATTCAGACACCTTCAACATTTTTTCACATTATCACAGTTCCGTCGCTCTAGTTTGGAAAATGGTTATCAAATATGACAAGAACTGTTAAACTGTCTCAGAACAAATTAATCTGGATAAAGTCAGATAACTTTGATGGAAAATAATGGATTACAATCAACCAATCAGCTGTCAGCTGTTAAATTTAAGTACAGAATTAGATAATACCAATTTAGGACAACCAATTACCAAGCAATGCTTAATTTTGTTCAGTCTGTGGTGTAAAAGGTCGCATGAGCAATTAAAGAAAAAACATGGCCAGGTCAAAGTATCTGAAAAATGTTGGTCCCAAATTTTTTTAATCAATTTTACTGGTGTACAATTTTATAAATTTTACTGGTGTTTGAATAATTTTTGGTTTGACGGTAGTTAAATTATCCAAATTAACTTCAGGTTGAAACTTGCAACTGTCAATGGTCTATAAGTCTATATCTTTTTAGAAATACTTCCTTTAATTGCAGCTATAGAGTTCAGAAGGGCTTGAATAACAGGAATGACCCTGATGAAAATGTACTACTATAATACCTAAAATTGAATTGTTTCTTCCATTCACCCTACTCACTATCAGTCCAATCAGCTGCTGACTGAACGGACGTAAGAAGCTGAAATGGATCTGTAAGTTTGGAAATTCTCCAGGAGCGCAACAGGAAACAGTATGCCAAACTCAACCCAGGAGCCCAATAATAGAAAGCAGCCCAAGCAGAGCCCTATTAGTGTGTGTCTTTATGTGTGTGTGTGTGTGTGTGTGTGTGCCACTTCAGGAATGTAACAAATGCCCAAACTCCTGAAGGATTCACAAGACTGCAAACATTTTTCTGATCACACTATCAGTTTAAACCTGCAACGAAATGCTAATTCAGAGCAATTACGCTGCAGATTTCCCTCCTTCAGCACTAGCATAATCCGTCAGACAATCCCCACATTTCTCACAATTTTGCAATTTTATGGATAGTCATCCATCACTCACTCTCAGCTTTCAGTCCATGTCGGAAAGAAAGAGAGAAGCCAAAGAACCTCTGCCTATTCTTAGCCCTCTGCTTGAATCATGTCTTTACAATTACACTTTACATTTATTCACTGTGCAGACTCCATTATTCAGATACCCTTATCCAAAAAACATCTCAACAGCCGACCAGAAAAAAAACAAGCACAAGCTGTAAACATGAGTTACCGTTTCTAGTAAACCAACAACAGGTCTCCAAACAGCTGCTGTTTATGAGGAAAGATGTGAGAGAAAATGGCTTGGAGAAAGAGAGGAAGATATCAGTCTTCAGATAACTTCAGAGCAATATTCCTCCACAGGCGATCACAGGAAGGAGGGAGAGAATTCGATTAGACTGTCGTGGTGTCTCAGATGCATTAGCTGATAAAAAAAAATATGTGTGAAAGGCGGGAAAAATACTAATGATGATTGTCTCTGTCCCTTGGGAAAGATGTTGTTCATACACTTGGATCACTTAATCTCTTTAGAGCTGAATATTACCAAGATTACCGATTATAGAAGTAGCAAAATTTGTGCTTCTATTAATTGGACCATTTATGTGTATAAAATTGTAATTATAGTCTTTTAACATTATATTGTAAAGACATCTTTACTAACCATAAATAAACAGCTAATTCATTAAATTCTAACAATGGCACAACAATCTATTATATTCAGTATCCCATTTTAATGAAATTAAAAATCTCCAAATGATGATGCTGAGTGGAGAGAGAAATAGTTCCTATCCTACATTATTTGCTACCACAGCTATATTTTTTTCACTTCAGAGCTTATAATATATTAATCTGCCAAATTCCTGCCATTTTTTTTGCTGCATGGTGTCATGCATCAAAATGTTTACCGATAGCTGATGGAAATGCTAATTATCGATCAAATTTCATTGTGCTGACACAAGTGCTGTTTAATGTCTAACTCATAAATTCTGTTAATACTTGATATTCTTTCATGAAAAACATCATAAATGTTGTGTCATATGACAGAATTACACATCTATGTTGGTCCCATTAAAGCACTGTCCTCAGTGACTCTCTATTTTACAACAATTTGGGATGTTAAAGATATAGAATTTGCACTATTCACAAAATTATTTATTGAAACGTCTCAATGGTTGGTTTCTTTTGTGATACACCAAAACAATAAAAAAATTTAATAATTTGAACTCTTTCCCGCCAGCGTTTTTGAAAAAAGTTGCCAGCCACCGGCAGTATTTGATCGTTTTCACAAAAGTTTCATGGCCCCCAGCATAAATCAATGCAACATATCAAAAGAAAGAACAGACCCTCTGCCTTTAAACAACAACAAAAAGTTGTATTATAGCTTCATGCATTCCTTTATTAACACTTGAATATGGGTTTTAAAAAAGTGAAAAAACAACACAATTTTGAGCAAAAAGCTGAGTAAATCACATATTTGTCAAAGACTACATCCAGATCGGATTCACGATTATCAAAAACATAAATGGAGTAGATTGAGTCCATCATAGTTTGCACAGTCCTAACCTGAGTTCTGAGTCAAACTTGCATTCAGATACATTAAGCAAGTTTGATTGAAATGCTGTTTAATGTTGATGATCGCGTTATTTTACATATGTACCAATAGGATATCGCTTGTTTCTGCTTCTTCTTCGCCTGTGTTTTGATCAAGAGATTCAATACTCTTTCAGAAAATGTGTTATAGCGCCCCCTACCTATAATCCACTTTTGCTAGAGTAACAAAGGAAAAAATGGTCGCCGTGCCAGGCACATGGTCCAAAAGGGTTGTACCTAGTCTCTTAATGAGTCATGGGTGTGTTTTTGGCATAACATGCAATAAACCAATCAGAGTCTCATCTCCCATTCCCTTTAAAAGCCAGTTGCACTTGCACCATGACGTATTCGTTATTTACATGGTGGAATTTGCGAGAGTAAAGACTGAACGCTTCTCCAGAGTGGAATCCTTTTATTTTTAATACTTCAAAATTTTTGTGTGCTGCTGCGTGTCCCTGTGTGTATAATAAACAGAGTGTACGTGCGTTGTGCACCCGTCTATAGGCGCATATTACTAATGTGCCCTTTAAATAACAAAAAAACTGCTCTATTGACTTTAGACCAGGTTTTGTTGGCCAATGGCGCAGTCATTTTCAGTTTCCAACAATGCCAACAATGCGCCTGAACACACCTCATTTTCAGACCAGCACGCCCATGGGCGAACAGATGGGTGCGAGTCCATTTGCACATGAAAATGATAACTGCGCAGGGCTGAAACTCGCAAAAAACACTTGCATCACGCCTGGCGTCGCATTGCACCAGGTGTATGATAGGACCCAAAGTGTTATAGGATCATGATGATGAACTGTTTGATAGTTGCACACACACTGTTTATGTGATGATGTGGAAAGAGAGTAACAGAGTCTGAAACCCAAAAATAACAACTGGCCCACTAAATCAGGTTAATGTGGTGGATTTGTTCCAGGCCTTCCAGATCCACAGTCTAAAGGCATCTATACAACCCATCACTCACTGATATTGCCTTTCTACCACCAACCGTGATACCACATGCACAATTACTCCTGACCTACTTCTATAAAGCTGCATCTGACAACATTTTCTGTGTGTGAATGTAAAGTATTCAGTGATACACTCTTAAACCAGGTACGCACTGCTGCTGCATGCTGCTGAATACGGTTAGCACTCTTCATACCGCTCTGAATGCACAGAGGATTGCTATTTTATGAAAGAGACTTTCTATATCCAAATTTACTCACAATCATTTTGTGTACAGAATTAAATAGAACTGCTAATTCTAAATTCAGTGACAGCAGTTTCAATTGGACACTGAACGCTCATCTGAGGTGCTAATACAACCCCAAAACATTAGCCAATTTTGATTCTCTCCACTATAGAGTTTCTATCCTATTAGCTCTGGAGTCTAGATGAAACAATACCCTCCAGAGAGAGAAAGCCGTTTAAACGCAGCAGCTTAATGAGCATAAACAAAACATGCTGCCTCTGTCGACACTAATTTACTAACAACTGCTGGACATTAATACATCTTTGTTTCAAACTCTTTTGTAACTATTTTTTCACCACATGGAGCATTTTCTAAAACAATATTTCTCAGTGGAGTGTTAGTAGATTGTTAAGCTAGGATATTAGTAGAATAAGTTGACATGTAAAGTTATTTTAGTCAGTAGAATGTCTGCAGGGGGACTATCAAACGAATGTTGTCTACTAATACTCTATTAATGAGAGTTAGTTGACAAGTAGTTGCCATGTTACTTATAGTTAGTAGAATGTCTAAAATGGACCATTGAAATAAAGTGTTACCCTGTACCATTCTACACTGTCAGAAAAAAAGGTACATTGCTGTCACTGGGGCGGTACCCTAAGGTACATAACAAAAAAGGTACTAATATGTACCTTTAAGGTATTAATATGTACCTTTAAGGTACTAATATGCACTCTTAAAGTACTGATATGTACCTTTTGAGGTACTAAAATGTACCTTTCAGGGGTGAGTAAGGTACAAAGATGTACCTTTTCACTTTTGTACCTTAGGGTACCGCCCCAGTGACAGCCCTGTACCTTTTTTTCTGAGAGTGTACCCATTTATTGTCCCTGTGGACACCATCAACATCTGGAGGGGTGGCCCAAGGACCCCTCAGACAGGACAAACATCATTCTGCTTCTATAAAACTTATGAACAAGCAAACAAACTTGCGATCCAAAAATAGCAGAAACATACAGTAGCAGTGCCAAGCATAGATCTAATGACAATGAGACTAATGAGAAAAAAACGCATTTACTTTACATTGTTTTACAGACGAGGACATTACAAAAATACGGTTTTGAGAGTAGGTGTATCAATATCTTCATTCAGCAAGGATGTATTAAATTTATTGAATGTGAGAGTAAAGACATTTATGTTACAAAAGTTTTTATTTTAATTATCCTGTAAAAAATAAGCAGCACAGCTGTTTTCACCATTCTTAATAATAATAAATGTTTCTTGAGCAGCAAATCATCATGTTAGAAATTATTTCTGAAGGATCATGTGACACTGAAGACTGGGGTAATGATGCTGAAATGATGATGAATAAATTATATTTTGAAATATATTACTTAGAAAACAGTTATTTGAAATTGTAATAATATTTCACAATATTGCTGAACTATTACACATACATAAATGCAGCCATGTTGAACATAAGAGACTTCTTTCAAACACATCAACAAATCTAACAACACCATACTTTGTTTGGTACTGAACATCGTTTTTTTTTTAATGTAAAATTATTTTGACTTTAAAGGATGTAACTAAATATCCCAAACTGTTAAAGTTCAAACATTAGTCATAGTTATTGCCCTATACTAACTTGAACTCTAAATCGAACCCTAGTCTTAAAATGACTTGAATTTTCAGAATAACCTTGAACTATGTTATTTATAAATAATTTCTCATGTGCATGTCCAGTTTTGTCCCCAAACTTTGTGGGTGTGGACAGTTTTGTACCCAAAGTATAGCAATATATCCCATAGACACACTGAAACACACTCACCTCATAATCCTGTTCTCTTCTTTTCTTGCTGTGAATATAATCCAGAGATCTTTTACATCGCTCCACACACTTCCTTGCTCTCTTTGTATATCTTATGCACAGAGAGCTCTGTGATTTAAGCTGCTTCCACTTCACAGAGCTCCCATGGGCTAGTGTCTTCCACAACTAACTCATCTGATAGACTGAGCCGTATCAGAGAGAATGAGAGAGAGAGAGAGAGAGAGAGAGAGAAAGAGAGAGGGGGGGGGGGGGTCACAACGGGATCCAATTTGATGAGAATGAGTCTGTATTAAAAAAAAAAGTAGGGGACATTCATCAGAACAGAGCTGTATGCTAGATGAACTGAGAAAGACAGACACTCCAAAGCTCTGATTACATCTGCTTAGCAAAGAGCAGCTGCTCTGAAACAGTGGCACAGGACTTCTGCTGGCCGTAGCGGGGGAGGGGAAGCGAGGCACGAGGGGTGCTGAAATGTGTAACGTACCCATACATACAGTATACACACATTATGTACTTCAGTTAACAAACAAACAGAGCAGGACATGAGAGGTTTGCTGTAGATTGGTAAGCTACACTCATCTTCACTTAGACTGTTTTAACGTTCACAGGACTGTTGTTGGTCATCATCTGCATAACAAAGACACTTAACCCTTTTAAACTGGCAAAAAGACAGAGAAGCGATGAGAGTGAGGGAGAAAGTTTTGAATTCACACAAAACTTTAGTTGTACAAAAACAAAAATATATATAAATAATATATAATATATTCATTGAAATATATATACACACTAGCCTTGTTTGGTACACCTAGTACTGGGTTGTACTCGCTTTTGCCTTCAGAACTGCCTAAATTCTTCATGGCATAAATTCAACAAGGTTCTGGAAAAATTCCTCAGTGATTTTGGTCCATATTAACATGAAAGCATCGCACAGTTGCTGCAGATTTGTCGGATGCACATCCATGATGTGAATCTCCTGTACCAGCACATCCAAAGGTGGTCTATTGGATTGAGATCTGGTGACTGTGGAGGCCATTTGAGTATAGTGAATTCACTGTCATGGTCAAGAATCCAGTTTGAGATGATTTGAGCTTTGTGCCATGGCGTGTTATCCTGCTGGAAGAGGTCAGAAGATGGTACACTGTGGTCATAAAGGGATGGACATCTGCAACAAAAATCAGGCTGTGGTGTTTAAACGATGCTCAATTGATACTGAGGGGCCCAACGTGTGGCCAGAAAGTATCCCCCACACCATTACACCACCAGCACCAGCCTGAACAGTTGATACCAGGCACGATGGATCCATGCATCCATGTTGTTTACGCCAAATTTTAACCCTACTATCTGAATGTCGCAGCAGAAATCAAGGCAACATTTTTCCAATCTTCTATTATCCAATTTTGTTAAGCCTGTGCAAATTGTAGCCTCAGTTTGCTGTTCTTATCTGACAGGAGTGGCACCGGTGTGTCTTCTGCTGCTGTAGTCAATCTGCTTCAAGTTTTGATGTGTTGTGCATTCAGAGAAACTCTTCTACAGACCTCGGTTGTAACGAGCGGTTATTTGAGTTTCTGTTGCCTTTCTATGAGCTCGAATCAGTCTGGCCATTCTCCTCTGACCTCTGGCATCAACAAGGCATTTTCTCAAGAAATTGCCGCTCACTGCATATTTTCTCTTTTTCGGACCACTCTCTGTAAACCCTAGAGATATTTGTGCATGAAAATCCCAATGGATCAACACTTTCTGAAATACTCAGGCCAGCCCGTCTGGCACCAACAACCATGCCACGTTCAAAGTCACTTAAATCACCTTTATCCCCGATTCTGATGATCATTTTGAACTTCAGCAGATCATCTTGACCATGTCAACATGCCTAAATGTATTGAGTTGCAGCCATGTGATTGGCTGATTAGATATTTGCGTTAATGAGCTGTTGAACAGGTGTACCTAAAAGGACCTGTGAGTGTGTGTGTGTGTGTATGTATATGGAAATCAAAATTAGCGAACAATTTATAAACACTTGATACTTGATTTTTTCTTCATCACTCAAAATTTAAAGCAATTCTAATTGTGGGTATACCACTGTTCTACTAGTATGTTTTACTAAATAACCAAGTACCTCAACAAAATCTTTTATTTTGTGGAAAACACAGTGATCAAAATTAGAGAACAATGGCCACTGTAGCACGAAAGAGAATTAAAACGAAACATTTTGAGGGTACAGCTGTCAAGAATTAATAGGAAGTGTAGAGGCCCTGAATGACTTCAGGACATCACTGGTTTCTCACACAGCTCTGGTGTGATCTTGGTCCACTCTTCTTCCAGTCTCTTACACAGTTCGGTAACTGTAGTTCGAGTTCGTTCTTCATAATTTCGCCATAATTTTGTCGCCAAAGGATATTCCAGAGATTTTCAATTGGGTTTTGATCAGGACTCTGGGCTGGCCATTTTATTATTTCAATGTCTTAGCTTCAAGGAACTGCTTTTCCCATTTTGCAGTGTGACTGGGGTTATTGTCTTGCATAAAAATTGCGGGCTGATTAGAAGATGCTCGCAGGGAGGGAACCACATGTTGCAGAATGAGGTTCTGATTAACATTTGGATTTGGACAAGCGGCCCAATTCCTGCTGCAGAAAACATTCCCCATACCAGGACACTTTCTCCTCCACCTTTCCCTGACTTCTTTCTCCAGTTTGACGCCGAACATAATTTACCATTGGACCCATAGAAATTAAACTTTCTCTCATTACTTTGGACAAGTGAACTTTGGACCAGTTCTCCTCTGTCCACACAACATGCTCCTAGCCTTCTGATTATATCTGCTGATGAGAGGCTTGGACGCTGCAGAGTGGAGTTTCAGGCCACATTCTCTTAAAAGGCGAGACACTGTATGCCGAGACATTCCTTAACATGTTCAGCACTGAACTGGCGAGCAGTTCCAGCTGCAGTGTTGAACCAATTTCCCATTGAGAGCCTCTGCATTATCCTGTCCTTTCAAGCATTTGTCTTACATGGACAACCAGCCTTTTGGGGGGACTTGAATTAATTAGTGTCATTGTAAAGCTGCGATATTCTAGAAATCAGCGATTTGGAACAACCAACTTCTTGCAATGTTTGAAAAGGTCATCCCTTTGGCTTTCATTTGGACAACCTGCTATTGCAGGGTTTCAGTCACCTTAGAGAGGCTCGCCATCTTGCAAAGTCAGTAAAAATTGGAAAGTTATCTTAACAGGAATGCTTACAGATAAATGGGGTTTCTCAGATAATTAAGGAAATTAGCAGCAGGTGCCAGATTAACACCGATAACTGGGAGGTATCTTATGCCGAGTTTACACTGCCAGATTTTAGCCCCAATTGTCGACAGGTTTTGTGAAATCGCAGACAAATGCCCGAAAATCATAGGCAAATCGTTCACGCGAGTGACAATCACGCAGTGTGAATTATCAAAGACGCGCACGCGAGCTCACGTTGTTTCCTTGTCACTTCTTGCCTGTGTTTGGTAGTGAAACGTGGTTTGCAGACGGGACAGAGTTGTCGGCGATTCTTCCTCTTGTACAGTCATGCAATGTGAAACCCCAGATAGTCACGCAGTGTGAAAAGAGAAGTGATCTGATGAGTTTGAAAATCATGCAGTCTGAACTTGGCATGAGGGTACATTTTAATTTGATTTGAAACTCACCATGAAGCTGCAATTCCTCTCCATAACAAGTCCCTCTTACCGAGATTTTCGTAGTCGCTGTGGCGTTTGTCATAAAGTTCTTTGTTCAGACACCAAAGAGACCAGCAGCTCTACATTCATCTTGCCTCGCCTACCTACTTCCTCTTCGTCGTCTTCTTCTTAGGTATCAATGTGTGCTCAGCAAGACCGTTTTGTGCTTGAGCGCCACCAAGTTGTGTTTTACTTTAACTTCAGCAGCTCCAGGCACGTGAACCAAAACCCCAATCTAATTTAATTATTTTTTTTTTAATTATGCTTTTACACCTGCCTTTTTGCGCATCGGTGTGCACACTCACATTGGCGCCCTTAGTTTAGTCATGAGGCGTTAAGCGTCGACGTTAAGCACGCACGATAATTGTCCCGGTGTGAACAAGCCTTTATACGACAACAATGTAGGGTACTAAAAACGAAAAGGTTTTCCTTTGCGTTTTTGTGCACAGATGACAATGTTGTCAAAGTGATCCCTATTCACACGGATCCACGAAAACGACTAAAAATGCTGTATTATTCATGCTAGGCCAGTAGTTGGCGATGTCATTTTGTAAAGAAAAAGTACGTGCTTATAGACATATGATGTAACCGTTTTCACAAAATGACGATGTTGTAGTTTACACAGAGACGATAACAATATAGTTTCCAAAAACTTGCACTTTAAAACCCATTTTCAAAAGTTTGCGTTTTCAGGCTGTTGTAGTGTAAATAAAAGGCGTGCAAACAGTCCCTAAAAGTGTTCTCTGATTTTGATCAGAATTCTTCATCTTCTTCTTTGCTCTGGTTGGTTGTGGCGCTCATGGCGCTATCCGATTGCGTGCAGAGGGAATTTGAAAGACAACTGTTTATCCCGCCCCTCGGATTGACCCCTGTCAATGGTGAGTTTCCAGACCCAACATCTTGATGTGGGTCTGGCTTGTCAGGCTACTTCGAAATATATTGAACTTGTGAAATATGCTTATGAAATGAAAACTATGAAAAATAAATAAATATTAGACCAAAAGTACATCAAATATGTTCACACAATTGACATAATTTTGTTTTGTGTGGTGAATTATTGGTTACTGACAGCATTAAACAATTATAAAAAGTAATATATAAAATAAAATGTCACACATTTGTAAATGTGTTGACATAATTTTGTTTTGTGTCGTGAATTATTGGTTACTGACAGCCTTAAACAATTATAAAAAGTAATATCCATCCATCCATCCATCTTCTTCCGCTTATCCGGGGCCGGGTCGCGGGGGCAGCAGTCTAAGCAGAGATGCCCAGACTTCCCTCTCCCTAGACACTTCCTCTAGCTCTTCCGGGGGGACACCGAGGCGTTCCAAGGCCAGCCGGGAGACATAGTCCCTCCAGCGTGTCTTTGGTCTTCCCCGGGGCCTCCTCCTGGTTGGACATGCCCGAAACACCTTCCCAGGAAGGCGTTCAGGAGGCATCCGGAACAGATGCCCGAGCCACCTCAGCTGTCCCCTCTCGATGTGGAGGAGCAGCGGCTCTACTCCGAGTTCCTCCCGAGTGACTGAGCTTCTCACCCTATCTCTAAGGGAGCGCCCAGCCACCCTGCGGAGAAAGCTCATTTCGGCTGCCTGTATCCGGGATCTTGTCCTTTCGGTCATGACCCAAAGCTCATGACCATAGGTGAGAGTAGGAACGTAGATTGACCGGTAAATCGAGAGCTTCGCCTTACGGCTTAGCTCTTTCTTCACCACGACAGACCGGTACATCGACCGCATTACTGCAGAAGCTGCACCGATCCGTCTGTCAATCTCCCGTTCCATCCTCCCCTCACTCGTGAACAAGACCCCTAGATACTTAAACTCCTCCACTTGGGGCAGGAACTCTCCACCAACCTGGAGTGGGCAATCCACCCTTTTCCGACTGAGGACCATGGCCTCGGATTTGGAGGTGCTGATCCCCATCCCAGCCGCTTCACACTCGGCTGCAAACCGTCCCAATGCATGCTGAAGGTCCTGGTTAGAAGGGGCCAACACGACAACGTCATCCACAAAGAGCAGAGACGAAACCGTGTGGTCCCCAAACCTGACACCCTCCGGCCCTTGGCTGCGCCTAGAAATTCTGTCCATAAAAATTATGAACAGAACCGGCGACAAAGGGCAGCCCTGCCGGAGTCCAACATGCACCGGGAACAAGTCTGACTTACTGCCGGCAATGCGGACCAAACTCCTGCTTCGGTCATACAGGGACCGGACAGCCCTCAGTAAAGGACCCCGGACCCCATATTCCCCCAGCACCCTCCACAGGACGCCGCGAGGGACACAGTCGAATGCCTTCTCCAAATCCACAAAACAAATGTGGACTGGTTGGGCAAACTCCCATGAACCCTCCAGCACCCTGTAGAGGGTATAGAGCTGGTCCAGTGTTCCGCGACCAGGACGAAAACCACACTGTTCCTCCTGAATCCGAGGTTCCACTATCGGCCGGATTCTCCTCTCCAGTACCCTGGCATAGACTTTCCCGGGGAGGCTGAGAAGTGTAATCCCCCTATAGTTGGAACACACCCTCCGGTCCCCCTTCTTAAAAAGAGGGACCACCACCCCGGTCTGCCATCCCAGAGGCACTGTCCCCGACCGCCACGCGATGCTGCAGAGGCGTGTCAGCCAAGACAGCCCCACAACATCCAGAGACTTGAGGTACTCAGGGCGGATCTCATCCACCCCCGGTGCCTTGCCACCGAGGAGTTTCTTAACCACCTCGGTGACTTCAGCCCGGGTGATGGACGAGTCCTCCTCTGAGCCCCCAGCCTCTGCTTCCTCAATGGAAGACGTGACGGCGGGATTGAGGAGATCCTCGAAGTATTCCTTCCACCGTCCGACAACATCCCCAGTCGAGGTCAACAGCCGCCCATCGCCACTGTAAACAGCGTTGGTAGGGCACTGCTTCCCCCTCCTGAGGCGCCGGACGGTTTGCCAGAATCTCTTCGAGGCCAGCCGATAGTCTTTTTCCATGGCCTCACCGAACTCCTCCCAGGCCCGAGTTTTTGCCTCCACGACCACCCGGGCTGCAGTCCGTTTAGCCTGTCGGTACCTGTCAGCTGCCTCAGGAGTCCCACAAGCCAGCCAGGCCCGATAGGACTCCTTCTTCAGCTTGACGGCATCCCTTACTTCCGGTGTCCACCACCGGGTTCGGGGATTGCCGCCTCGACAGGCACCGGAGACCTTGCGTCCACAGCTCCGAGCAGCCGCTTTGACAATGGAGGTGGAGAACATGGTCCACTCGGACTCAATATCTCCAGCCTCCCTCGGGATCCGGTCGAAGCTCTGCCGGAGGCAGAAGTTGAAGATCTCTCTGACAGGAGACTCGGCCAAACGTTCCCAGCAGACCCTCACAGTACGTTTGGGTCTACCGAGTCTATCCAGCTTCCTCCCCCGCCATCGGATCCAACTCACCACCAGGTGGTGATCAGTTGACAGCTCCGCCCCTCTCTTCACCCGAGTGTCCAAGACATACGGCCGCAGATCAGATGAAACGACCACAAAGTCGATCATTGACCTACGACCTAGGGTGTCCTGGTGCCATGTGCACTGATGGACACCCTTATGCTTGAACATGGTGTTCGTTATGGACAAACTGTAACTAGCACAGAAGTCCAATAACTGAACACCACTCGGGTTCAGATCAGGGGGGCCGTTCCTCCCAATCACGCCCCTCCAGGTTTCACTGTCATTGCCCACGTGGGCGTTGAAGTCCCCCAGTAGAACGACGGAGTCCCCAGTCGGAGCACTCTCCAGCACCCCTCCCAGAGACCCCAAGAAGGTCGGGTACTCTGCACTGCTGTTTGGCCCGTAGGCACACACAACAGTGAGAGACCTATCCCCGAGCCGAAGCCGCAGGGAAACGACCCTCTCGTTCACCGGGGTAAACTCCAACACATGGCAGCAGAGCTGGGGGGCTATAAGCAAACCCACACCAGCCCGCCGCCTCTCACCATGGGCAACTCCAGAGTGGTAAAGAGTCCATCCCCTCTCGAGGAGTGTGGTTCCAGAGCCCAAGCCATGCGTGGAGGTGATTCCGACTATCTCTAGTCGGAACCTCTCAACCTCACGCACAAGCTCAGGCTCTTTCCCCGCCAGCGAGGTGACATTCCATGTCCCAAGAGCCAGTTTCCGTGTCCAGGGATCGGGTCGTCTCGGCCCCCGCCTTCGACTGCTGCCCGATTCGCTTTGCACCGGCCCCTTACGGTCCCTCCCGTGAGTGGTGGGCCCACGGGAAGGTAAAAAAAAAAAAAAAAAAAAGTAATATATAAAATAAAATGTCACACATTTTTAAATAATAAAAAGTTATATATAAAATCAATTGCTTATGAAATGAAAACTATGAAAAATAAATAAATATTAGACCAAAAGTACATCAAATATGTTCACACAATTGACATAATTTTGTTTTGTGTGGTGAATTATTGGTTACTGACAGCATTAAACAATTATAAAAAGTAATATATAAAATAAAATGTCACACATTTGTAAATAAAATAAATATAAAAAATAAATAAATTTGTACCATTTCCACTTCTCTAGCCGACAGCACTTTTCTGAAATTATTTCTGAATCATCTCCAAGATGAGTTTCAGCAGCACAGATGCTACCTTTCCCAGAGATCTCATTCCTGTTCTCCAGCTGCTACAGCTTTGCTTTTTGCCTAGTTCAACTTGGCTAAAGATATGACACTAAATTCCTAAATGATTGACTATAAAATTTGTCAATCTCTTTGGCACTTAACTAAGATGGATGTCACGTGTGAAGATAATACACATAAAATGAAATAGCAGCACAGACAGACATCAGTCAATATATAGCATAACATTTAACATCTCTGTGTAATTCCTCCAATAATTTTAAATGGGCCACTCATAACATTTTTAAAGGAATGTTCTCTGTGGGCAGCAATTATGGCATCCTGTCATTAACCACAAAAAAACACTTTGACTTGTGACATTCATTTAAGTGTGTCATACATTTAAATTATTTAATTTTAATCCTTGGGTCCATTTATAAAGTTAGAAAAGTGTTTGCTCTAAAACCAGCTGTAATTAATATTTTATGCACATCTTCCACCTTCTCTGAACCCTGAACAGACTGTGTTCAGAATAGAATTCAGAGCTCCCTACTTAGTCAATAAAGTGCATACTGTACACTGTACACTGCATACATCTTCTTTTACCACATTCTCGGTTTTGACTCTTTTCTCTCAAATATTTTGCAGGTCTCATTTGTGTCTACTTTTGTTTCTCCATTGTAGGAGAAACATCTGAAATGCTGTTGATACTAAAAAGAGAGATGTGACCCTGGACCACAAAACCAGTCACAAGTTGCACGGGTATATTTGTGGCAATAGCCAACAATACATTGTATGGGTCAAAATGATAGATTTTTCTTTTATACCAAAAATCATTAGGATTAAAGGTGCACTATGTAAAATTGTTTGAGTAAAATATCCAAAAACCACTAGGCCAGTGTTATATATTTTGTTCAGTTGAGTACTTACAATATCTCAAATGTTTCCAACTATTTGTAAATCGTGAGAAATTGCTATTTTAACCAAGGAATCGGGACGTGTAAGGGAGTCGCCTGTCAATTGTGCCATATCTGCGTTACCCTCGGTTTCCGGTTTTATTTTGCAGAAACGCTTTACTCTTACTGCAGTGTGAACAAGTCATAGCAGCCGCCGAGCGAACGCACAGAGTAACGTCATAACATCATTTTCAACACACTCAGATATATCTAAAATGATAAACAGAGCTGCGTTACCTCATTCTTATAACCGGAAAACCGGAAGTGGCGCCGGCGACTGTGTCATAATAAAAGTCCCACCGCTCTTCTCATTAACAATGGCTCCAGCGGCCTTGCTCAGCTCCACAACACTCGGCCCTGCTCCGCTTCTACAGTAACGTTAATAATTGAATCCATGAACATGATTTCTGCCCGAGTCCTATCCCGTTTCTGTTCCACCGGCTGTGAGGTGAAGACCACATGTCTCAAGATTCTGCGCACAAACGCGGCGTCATCAAACTACGCCTTTGTTTTGAACAGGTCGACCTCTAGTGGACGGAAAAGTTACAGATTTACCTTTAAGCAAAGATCATGTTCCATGAAGATATTTTATTAATTTTCTACTGTAAATATATCAAAAATGTATTATTATTGGTAATATGCGTTGCTAAGGAATTAATTTGAACAACTTTAAATGTGATTTTCTCAATATTAAGATTTTTTTACACCCTCAGATTCCAGATTTTCAAATAGTTGTATCTCGGCCAAATATTGTCCTATCCTAACAAACCATACATCAATAGAAAGCTTATTTATTCAGATGATGTATATATCTCAATACCTTTGTGACTGGATTTGTGGTAAAGCAACCACTGAGCAATACATTTTTCCTCTGGGTACTTGCAATTTGTTATTCTCAACAGTGGTCAGTAATGACCTGAGTAGCTGTGCTTTGAGCTAAGAATACTTATACACCCACCCATTATGGCATTCATTATTTGAAATAACCTTTCCTCCCTTTCATCACCCACTCATCCTCATTATTACTATCACTTTGGGCTTCCTGGACAAGCGTGACAAGCAAGTTGCTAACTAATTACTGAAAATAAATATTTTTCTTATATTATTCATCATTTTAAGAGTCAGATTTGTTGGGCACATTCAACCTAAATATCACAAGAGATTATAAGACGTTCAATGAAGGTCTAAATAATAATAATAATAATAATAATAAAAATAATTATAGTATAAATGTATATAGCTTATTGTTCAAATATACAAACATTTCTAAATAGGGATAAAACATACCCCCCCCCCGGAGTTTTAGTTTCATGTTAACAAATTCCTTTGATCTATGTTGTTCCGTTCTCCCCCAGCACTCAAATCTATTTTTTAAGCCTTTCATTCCCGTAGTGGTGTAAAACTATTTTCTCAAGCATACAGCATACAAATTCTTCTAGGCAGAAATACTGCAGTTGAGAATTTGATTGCAATTCATTATCCTGCTGAACACATAAAAAATGAGTGAGTTTAGCGTTATTGTTTTGGGTGGGATATTACACAGTAAAAGCATGCACTTTTAAATTGTTTCATGAAAAAGAGTTTCAATCATCTTTCTTTATTTGAAATGCGATTCCGAGAGCGCATGTAGGTTGTCAGTGGAAAAACAAAATCAGTTATCTGGCATGAGTGCATGTGTGTTTAGAGTACAGTCCTTAAAGGATACATAACACACACAGTTTTTGCCAATCTCATGTTAATCTTGAGTACCTATAGAGTAGTATTGCATCCTTCATATCTCAGAAGAATCTTTAATTTTATCATATTTATAAAAGACAGATACGCTGTACCGATTCTTTCCGAAAACAGCCGAGCTTGTGGAGGTGGGCAGTGGGCAGAGCTAAAGAGTCACGAGAACACACACACACACACACACACACACACACACACACACACACACACACACACACACACACACACACACACACACACACACACACACACACACACACACACACACACACACACACACACACACACACATGCACACACACGCACACACACACAAACACACACACACACACATGCTTGTTTTTGTGAAATGTGAGGACATTCCATAGGCGTAATGGTTTTTATTTTTTGGAATACTTTATTTTCAGTTTTTCAGTTTACAAAAACAAAACAAAAAACAGAAGAACAAGTAGAAAATAAATAAATAAATCCCCCCTCCCCCCTCCCCAAAAGGGTGCTCCAATATTCTATATAAAATATGTAATGTAGCAATGCCTTCGAGGTCAGTCACATTCTAACCTCACATTATCCACATAATCCAGGTAGGGTTGCCATATTTTAATGAAGGTCTTGTATCCTTTTCTAAGGCTATATGTTATTTTTTCTAGAGGCACACATCTATTCATTTCTAAATACCACTTAGTTATAGATGGAGGGGAATCAGATTTCCATGTGACAGCAATGCATTTTCTAGCCACTGCCAGAGCTATCTCCAGAAAATGTTTCTGATACTTGTTTAACATCTTATCAATTTTCATGAAGTTCCCCAGCAAACAAAATTCTGGGTCAACCGGTAATGAAATTTGTGTAATCTTAGTCAAGACACTACAAAAGTCAATCCAGAAATCTCTTACTTTTACACACAACCAAGTACAGTGTAGGAAGGAGCCCACCTCTATTGAACAGCGGAAGCATGCATCAGATAGCGCAGATTTGAACTTATGAATCTTCTCCGGAGTTAAATACAATTGATGAAGGAAATTATAATGGATAAGTCTATACCGTGCATTAATAGTGGCAGATAAACTGTCTTTACACAACTCTGACCAAAGCTGGTCTTCAATTGTGGTATTTAAGTCTGATTCCCATTTTCCTTTAGACCTATACAAATCAGGTTTAGGACATTCAGATATCAACAAAGAGTACACTCCAGAAATAAGTTTAGATGGTCCACTTTCTTGCATCAATTTCTCCATTTCCGTGAGCTTGGGCAGAGTCATGCTGTTGTTCAAAGTGCTCCTCAAAAAGGATCGCAGTTGAAGATAGCAAAAGAAAGTATTGCTGGGAAGGTTATATTTCCTCCTTAATTGTTCAAAGGACATGAAATGTCCATCTTCATAACAGTCCTCCAATGTGTGAATTCCACTGTGATGCCATGCCTCCAGGATCTTGTTATTTACAGTCATCGGGATAAGCTCGTTTTGATTTAAAGGTGACTTTGGTGACAGTCTTATCTCCTTGCCAATGGTCTTATGTACATCATACCAAAGTTTAATAAGGTGTAACAGAATTGGGTTATCAGTTTTTCTTGATAAAATTCGGTAGTTATATTTGTACACAAATTCGCTAAAGGAGTTATCTTTCAGGGAGTGGAATGCGATATAAACCCAGGATGGAATTGTGTCTTTCTCAGATATAGACCAAAGAAATCTCATTTGGGCAGCAAAATAATATTTTCTAAAATTGGGTAATTGTAGTCCCCCAGACTGATAGTTCCATGTTAATTTCTCCAAAGATATCCTTGGTACCTTGTTGTTCCAAATGAACTGTCTAATATTTTTATTAAGTGTTTTGAAAAAGTTTTGGGGTAATGGAATAGGTAATGATTGAAAAAGATACTGCAATCTTGGTAGGATATTCATTTTAATGCAATTAATTCTCCCGATCAAAGTGATGGGGAGACCAATCCATCTACGCAGATCCTCCTCAATTTTTTTGAGTATTGGACAATAATTCAATCTATAAAGATTTTTTAAGTTATTATCCACAACTATACCAAGATATTTTATTCCAGTTGGGGCCCATTTGAATGCGGATGTACCTTGATACGCATGATAATTAAATGTTGTTAAGGGGATTATTTCACTTTTGTCATAGTTTACTTTGTATCCTGAAACAGTACTATAGGTATCTAATAAATCCTGTAGTCGAGTGAGAGAATGAGAAGGGTCTGTTAAATATAAAAGAACATCGTCAGCAAATAAGTTAACTTTATGGGTTATCTGTCCAACCTTAAAGCCCTTTATATCAGGGTCCCTTCTAATTGCTTCCGCCAAAGGTTCAATGGCTAAGGTAAACAGACTCGGGGACAGCGGGCATCCCTGACTACTGGACCTATGTAACGAAAATGGGGATGAAATTTGTCCATTAGTAATCTTTGCCTTGGGGTTATAATATAAGGTTCTCACCCAGTTGATAAATATATGTCCAAAACCAAATTGAGTTAATACCTTAAATAAGTATGGCCATTCCAACCTATCAAAGGCTTTTTCCGCGTCTAGCGCCTCCGCTATTGTGCGGTCTGGCCTTGATTTTGCTAAATGAATTATATTGAAAAATCGACATAAATTATTGGCAGATAGTCGTTTTTGGATGAAGCCGCTCTGATCTGGATTAATTATTTTTGGTAATACCAGGCTAAGCCTATTTGCTAACACTTTAGAGATCAATTTATAATCTGAGTTCAATAATGAAATAGGCCTATAAGAGGCACATTTTAGTGGATCTTTATCTTTTTTTAAATATAACTGTAATTATAGCGGTCGTGAAGGATTCGGGAAGCCTATGTGTCTTAGATGAAAGGTTTATTACATCCATAATCAGTGGGGTGAGTAAATCTTTAAATTCCTTATAGAATTCAGGTGGGAAACCATCTTCTCCTGGGGATTTATTAGATTGAAGTGAATTGAGGGCTTTTATTATTTCTACCTGCGTGAAGGGGAGGTCCAAATTTATTTTATCTTCTTCACTAATTTTTTGTAGTTCGATTCTAGATAGAAAATTGTCTATATGGGTCAAATCTTTAGGTAACTCTGACTTGTACAAATTTGAATAAAAGTGTTTAAATGTATCATTAATTTCTGTTGGACTATACGAGATAGATCCTGTTTCAGTTTGAATAGCATTAATATTTCTAGCGTTTTCCTCTGCTTTCAATTGCCAGGATAATACTTTATGTGCTTTCTCTCCCAATTCATAATACCTCTGTCTAGTTCTTAAAATGGCTCTTTCAATTTTGTATGTGTCTAATGTGTTGTATTGGAGTTTTTTCTGAACTAAGGATTGATATGTGTCAGAAGAACCATTTCTTTGATAATCTTTTTCTAGAAGTAAGATTTCTTTTTCTAATTTGTCAATATCTTCTGTGTGTTGCTTTTTCAGACCTTTTGTAAAGGAGATTATTTGCCCTCTCAGATAGGCTTTCAACGTATCCCATAAAATAAAGCTATCAGGGGAGGAGGCACAGTTTATTTCACAAAACAATTTAATCTGGTCTCTTATGAATGTGCAAAAATCAGTTCTTTGAAGGAGAGTGGGATTAAGGCGCCACCTATATGGTGTTTTGGGTTTATTTGTAAACAAAATGGACAAAGTCAGTGGTGAATGATCCGATAACGTTCTTGATAAATATTCAGAGTCTAATACTCTATGGAATAATTGGGTGGATATTAAGAATAAATCGATTCTAGTATGAGATTTATGAGGGCAAGAATAAAAGGAATAATCCCGGGTCTGAGGGTGCATCCGCCTCCAAATGTCTATTAAATTTAGATCTTTCATAAATGTTTGAGTTGTCTTGGCTGCTTTTGAGTTTGAGATGGCCTTTGTTGATTTGTCCATTATAGGATCTAGGCAAAAGTTGAAGTCCCCTCCTATAAGTATGTTTTGTTGTCCCCCCGCAGCCTTTAGAAATATATTTTGCATGAATAATTCATCATCATAAATAGGTGCATATAAATTTAGGAGTGACCATTGTTCTGAGAATATTCTACAATTAATAAAAACATAGCGTCCTGTGGAGTCAATATCAGTATCAAGTATTTCCAAAGGTGTATTTTTATTTATTAAAATGGCTACTCCTCTGGCTCTTGAATTGAATGAAGATGACACTACCTGCCCCACCCATTCTCTCTTTAATTTTTTATGTTCCTGCGCAGTGAGGTGAGTTTCTTGTAGGAAAACTAAATCTACTTTTAACTTTTTAAGATATGTCAAAACCCTTTTTCTTTTAATCGGCCCATTCAATCCTTTCACATTAAAACTGACAAATTTCAATACTCTATCCATTATGTTCTTTTCTATTTATGAGCTTTATTCGACCTCTCACAATATTACCATAGGCAGAGAAAATGTAAGCTTGTAAGCAACAAATAAATGGAGCACCCAAACAAAAAAGAAAACTACCCCAAAAACGAACTATAGAACCCCCTAGTGCCATCTTCAAAAAATGTGGCACACCTCCCTTCATCTATAAAGGTCTTGTATCCGTGAACAACTAATCTATCTTATATCTAAAGTCTTCTGCCCCCCAGGGGCTCTCCGCTATATAATATAGAATATTATATAAAACACTCAAACGTAGAACTGACTATAATAAGGTAACCCTTCAAGTAGGTTAACATAGAACAATGTCATAAAATTGTGATGTCTTATAGTTTGCACAGTGGCTAAGGTTAAGAAGGTGCATCAGGTCACTTGTTTGCTCTTCTCTTCAGTTTTCAAGTGTTCGCTCTCACAAACGCTGCCGCTTCTGTTGGCGTTTTAAATGTTTTCTTTTTCCCATCTGAGAGCGTTACCCTCAGGGTAGCAGGATAAAGCAACGCAAACTGAATACCTTTGGACTTCAGCTCTTTCTTTACCCGATCATATTCCTTTCGGCGCTTCACCAAGTTGGCACTTAGATCGGGAAAAAACATCACCGGCGAGTTCTCATACAATATGGGGCCGTTGCTTTCCCAGATAATTTTGCTGCCGTACGGAGTATCTTCTCTCGATCTTGGTATTTCAGTAGGCGTATCAACACAGCCCTGGGTCTTCCCTCCGCAGGTGGTCTTGGCGCGAGCGTTCGATGTGCTCGCTCTATTATTAGCGGCTCGGGAAAGTGTTCTTGACCCAATATCGTCGGAAGCCAATTGGCGAAAAAAGTGACCGGGTCACTCCCCTCACAGCCTTCACGCACGTTAAGAACGCGGATATTATTGCGTCTGCTGTAGTTCTCAAGTGACTCAACTTTCTCCATCAAATATTCATTGTCCTTAGTCAACTTGATCACTCGCGAATCCAGTTCGGCGACCTGATCCTCCGCTGCCCCGATGCGATCTTCCGCTTCAGTGACGCGTGATGTCAGATTATCAAGCATAGACTTTAACCCCGATATGGATTCGTTAATCTCTGCCGTTTTGGTATCCAGCTTGTTGGAAAGGGCCAGGTTCCCACTTCGTATCTCTTGAAGTATAAGAGCGTCCCCAGTAGGCTGTGCTTGTCCGTGCGCCATCTTGCCGATGCTAGCTTCTTGTTGTTGGTCTTCCTTCTCGCGCGAAGTATGTGCACTCGTCGAGTTAGTTTGCTTATTTCTAGATCTCAGAGCCATTACGCGGTAGATCAATCAGAGTAAAAGAATAGTCTTTCTTTTTTTTGAAGGGTTAAGAGTGTTTTAAGAATAAAGACTCGGAGAGCATCCAGGAACGCGTCCTTCTAGCTCGGCTGCATCACGTGACCCCGCGTAATGGTTTTTATACCGTACAAACCGTATTTTCTATCCCCTTACACTGCCCCTGCCCCTAAACCTACCCATCACAGGAGACTGTGCAGTTTACTTTCTGTGAAAAAATACCTTGTTCTGTGTGATTTATAAGCATTTTGAAAAGTGAGGACATGGGGAACGTCCTCATATTTCACCCTCTTTTTGTAATACCTATGTCATTATATACATTTGTGTCCTGATATTTCACAAAAACATGCCCGCACGCACGCACGCACGCACACACACACACACACACACACACACACACACACACACACACACACACACACACACACACACACACACACACACACACACACACACACACACACACACACACACACACACACACACACACACAATACATCATGGAATTATCCCTGGATAACTTTCGATTCACTTTTCATGTTGTTTATATTATATGCACTTCAGTTTTGAAAGTGTGTAACTCAGGCCCTGTGTTCTCTAGCACCCTGCAGACAGTTTTTTAAATTACAAGGTTATATTCCTCCAGATTCATTTGAATAAATCTTGCATACATGATCCAGACAAAAATCTTTTTTCCATTATTTTCTTGAATCTAGTGGAATCAGCCCGAACTGTCTGCAGGGTGCTAGAGCACACAGGGCCTGAGTTACACACTTTCAAAAATGAATTTATAACAACAACAAAAAATCAAAAAGCACCTATTTTTGGTGGGGGTTATTACAGCTCAGACAACATATACTTACATGTTTATCACTTTTAGCAGTGTTTTATGTAACTTCAAAGGGTTTCCTGTAAAATGACACCAACATTTTGCATTTAGACCATTGTGTGTGGGTATAGGAAGCTTTTCAATTTGGGTAGGCCAAATCCAGGCAGAAATGGTCCCAGAGTAATTTAGTGTAAATAAGTTACTTTTTGTAAAACAAATGCCAAAGTGATGCATGTCTCCAGAAAGTAGAGACTCTAAGCTTTCAAATGGTACTACACATGAGGTCAGAGCTCATCCACAGACATTTAAAATTTTAAATATAATATATATTATACTATTATACTTGATGATGTCAAGTCCTGTACAGGGTCTGCAGAGTTTAAGAGGTTCACAGTGTAAATAAGTCAGAATACATCAAATAGCATTAGAGCCCCCCTTTAAACTTGTTTGCAAAAACTATCACATTTTCTGAATACAATATCAAATCCATACTTTAGAGGGTTGCCCTTCTGTTATAAACAAATATGTCATAAAACGCTCTTGAAAATAGCCAAGAACCACCAAAGTCTCAACCCTGGAGCCAAACCGGTAGTTCTTCATCCTTCTGTCAGACCTGGACAAGTAGATATGACAGAGAAAGTGTAGAAACTTGTCACAGTAGTCATTTTTGTTGTTTTATATTCATTCCCCAGTGTTATTCCTTTCTTTACTTCCATGCTAAAGCCAAATGCCTTGAACGGAAGTGTGGTGAGAGAGCCATTTTTCATTGCCCTGTCCTGTGACAGAGAGTTTGATAAATAGTATTTAACTTCCCCTCCTCACCACACAGACACATGAATTATTAAAGCCAATTTCAGCGGCTCTGGCTGTGGCAATGAAAATGTAAAGCCACAAACAGCACATGAATAAACAACCATCAAAGATACAAAGATACATGGAGCATACATGAATCATTAGCATTATTTTTAATGGATTTTTAATGGATGTGTTAGACCAGACTATGTAAAAATGACCCCCTAGCTTGGTCTTTTGTGATAAACACCCTTTTGGCAGGAAACGAATCACAGGAGATTGAGTGCAGGATTCTGGGATTCACGTCTAGCCAAAATGAGTTCAGTTGCTAAGACCAAGCACTTTGAGTGTCTGCAATGTTACAACAATGACATTTATTTTAAGAAATATTGAATATATGAACACCTGAAGCAGATGGCAACAGTGATCCTATTGTAAATGCAGCAGCACAGGTTCTCAGGCTAGAACGGAAACTGAGGTTGGTCCTAGGGGACTTTGGTGGGAGGGGACTCTGATGTAGATGAAGGATATTCCAGATTCAGGACAGCTTCATGTAACACACACTCAAGAGGATACAAGAAATAAACAACACAAAGGCTGCAAAAGAGAGAAGGTATGGAATAAAAAGAAAATTGGATGAAGAACTCTGTCTTATGACATTTATATAAAAAACCTTGCTTTGCATAATATGTGTATGTATGCAAAAATCAGTATGTCAAGTGAACTCAGTAGGCACGATACAGTATGTGAGCAATACCTGGATGACATACTGCCTGTCTGAAATGTGTGACCAGTGGACACATTATTTAATGAGGATACAGAAGCAGGAACAATCAGATTCAACAAGACAAAATACACAAAAATGACAAAGAACCTATTGTCTGTATACCGTGGCAAGAAAAAGTATGTGAACCACTTGCAGAATCTGTGAAAATGTTAATAATTTTAACTAAATAAAAGAGATCATACAAAATGCATGTTATTTTTTTATTTAGTACTGTCCTGAATAAGATATTTTGCATAAAAAATGTTTACATATAGTCCACAAGACAAAACAAATATCTGGATTTATTAAAATAACCCCCTTCAAAAGTTTATGAACCATTAATTCTCAATACTGTGTTCCGTTCCCTGGATGTCCCTGTGGCCTGTTGCACAAAGCTGGCTTCAGTTGCTACCCAGGTAAGTTCGAGATTAGTTTGAGCAAACTCTGGTTTTTAGCAGTGTTCATCACCATAGTAACTTGCACTACACGGCTAACCTGCTCTGGAGCCGGTTTTATTCTGGGTTAGAGATCAGCTGCAAGTAAAGATGCAATAAAAAAAACCCTTATGATGACCAAAAAAAAGAGGACCGTGACATCGCCCGGTACGGCGCAGCCGGGGCCCCACCCTGGAGCCAGGCCTGGGGTTGGGGCTCGTATGCGAGCGCCTGGTGGCCGGGCCTTCCCCCACGGGGTCCGGCCGGGCTCAGCCCAAAGGAGCGACGTGGGGACACCTTCCCGTGGGCCCACCACCCACAGGAGGGACCGTAAGGGGCCGGTGCAGAGAAGATCGGGCAGCAGTCGAAGGCAGGAGCCTAGACAACCCGATCCCTGGACACGGAAACTGGCTCTTGGGACATGGAATGTCACCTCACTGGCGGGGAAGGAGCCTGAGATTGTGCGTGAGGTTGAGAGGTTCCGACTAGAGATAGTCGGAATCACCTCTACGCACGGCTTGGGCTCTGGAACCACACTCCTCGAGAGAGGATGGACTCTTCACCACTCCGGAGTTGCCCATGGTGAGAGGCGGCGGGCTGGTGTGGGTTTGCTTATAGCCCCCCAGCTCTGCCGCCATGTGTTGGAGTTCACCCCGGTGAACGAGAGGGTCGTTTCCCTGCGGCTTCGGCTCAGGGATAGGTCTCTCACTGTTGTTTGTGCCTACGGGCCGAACGGCAGTGCAGAGTACCCGGCCTTCTTGGTGTCCCTGGGAGGGGTGCTGGAAAGTGCTCCGACTGGGGACTCCGTCGTTCTACTGGGGGACTTCAACGCCCATGTGGGCAATGACAGTGACACCTGGAGGGGCGTGATTGGGAGGAATGGCCCCCCTGATCTGAACCCGAGTGGTGTTCAGTTATTGGACTTCTGTGCTAGTTACGGTTTGTCCATAACGAACACCATGTTCAGGCATAAGAGTGTCCATCAGTGTACATGGCACCAGGAGACTCTAGGTCGTAGGTCAATGATCGACTTTGTGGTCGTTTCATCTGACCTGCGGCCGTATGTCTTGGACACTCGGGTGAAGAGAGGGGCGGAGCTGTCAACTGATCACCACCTGGTGGTGAGTTGGATCCGATGGCGGGGGAGGAAGCTGGACAGACCCGGCAGACCCAAACGTACTGTGAGGGTCTGCTGGGAACGTTTGGCCGAGTCTCCTGTCAGAGAGATCTTCAACTCCTACCTCCGGCAGAACTTCGACCGGATCCCGAGGGAGGCTGGATATATTGAGTCCGAATGGACCATGTTCTCCACCTCCATTGTCAAAGCGGCCGCTCGGAGCTGTGGCCGTAAGGTCTCCGGTGCATGTCGAGGTGGCAATCCCCGAACCCGGTGGTGGACACCGGAAGTAAGGGATGCCGTCAAGCTGAAGAAGGAGTCCTATCGGGCCTGGTTGGCTTGTGAGACTCCTGAGGCAGCTGACATGTACCGGCAGGCTAAGCGGACTGCAGCCCGGGTGGTTGTGGAGGCAAAAACCCGGGCCTGGGAGGAGTTCGGTGAGGCCATGGAAAAGGACTATCGGCTGGCCTCGAAGAGATTCTGGCAAACCGTCCGACGCCTCAGGAGGGGGAAGCAGTGCCCTACCAACGCTGTTTACAGTGGCGATGGGCGGCTGTTGACCTCAACTGGGGATGTCGTCAAACGGTGGAAGGAATACTTCGAGGATCTCCTCAATCCCGCCATAACGCCTTCCATTGAGGAAGCAGAGGCTGGGGGCTCAGAGGAGGACTCGTCCATCACCCAAGCTGAAGTCACCGAGGTGGTCAAGAAACTCCTCGGTGGCAAGGCACCGGGGGTGGATGAGATCCGCCCTGAGTACCTCAAGTCTCTGGATGTTGTGGGGCTGTCTTGGCTGACACGCCTCTGCAGCATCGTGTGGCAGTCGGGGACAGTGCCTCTGGGATGGCAGACCGGGGTGGTGGTCCCTCTTTTTAAGAAGGGGGACCGGAGGGTGTGTTCCAACTACAGGGGGATCACACTTCTCAGCCTCCCCAGGAAAGTCTATGCCAGGGTACTGGAGAGGAGAATACGGCCGATAGTAGAACCTCGGATTCAGGAGGAACAGTCTGGTTTTCGTTCCGGTCGTGGAACACTGGACCAGCTCTATACCCTCTACAGGGTGCTGGAGGGTTCATGGGAGTTTGCCCAACCAGTCCACATGTGTTTTTTGGATTTGGAGAAGGCATTCGTCTGTGTCCCTCGCGGCATCCTGTGGAGGGTGCTCGGGGAGTATGGGGTCCGGGGTCCTTTGCTAAGGGCTGTCCGGTCCCTGTACGACCAAAGCAGGAGTTTGGTCCGCATTGCCGGCAGTAAGTCAGACTTGTTCCCGGTGCATGTTGGACTCCGGCAGGGCTGCCCTTTGTCGCCGGTTCTGTTCATAATTTTTATGGACAGAATTTCTAGGCGCAGCCAGGGGCCGAAGGGTGTCAGGTTTGGGGACCACGCGGTTTCGTCTCTGCTCTTTGCGGATGACGTTGTCGTGTTGGCCCCTTCTAACCAGGACCTTCAGCATGCACTGGGACGGTTTGCAGCCGAGTGTGAAGCGGCTGGGATGAGGATCAGCACCTCCAAATCCGAGGCCATGGTCCTCAGTCAGAAAAGGGTGGTTTGCCCACTTCAGGTTGGTGGAGAGTTCCTGCCTCAAGTGGAGGAGTTCAAGTATCTAGGGGTCTTGTTCACGAGTGAGGGGAGGATGGAACGGGAGATTGACAGACGGATCGGTGCAGCTTCTGCAGTAATGCGGTCGATGTACCGGTCTGTTGTGGTGAAGAAAGAGCTAAGCCGTAAGGCGAAGCTCTCGATTTACCGGTCAATCTACGTCCCTACTCTCACCTATGGTCATGAGCTTTGGGTCATGACCGAAAGGACAAGATCCCGGATACAGGCGGCCAAAATGAGCTTTCTCCGCAGGGTGGCTGGGCGCTCCCTTAGGGATAGGGTGAGAAGCTCAGTCACTCGGGAGGAACTCGGAGTAGAGCCGCTGCTCCTCCACATCAAGCTGAGGTGGCTCGGGCATCTGTTCCGGATGCCTCCTGAACGCCTTCCCGGGAAGGTGTTTCGGGCATGTCCAACCGGGAGGAGGCCCCGGGGAAGACCAAGGACACGCTGGAGGGACTATGTCTTCCGGCTGGCCTGGGAACGCCTCGGTGTACCCCCGGAAGAGCTAGAGGAAGTATCTAGGGAGAGGGAAGTCTGGGCATCTCTGCTTAGACTGCTGCCCCCGCGACGCGGCCCTGGATAAAGCGGAAGAAGATGGATGGATGGATGGACTACACGGCTAACCTGCTCTGGAGCCTGTTTTATTCTGGGTTAGAGATCAGCTGCAAGTAAAGATGCAATAAAGCCACACCCCCTGTATCTCTCATTCCAAATGAAAGCAGTTTAGAGTGAAAAAAACTATTAAAGACAAAATGTATCATCTTTTAGTGCTAATTATTTATAATATTTATATGAATTATAATTAATATAATATATAGGGTGAATTCAGGGTGATTGGGACACTTTTTCCAAGTCATCCCAATGGCAAAAGTGTCCAAATCACCCTGAAATCACCCTATTTATATAATTATTATATTAATTGACAAGGAGCCAAATATTAATATAAATATAATACATACATTCATAATTCTTTTAAACAATATGTATTCATTTGAGCTCTTTGTGAACCTATAATTATTAGGCATATTTCTTTGATTCACATCATGCATTGATATAGTCAGCTATTCTTTCAGCTACAGCAGCAGTGTTTATTCCTGCTTTGTAAACGCATTTAATTTCATGATCATTTTCAATTCAGAAGAGAAGTGAATTGCGCCGTCTCTCTTGCGAGAAGTGAATCAAACGGACACTGTGATTGGCTGTTTGCCGCACGTGTCACACTTTCAGGTGCATGCGCTTCAGAGTTAATCGCAAACTCTGGATTAAACCGGAGTTGACAGAGAACGTTTATACCAAGCTTTGAGAGACCGTTGAACTTGATCTAAACCAGGTTCGATTTATCTGGATTTGTCAACTTTTGTTTGTTCAGATAGCTTCATGCAACAGGCCTCTGGTTTTTTATTACGTCTCTTTTGTCCACTTTCAACCACTTCTGTCCTGATTTCTTCAAGATGAGGGTTTATGGGCGGGTACATGTATGGGCTTTTTGTGATCTTTCGATCTAATGGATGTAATAAGCTCACACGTTTTACACATCGAAGACGACGGAAAAACTCCTGGAGAGTAGCAGCAGCTTTCGTTTTTTCGCAAGACCACGCCGAACGCTGTGAGTGTGTGTTAGAAATCACAAATTATGAGAGAACATTGTGCTTGGTACGGTTTTTGTCTTCAAACCAAACTTGGGTCTCCATCTAAAAAAAAAATTATAAATCCCGTCTGGCTAGCGCACTTCCCATAATGTTCATTAGGTTAGTAGACAGAGAGTAAGTCTTTTGGGGAGAAAGCAAGCCGGTCGAATGCGTTTTCGACTACCTCTGGAAGTGGTCAAAAAGTGGAGAAGCTCAAAACTTTTTAGACCGTTTACACCTGTATTTAGCGTCGTCCACTTGTGATCTGATCAACCAAAATGCATCTTAATACCAGGTGTAAACAGAGCCAAGATCACTGATAAAATTTTATATAGAATCTAAAAAATAATATAGATATTCACACATATACTTTCATTAATTAAAATATATATTTAAATATTTAAAATAACATTAATAATGACTATACTGTCCAAAGTATACATTTTAAGGCAAGACACTACAGGCAAAATCATTGTTTTTTATGCACTTGGTAATTTTTTGATTTTAAGAGTGTTTTCATACTACACATCTGCATATCAAAAGAATGCCTTACATCAACGGTAAATAAGTAAGATCTTCATCAAATTTAATACACACAAGTTTTTACCTGAGGCAGGTGCACAGTTTCACACCCAGTCCAGCTTGGACGAAGAAGGTTTGATGCCGTGTTGTACCTATAATAGAGCACAATGAAGACAAAAATAAGATATGAGGGCAGATAAAGGAAGAAACGTGGATGCTGAAATGGGGGAACAAATGGAAAGCAGGTCACAGTTTTGTGTGAAAGTGTGTATGTAAATGAGTGTGTGAATGAGTTCATCAGTGTTTGGCCAGCTACAGTGTGTGCACAGCTTGTTTCATTTCCTGTGGGACAAAAATGTCTCCGCCGTTCCCGCTTTCTCTCCATCACCCCATTCGCCTCCCTTCTCCTCAGAAGCACATTCACAATGACATCAGCTTCCGCCAACACACGAGCAGTTGCCATGGCAGCACACAAAGACATTTTTGGGAGGGGGGGTGTTGCCTGGCTGACACATTCAAACATGAGGCCGACCAATCCCCTCACCCTGCGCTCAATAGACATTTGCACCGCCAGATGCTCTGTTTGTAAAGCCTTTAAAGACATTGGCTGATTGCATGTTTGGCCTTTCACTTGGCCCGGCCTTTTCTCTGCTCTCCATTATAGTTTGAACCGCAGCCATTCACAATGCACTCTGGCCCTTTCTATTGTTTTTCTCACTGTGGGATGACTCTGGAAATGAACAATTCTAAAAATGCAGAAACAATTATTTTTTATTATGACGTTTTATTTCTTATTCTAGAGTTTGTGCAGGACTCTAAGCATAATCTACATCCTTTGGCAAACTTCCCCTGAATGTTTTTTATCAACTTTACCGCCAACTTTACCTCCAGTCACAATTAAATTAATTTGAGGGGTGCAATTATACTGATTTTTTTTTTTTTGTTGAAGTTTGCACATGTTGATTATCATATTTAATATATATGGCCTTATAGATCACAGTATGACATATTGAGCTCATAACCGAGGAATTAAATTTCATTCAGAGGCCCAAACTTAGCAAAAATATCCAATGCAGTTGCTGATATTTATATGGCCAAAAATAAAGAAGCCCTGTAGCGAAAAGGTTTGGTACGAATACGTGTTCCGTTACACCCCAACTATTTACACATATTGCAAAGAACTACTACTTTTACATGGTGTAAATAGAATATATCACTATTTTCACTTAGTATGCTATTTCACTTAGTAAATAGCATCTATCACTATTTGCACTTAGTGTAAATCGCAAATATCGCTAAGAAAATATGCTATTTTCACTGAGTGTAAATCAGTGATGCGCGGGTCAATGTATAAACAACCCGCACCCAACCGACGTTTTCAACTAACCCGCCCGCAACTCGGACCGCAAAAAAAAGAAGAAAATATTGTACCCGACCAGCTTCCTGACCCGAATTTTTTAAAAGTAGTAAATGCTCATCGTAGCTCATTGGGCCATTGAGAAAATGTTTCAGGCCCTGGCGTGGTGCGCTCAGAGGTGCAGCAGCGAGAGCAGGAAGTTCTTGAGGCGGCCCATCATTTTCCATTTCAGCTCCAGATGCATATTATTGATGAACGCGATGTTTCGACCCGGCTTGAAGAATTCATCAGCCCACATTTGGAAAACATTTGGAAAAGTGTGAAAGCCCTTAGGAGCGCAAACTGTTATTTTTCTGAATGCTGTATGATATAGCCTAGTGTTATGTAATACAGGCTTGATTTATTCATTTATTTCGTTTAATTTTCTTAACAATTAAGATGCTGCATGTGTTTATCCAGTCTAATCGAAGTGTGCGTCTCTCCCCCGACTTTCCCAACAAAAATCCCGCCCCCTCTCAGAAAATACATAAAACTGACTTTAAATGCGTTTAAAAGTAGCCTATTAAAATGGTACAATGGCATTGCTCAGTTCAACGTTTTGGGAAATCGGGCATTTTGTCCCGCGTCAGCATTTATTCAAAAGTTAATAACGCTCAACATTCAAAAGGTAAATAAGGATTTATTGACGATCCGACCGACCGTGACCCGAATATCATTAAAAATATTTTTGGATGACTCGTAACCGCGGGTAACCGCGGGTGGCCACGGGCACCCGCTCATTTTGGATCAACCCGCGCATCACTGGTGTAAATAGAATCTAGTTGCTATCAACACTTGGTGTAAATAGCATCTATTGCTATTTGCATTTAGTACAAATAGCCGCCGTTTAAAGGGTTAGTTTACCCCAAAATTAAAATGTTGTCATTAATTACTTACCCTTGTGTAAATACACATCCGTAAGACCTTCTTTCATCTGCATTGTGTTGATGTGTGAGTCTGAGAACAACCCGCATGCATTGTGATGCTCTTGTGAACGCGTTGCAGATCAATATTTTCGTAAATAAAGTGGAAAATTATGTTATGTGTCTAGAGATACCTTCGTTCTGCTCAAGTCTATTGCTACCACTGATTGTTTGGTCTGAATAGTCTCAAGTAGGCTACAAGTAGGCTTATCCTCAAGTGGACTAATAAAGAGTCTCAAATTACCCATATATGCTATATTGTATATAATATATAGCCTATTAGTAGTAGTAGTATTAAGCATTGCATCTACATATTCAATATTTCTGTCCTCTGCAGCACAGGATGTGGATAAGTTGTTGTCCATTCTTAATATGTTGGCTAAAAATGCCTCATGCCTTAGAAACACTGGATTTAGCGTTCAATTTTGAAATTGTTTATCCTTAAAACTCCCCACAACCTCTAGTCGAATTCATATTTCATGTTTATACTCAATGTTTGAACAAATTTAAATATTTAAACTTTATGAGGATTAAACTGTGCAGAGGGGCTGTCATAACAGACATCTTATGACTAATTCATAGGCAGTCTTGTAGGATAAAATACTTTGACTACATATTCATTTAAAGAACTTGGCCGCAAAACTGCCTCAAGTAAACTAGTACATGTGTTTAGATGGATAAATTGTGAATAAATATGGGTGTGAAACTGCTGGTTTCTCATTTCTCTCGCTCTCATACTTTTCCTCCCTCCCCCAGTTTGTTTTTTACTACCTAAAATATCCTGGAACGGTGCTTGGAAAGGTAAAACTGGGTAGCAAATGGCGACGGGTGAAGGGTTTAGAAGTGGCAGATATGCTGGTCACGGAGAGTTTACCTTGCAGGCTGCACCTTTTTCTTCCCTCTCCTCATGAGCGACTGATTTCTCCACACTAAACACACTCTTCAAACGTCCCTTCTGCTTATCTCGCTTTCTGTTTATCACAGCGGGAAAAACGAATGAAATATTTGGAGAAAAAAAAGAGTACAGCTTTCATCCTGAATTCGCATGCATCTTTCTTCACCACTACCACCATTATCATCATCATCTGCAGTCAACTCACAGTCTTCACTTTAACTACTGAACTCTGCTAAACTACACATTGACAATGATTGCCCTACCCTATGTTAACTTTTGTTGCACATGTCACTGGTGCTACAGAGGATAAATGTGTTGTAGCACAGGCCACACAATTGTAGCACAAGTATAAAACGTCTGTTACCATCTCTGAAAAGATGACTGGCAAAGGACATTAATGTTCCATACAGGGCACACAAAATACTAACCTTAAACAGAATTGTTTTCAGACAAACATTTTATTTGCAAAAATATCAGACTGCAGGAACATAACACCTCTTGCTTAATATTAAATCAATTTGGTTTATATAGCCCAATATCATTTATCACAATCCAAACAACATCCATCGTTTTGGTTGAGCACTTGAAAATGCTGATTCATTTTCCCATAAATCGTTAAATAGGTCTAAAGTTTTCATGTAAAATATTAAAATATGATAACAAATCTGTGTCTGAATTGTGATCTAAATCTGGTCATTTATTTTTCTCAGAAAATCTTATGAGAGAGCGGAAAAAACAAACAAACTCCTTTACACTTCTCCACACTGGATAAAAACGTATGGATTTGCATCAAATTTCTTTAGAGAAAAGTATTATTTTTCCTTTCCCTTTTTATACCCAAAATAGGGTGTTGTGAGCATTAGTGAGTAAACACATGCAATGTAATGTACCTTGCACAGGAAGTCCACAAGTGAGACTCATAGAAGTCATAAATCCTATGACGTTCCAGTCATAGTGTCTTAAATGGACAAAGTCATCACGCTTTCATGAGTTCACACTTACAAATACTGATACTTCTGACGAAATGCGATGCAAATACAGAAATGTGCTGCAAATACTCACAAGGCAAGCAAATACAAATAACAAATACAATTTCAAAGCTGCTTTGAAACAATCTGTATTGTACAAAGCGCTATATAATAAAGGTGACTTCAATTGACTTGACTTGTTTAATGTCTACTCTTCAGTAGTGTTGTCTATGACCTGTAATGTGAGATTGTTTGTGTATTTTAACATCCTGATTGTATGTGCAGAGATTGTATGTGCATATATATATATATATGGTATATGCGGTACAGGGCTTTCGGTTTGATGCACATGTACTGGACGGTTTCCGAGTGCAATCTCTAACAGTTAACAGTAGGCTTGTTTTTAGCGCGGAACACACTTCAATCCAAGTTCCCACACGAACATATTAAGTATTTAGTCCATTTTATCACGAAATTCAAACGATAAATGCCGTTTTGACGCTCTATTTGGCATCACTGATCACAGTTCAAGCGGCCGTGCGACGTGCACGCGCGTGAACGCGATCAATCATCTCTTCCTAAAGAATAAACATGAATGACCATCTGAAGGTATGCTGAGGATACATTACAACTTACTGTCATGTATCATATGTGGTGTAATCGCTCAATCAGTGTTTCAACGGCGGAAAGACGTCAATATAACTGCTTGTAAACTAAACAATGTCATGTAGCATCACATTTAACGTTACCTCAGGCAGTCATTCAGTGTCCACAACTCTTTCACTAAATATATGCTCTATATTAGCCTGTATATTCATTATATTCTACTTAACCTGTTAGGGATGTCTGGATTAGGCTATTTCATGCATGTTAAATTAACCTGTCATGAAAATGACAGACAGTGTGTATAAATGATTATATTTCAACAACGAATTGAAGAAAAAACTATGTTATAAATATATTTAGAAGTTAATGCAAAAACTGCCTTATGTTAAGTTTACATGTTTGCATACAATGTATTATTTGAGTGTTGATTATTATACCTAAAAATAAATAGCAACTGAATTTAGGCTCTGTTGTTAACCTTTAATATGAATGTGCAAGTAAGGGCTCCCTATATAATTTACAGAAATATCTTCAATAAACGTTTAGTTATAATTGAATTAATTCAAGGACAGACACTGTTTTTCTTCTTGAGTAAACCACTGTTTAATAAAAAGAAATAAAAAGCAATTTTGTAAAACTGCTGTACCGAACTCGCACTACTAATATTTCACAATATTACTGTTTTTACTATATTTTTGGTCAAATAAATGCAGCCTTGGTGAGCATAAGATACTTCTTTCAGAAATATATAATTCCGGTATAGTGTACACCATATATATGGTTACAACTTAGGCATAAAGTAAGTAACAGATCATAATTACAATCCTCAGGTAGGCATAACAGGTAAACATAAACATTCACTGAGACATGACTTAAGGCAGAATTGCTTCTGAGACATTGAACAAAGGCAGGAGTAAATATCTTATGGTGAACAGAAAACCCAGGAATCACATAGGGTGCATCTCAATCAGCTCCCTAGCTCCCAAGCGCATGAATCAGTATATCGTCTCCACGAAATCCAGGTATTGGTAGGGACCCTGGTTCACTACGCATTAGGACAGTGCTTACTCAATTTCCAGTGACATGACTACATACAATGTCAACGTATACAGTGTTGTAGAACGTCACCGATGGTTTTAATCAACAACAGACAGGACCTATATCTTTTTGATATTATTTTGTATGCTGTTTAAACACATTGTTCTGTTACATATCCTTACAAAATTTCTAATTATAATAATATAATAATATTAATTATAAATGTTAACTATGTGCTCACTACCTGTCTAGCAATGTGTGTTTATGCTACCATTGTAAGACTGGAGAAACTGGAAGATGCCGAGCCGTCTGAACTGCTCCTGAGAAAAAGGACTTTCTGGAAATGAAAATTTGAACCATCTCTTGTGAAAGTAGCATCCCCACCAGGGGTGTACGATGCATTGTTGAAGAAATCAACTAGCTAGTAATAACTGTTTCCCGAAACCGTATTGTCGCAAATTTGTCGTTCAACCACATTGGTTCAAGATATCAAGCAGGTGGTGGAGTATTAACTTATTTTATTGAATTAGTTTGAGGTTGAATTCATCCTTTTCGCTATAATTTACAGAAATGGCATCTGAGGAGTAATTCAAATTTTTGTGACAACTTTGTGATGCTGTTTGCAAATGTTCGTTGGAACTAGGGTTTTGGGAACTTTTTGAACTATGTTGATAACGACAGAACTTGCGACTGTAGTTGGCTAACAATGCTTTTGGGAAACACACCCCAGAGATGCAATCACACTGATTCAATCACTTTAATTTACATTTAATTCCCTTCACCCTCATCTCTCCTCTCCACATGTTGAGATGACCTGAAATTCACCCCAAATCTATATGGTTTAAAGCTACACTATGTAACTTTTCCGTCCACTAGAGGTCGCCTGTTCAAAACAAAGGCGTAGTTTGATGACGGCACGTTTGAGCGCAGAATCTCGGGACATGTGGTCTTCACCTCACAGCCGGTGGAAAACAGTCAGGATAGGACTCGGGCAGAAATCATGTTCATGGATGCGATTATTAACATTACTGTAGTGAAGCAGAGCAGGACCGAGTGTTGTGGAGCTGAGCAAGGCCGCAGGAGCGATTGAAGAGCGGGACTGTTATTATGGCATAGTCGCTGGCGGGACTTTTATTATGACACGGTTGCCGGCGCAACTTCCTCTTTTCCAGTCATGAGTTTGAGGTAATGCAACTCTGTTTATCGTATTAGATATATCTGAGTGTGTTGAAAAGGAAGTTATGACGTTCGCTCGGCGGCTGCTATGACACTTGTTCACAATGCAGTGAGAGTAAAGCGTTTCACTGAATAAAACCGGAGACCGAGGGTGACGCAGATATGACGCAATCGACAGGCGACTCCTTCAAATGCATAGCTCACACGTCCCGGTTCCTTGGTTAAAATAGCAATTTTCTCACGATTTACAAATAGTTGAAAACATTTGGGATATTCTAAGTACTCAACTGAACAAAATATATAACACTGGCCTGGTGGTTTCTGGATATTTTACTGCAAAAATCCTACATAGTTCACCTTTAATGTAAACAATTATCATTCAACACTATACATGTTTGATATCATTTGAAAGGTCTCAGTGTGACTGGTACAAATGTCTCAATCCCACAGAAGTAAACAAAAAAGTCATACGATTTTAAGAGTTTAGAGATATTTTGTTTACTGTGGCAGGTGTGCCCTAATGCAAATTACCTTCTGTCCCCAAAAGGTGTAAACTTCCTATAGGTCTATGACCCTAGTCAAATTCCTATTGTAAGTTCCTGTCTCACTTTGGGGGATGCTTTGGCTTTGTCTTGGTGTGGTATTTAAAGAAATGCTGCAAAGGGCTCAGGGCGTGATTCTATCGTCAGATCATTCCATATTGCTATGCATTATGTATCCTATTTTCCTGAGGTCAGGTATGCATCTTTTACTCATTACTTCAGAGCATTTGATGTTTTATATTACTTATTTTGAATTGATAATGTAATTGGCATGATACATTTACCTTACTAAAAATAAATTGTTACATTTGATTTTATTCTGACTCACTCTGAAATTATTGATTCTAGTAGATAAAGCTTGTTTGGCAGGTTGTATGGTTCAACGAAGAACCGTTAATATCAAAAGAACCCTTACATTGCACAAAATATTCTTTATAGTGTAGAAGGGTTCTTTATACTATAAAAAGGTAAGAAAAAATGGTTCTTTAAAGAACCTTTCACAAAGTTCTTCAAAGTTCTTTGGTCCTTCAGTGAACCAAAAATAGTTATTCTATGGCATCGCCGTGAAAGCCCCTTTTTGGTTCTTCCTGTCACCTTTATTTTTAAGAGTGTTGTTACCGCAAATCTGCTTCCAAGGTTAAGTACGTACTAGATTGTACTCAGATTGTATGGAGCATGAGACACATCAGGTGAGGTTCTAGATTCCTGACTAACTGCTCGACTTTAACTAAGTTGTTATGCAGTCGCATTCACTGTACAGGACAGATAAAAATACTATTAAGATAATAGGGCATTATTTTATAGTGCTGGCCATAACCTCTGGTTACTGTTTCAGCTTTAAGCTGTTATATAGGTGACTGTAGTAGGGGGCTACATTAACAATAGCAAGCATGGGCGGCATTGTTAAATTGCTTTAGCCATAACCTCTGGATATCGATCAGACTGGCGAGTTTGTGATCGTGGGCCCGCATAAAAATGAACGGCCATTGCTATTATCCAGTACTTTGGCACCCGATGAACGAGTATAATAAGAGTAAAGGGTTAATAGAATAATCAGATGTCTAAATAAATTATCATGTAAATGGTCAATAATAAATTGGCACTCTAACCTAAATTCAAGGTCATGATAAAATAGAGTCAGGTAAAAGTTTCATTGGAATTAAATTACTTTGCCACGCTGAAAAGACCAAACACGTAGAAACCTTCACCCACTTATCGGAAACCGATAAGTGACATTCTTGGGAAAGTCTGGGATTCAAAGGTTTCCAACTTCATGTTCCATCTACATGAGCGAGCAAACGAAGGTCACATTTGAATTGGGAAAGCCTTCGTCATGCATCGGCCTTCGAATGCAGCCAGGGCCCTTATATACTCACGGCAAAGTTATTTTTTCGTTCTTTGTTTAGGGGTAAAAAGAAGTTTGAAATATGTGAACAGCGATATACTGTTAGTGAACATATGACACTGCCAACACTGCTGAGAGCAGCGTTTGAATATGTGCTGCGCGCTTTTCTCTCAATTAAAAAATGAACACACAACAAAAATGAGAAAACAGCAAGTTTTTTTTTGTAACGAAAGCATAAGAAAATCTGATTTTGACATCTGATCAAAACAACGTTGATATGTTTGCACAAGCTCTGCAATTCGGCACTCCAGTAAAGTCACATTTATTTATATAGCACTATACAATAGATTGTTTAAAACCAAGCAGCTTCATGGTATAAAACATAAAAAAACAGTGTCAATGTCTCATTTCATCAGAAGTAGCTACAACATAATTTTGTACTATAAAGCAGCTCTCTAGTGTATTCATGTAGGCCTGTCGCGATTGGTCGATACAATCGACTGCGTCAGTGCTGTTAATTAGTCGACGTCAATAGTTTTAGTCGACTGGGTCAGTTGGGAACGATATGATATTGTAGAGCAGTATTTCTTAATTTGCGTCTATGTTTGTCAGAGTGAGGACGTGTGTGTGAGCTCTGCTTCCACCGTTCACTAAACAATGAAAGCAGAACAGTCAAATATATAAGCGCAGCTCAGGAAAATGAACGCAACAGAAAAGTCCGGCGCGGCCGGGACGTGCTCGCGCGCGCTGCCGACTCTGACGTGAAGCACGCGCAGCCGCCTTTCACTCAGACAGATTGCGATGTCAGTTTCGCGGATTATTGGGTTTGAATGGTAAAAAATATGTCAAAATGCACGTCCAGGCGAGTATTCGGGTAAACGCAGTCGGATATGTCTTTAGTGAACATATACAGAGTTGAATCAAAGAGTAGAAGCCCAAGAGGCGAAACTCAATAGAACGCTCCATAGCAACAGTTGCCCCCATGACGTGACGGCGCGGCCGCCATTATGGACTGAAAACTGAAGGAAAACGCCGAAAAATAATGGAAGTCAATGGCACTGAACCAACTTAACATAACAAAAACGTAACATAACTTAATTTTTTCTGGCCGTCATATCTAAATATGAAAACAATTTAAAATACATTAATAAGGATGACCGACGTTAAATGACAGAAAATGTTTCGTCTATGTGTAATATTACTATAGTACTATAAGACTATAGAAATACTATATAGCGGCTCTAGGATATAAGAGGTATTACAGAACATAACATACTTCTGTTATAGATACCTCTATAATATTTTAAAGCTGCTATAGTAGTCTTATCGTACTTCTATAGTATGTTCCAAATGACTATAGTATTCCTATAAGATTACAATAATATTTTGTCCCAAAATACTAAAAGATTCCTATAGTACTTTTTCGTAAGGGTATGCCCCCCACCGAATCGGCTTCATTAGCCTACCAATTACGGTTTGCAAAGATACAATTATAAAATTACTGCAAACCTTTAATCCATCAATATTTATGTTCTATTATGCATTTTCCTTGTTATATGAATAACAGAAATTCATTAAATAATGTATAGGCAGACACACAGTAATAAGATATTTATTCAAATGTTGATTTTGAAATTAGTGAACATCACCATATATATGATTTGGAAAAATAAATAAATAAAATAGTAAATCTTTTACATTGAATATCACAAAAATATTAACAATTCAACATCTTCAGTGAAAGTGCACACAGTGAACAATTTCCACTTAAATGAGTTTTTACCTTTGTGCATCCTTTGGAATTCGATGGCATGCCAAATCGCTTCTGGTGGACTAATAATTTTGGCAATTTATTGCAGAACACTGCTTGCATTTTGACATTGCATTCACTTGCTCATCTTCACAGGTGAGGCGCGCTAACGATTTCAGCAGCTTTCAGTCCATAATGGCTGTCGCGCCTCCGCAGCGCCATCTACAGACTGTTACCCATAACACAACAGAGTTTCGCCTCTTGGGCTTCTATACTCTTTGGTTGAATGAGAAATCGGGTGTTACAATGAATTTGGTCCATGCAGCTCTTAAAGGGCCGGACCTCATATTCTGTGTGAAGCAGGGCAGGGCAGGAACATGCCGGCCAAGTGATTTTTTCGGGTTTTTTAACCCTAAAACAATGATAAAAAATTAATAGTAAGTTCTGTCATATTATTCAATCACTTTTACAGCGTAAAAGTGGTATCAATTCAGTATCGGTATTGAGGTATTTTAGTCTGGCATCGTATCAAAGTCATAATTTTGGTATCGTGACAACACTATTCTATATAAAAAAGTATTTGCTGATATTCTCTTCTTTTGTTATGCTGGTTTAAAAATTTGTACCTTTTTATATTTTTACTCTTTTAATTTTACATTTTGTCAAGGGCTTGTTTACATTTATACTTTTTTAT
Source organism: Gobio gobio (assembly GCF_949357685.1). Taxonomy (NCBI): domain Eukaryota; kingdom Metazoa; phylum Chordata; class Actinopteri; order Cypriniformes; family Gobionidae; genus Gobio; species Gobio gobio. The sequence continues at coordinate 22,730,963 of NC_137103.1, forward strand.
AGTACACTACTGAATGCCAAAGTTGCAAGTTAAATTAAACGTTTTTAAGTAAAATTGTTGAAAATTATTGTGATAAACTAGTTGATAGATTAATCGATAAATTAGTCACTAGTTGATAGATTAATCGATTAATCACTAAAGTCAATTAGTCAATTAATCAATATGAAAATAGTCGTCAGTGGCAGCCCTAGTTTTTACCCGCGGACGTCTGACCTCGGCAGACTCAACAGAATAAATTAACCAGATGAGATTTCCACGTGAAAGAAGGTGGAGCCTCCACACACACCTATTACTTAATCGCCATAGACCAATGGGAGTTTTTACAGTAACTTTACATATACAGTAAGAGAGAGAGAGAGAGAGAGAGAGAGAGAGAGAGAGAGAGAGAGAGAGAGAGAGAGAGAGAGAGAGAGAGAGAGAGAGAGAGAGAGAGAGAGAAGATTAGAAGATTAGACTTTTTTATTGCTGTTTATTTTCATGTCATTTCTATTTTATTTTTATTATTTATTCATTTTAATCGTATAGTGTTATGAATGCTTTGGCAATGTAAAGATTTCTTTCACCATGCCAATAAAGCTATTTGAATCTTGAATCTTGAGAGAGAGAGTTGGGAAAGAGTAGAGGGAGTAATAGGACTTGGTAAGGAGTCTTAAGTTACAATGCCCAGGAATCAGTTGAATAGCAGGAGAGATGAACATCAAAATGATCAGCACGGAACATGTGAGTTATACCACTATGACAGTCTGTTTTAAAAAGAAAAGTCATCATTTTGAGAGCAAAATCAATAGAGCAGCCTTTTAAAAACTCAGAGTCTCAGCAGAGCAATTTTTTTCTTTTTTGAAAAATAATCAAAAGAAGTAAGAGCAAGAGGCATTGCTGAACAGAGCTCATTGATCTTCATTCAGCCTCCCGATAGAGTCCAAGTGTGTTTGACTGATCTGATCTCTGAATCGGACCGTTCCTTCCCTGCTGAGGAGTCAATACTTTAGCTTGAGAGACAATCTTAAAGTACCCATCACTTCCTCAGGCTCCCCAAGCGACCGGCTTTGGAGCCGCAGTCTCTCTGTGGGAGAGGTAATCGAGGATTTGGTGCTATTACACCAAGAATTCTCAACGGACCATCTTACATTTGAATGATCGATTCTAAATCAAAGAAAAGGTTCTGGCCTGGAAATTGTGAAACAAGCTCCATTGTATGGAGGCCTTTTAAGGTTTAAGTGTGAGAAAATTTCCTCAGAGATTCAGCAGATTATTCTTTATTCATCAGTTTTTGAAAGGCACACAGAAATTGCTTTTCATTTCATTGGCAGTTCAGTTAAACTGAAAATAGTCTATCCATCCATCCATCCATCCATCCATCCATCCAATGAATGTCTATCTGATTTCTGTTGAATAATAGTATTCCTTTGCAATAGTAAGTACATTATATACTTATTTATATTTTTTTTACATATTTATCCATAATATATTTCTCTATGAGAAAGACAAATAGATAGACCGAATGTGAGCTTGAAATATGGCATGATACAAATTAAATTAAAACAAAAAAATACTCATAACTACATACAAAAATATTGGAACATCATCCTCATTTCCTATACGAAACACTTTCTAAAATCTATATATTTATATAATATAAATGTATTTGCAGAATAAATAAATTTTTTGTGGTTTCTGATCAAATACATGATGCTTTTAAGTCCCCTTTTGCCGTTCTCCGGTAAATGGACACATGAGAAACTAAAACAAAATACTGTTTGCATAATATACACATGAGGCTTCCATTATTGGACCTTGATTTATTTGCCCTAACGGTCATGAAAAAGTAGTCATCTTCACCATCTCAGCAGTGTCCCATAAACATGGTCTTGGACACAAGTGCCCTCTAATGGCAGGACATGTTATTGCCAAAATCCAATACCATTCTCCATGAAGCTCATTAACATGTCATGTGTGAAGCTAAGCAATGCAATCAACTCCATTTCTAACAGCGAATCTGAATTTATTAAGCGACATTGTATTTAGATGCAGAATTCCAGCATCAGGCCTGTGACACTATGATGATTGTTTCCTTATGAGATGTGGCTGATAAATGTATACACTGAAAAAGCATATTCAACCTTCATCAATGAACATAAAAGGCTGCCTGTGTAGTTGTGAAGCACACAATACAAAGCAAGTACTTCCAAAGCTCTTCTCTTCCACAGTGTGATACTGTCTCCATCTGCTGGTAGAAACTTGAAGGCTACATGCAAAGTTCCAACTGTAAAGTATGAAAGCCTACTATGATGTTATAACAGTAAAAGTACTTTGTTAAAATGATATTTTAAAGAACCAAAGCACATTCTGAGGTTTTATTCTATAAATGTTCTGAATCAAAAAATATTATTATAGGTGTGTGTGGCCTGGTAAAACTTTATCCGAAATCCGAAATCTTTGTCCCTTGTGGTGACATTTTTGGTGCCCATGCGGAAAACAGCTTAAAAAATCATACCAAAATGTACTGTAAAAATGCTGAAAGTTGTGTGTGTTGGGTAGGTATAGGGGTAGGGTTAGTAGGGGATAGAATATACAGTTTGTACAGTGTAAAAATCATAAAACATGAAAAGTTCAACATGAAATGGTGTTCACAAAGCTTTTTAGAGTCAAATAGTATATTTACTGAGTAAAAAGTCAAGTGGGACTTGATTTTATCCATCTGGAGCTAAGTGGATTGTGAAGAATGGTTGTTACGTACCAGAATGAGTCGGTTGGTTTGAGGAGAGTAGTTGAACACAAAGAGGATTTGGCGTTTGCTAACATAAAAGCCATTTCAGAGGTTATTAGAAGATTCATTGAAGATTATGAAGACTGATGAATCATGAATTTTGACATGAAAGTTTTTTGTGTGCACGTTTGATGAAGTGCCACTGAGCTGTGACATAAAAAAAACAAGTGCAAAGAACCTTTATCCTGGATACATATTAGCTTTATGAAGAAAGTTTCAAGAATACTCGCAGCTGTATTTGTGAAGTCCAGTGAATGTCAGTAGCAATGCCACTCTCCACCAATGAATAATATCCAGAGTCATTCGGTGTCTGATCCAAAGCCCTGTCCCGTTGTCAGGCCAGTTTTATTGCTCCTAAGAAGGTGGAATCCCCATCCAGAGAGATATTTGCATGGGTACGAGGTATCAGAAGCTCCAGTCTGTCCCCAGAGTCCAGTTTCACTACACCTGTACATCACATGCTCAGTTACATTAATTTGTAATAGTAGATACATTATTTATCCATACAATTGCATTTTCATCACCTTGATATTATTATTCTCAGTAGTTCACAATGTTCAAAATACACAAATAAGGGAAACAATATTCTCTCATAAGATCATATCATATCTAAGATCATATCTACCACAGTCATTTACAGGACATAGGCTATTTCTAGCCTTCCTGACTGTGTGAAAACAAAATGTGGTCTAGTTTCTGGATGATTCTCAAAAAAGCTTTTTCAAGAAACAAGAACAAGTCTGGGTTAACCAGAAACCACAAGAAAGGAATACAAAATTATATTTTGCATAAAGAAAATAAAGCTTAGTTTTGAACCAGGATATTCCAAAATTCTTGTTACTGTAATGCACAAAAAAACCCACCTAACAAATTCTCATTGCTGTAATGGCCATAATAATAATAACTAGATTACTTACATTTCTGAGTATTTATACAAAAGCATTTGTTTGTCAATCAATTAGTTATCTTTACAGATAATAATAATAATAATAATAATAAAAAATACTGTGAAAATAATGAGATTTACAAAACCTTTAAAAATAATTTAAAGGACAATAATACCACAGTGCAAAACAAATGGGAAAAAAGGCCTTTGTAACTCTTTTGTAACACACTGATAAAGTAGCAAGACTTTCCACGCTCACCTCCCGTGTAGCAGGTGTTGAAGTGATTGACTAGATTCATGCTCTGAATGCAGCGTAACAGAACGACGTGCTGACTCTCGTCTCCTACAACGTTTTTCTTGATACGAATCACGATGTGGCCCATAGCAAACGTCGAGTCTGTATAGTAAACCTGGGAAAAGGAGAGCTTGAAATAATGAGGAGAAAACACTGAGCACGGTGTTGGGATGTCTCAAAGTTCATTTATGAGGCCAAAAAAACCTCAAGAATGTGTCATAAGTCGAGAATTTATATACCTGACTATAGATAAAGAAGAATCCCTCCTCTTTGACTAAAATGGTGCCCTGCTCTTCCTCCAGAGCAGAGCCACGCTTTAGACCGACATGCCATGGGATGGCAGTGCATAATTCCAAAGCAAACTCTGACAAAAAATAAATAAAAAAAACAATTTACATACATGTTAATGAATTAAACACATAAATGAGGGGCTTTTCGAATGAAAACAAAAAATGTATTCCACGAAACAAGCAAATGCTTATCTTTCAAATTAACTGCAATATACTGTAATATAACATGAATAGTAATGTTAAAGGCACAATATGTAAGATCTTTGGATTAAAATATCCAAAAACCACTAGAACAATGTTATATATTTTGTTGACTTGTGTACTTACAGTATCGCAAATGTTTCCAAGAATGTTTAAATTCAGAGAAATAAGTAATTTTACCCAAGACATGGACCGTGTCCGTGCGTCTCCTATTAATGACATCGTACCCACATTACCTTCGATTTCAGGTTTTGTTTTGTAGAAACCATGGAAACACCTAAGACGCTTTAATATTATGTGTTTTATTATGCAGGTGAGCAACTGTTTGGATACATTCATCGACAGAAAACTAATCACTGTTATATAGCTCAACACAGTTAGTCTTATTGTTTAAATCTTGTTTCCTTGATTTGCCGTGAGTACCATGTTTTACCATGCCTAATATCGATCTAGCTTACTGTAGTGTGCAACAAGTGTCTCATAGTAGCCGCCGAGCGAACGCACAGAGAAGCATTATAACATAACTTTAAAAACACTCAAATAATGTATCTAATATGATAAAACAGTGCGTATGCATGACCGGAAAAAGCGGAAGCGGACATCTGCGGCATAATAAAAGATCCACGAAATCCAGGGATCATCAAGCTACGCCTTTTTTTTGAATAGGCGACCTCTAGCGGCGAAAAATTACATATTGTGGCTTTAACATAAATATGAAGTAAATTAATTATGATAATTAACTAACAAATCTGTAAAAATCACACAATAATTAAACAAACAACAAATCAACAAAAAAGTGCAATAAACTAGCCTCTTATTGTCATCCCCATTTTTGAGCATATGGGAAATTATATACCTAAACTTAGAATTACTTAAGTTTCACTTTACTTGCAGCTTAAAACAAGCACAAACAGCCCACAGTGTTAGTGTTGCCAGTAAAAGAGGTTCTAAAAAAGCTATTTCAGAATAGTACACAAACATCAATGTCTGCCACGAAGAGTCGTTTACTTGTAATTTTACTTATTTTTTCAAAGAATAGTTTAAGTGGTGAATGCTAATGGAAAAACGAATAGGCTACCTATGATAACTGCCCTGTCATGCTTAATTAATGTGTTCTGCTGATGTATAATTACGCAACTTTAAGATTTTTTGTCAGTGTAAATACCCGGAACTGGGAATGATTTTAGTTCTAGGAACTCCTTTTGGGAGAACTAAATTATCTCCTACTTCAGAGTAGGGTCTAACCCAGCACAATAGCAGCTACCAGTGACGTAAGTGTATGCTGATTGGCCAAACGCACGCGAAACACCAGCACAGAGATTATATTTACTCCAGAAACTAGTGATTAGAAAACAGTGATTGATGGACCTCTCAATCTTCACGCTAAGGAGAAAATCCAATGTGACTTTGATGGAACCAAGCAAAACATAATTATGTATTTCGGCTCTAGCGACATTACGCATCAACCACACGGCAAACGCTAATACTTTTTTGTATAATGTTTACTTTTTTGTAACGATTAATTCTCCTTCAGTGACGCAGATAACATCTTTTCGTTGGAAATCAGATTGAAGCTGCCTTCACCTGCAAGCAACTGAACTCGCCGCTGCTCGACCCTGCTTGCCACTATTCAGCTCGCTGCTCTCATGCAGCTCGCACCCACGCAGCCACCCCTTCAAACAGCCGCAGCACTCTCAGCTCTTCAGCTTGCCGCTCAGACCGCCGCTCACGTGCAGTGTTGATCGCCCGAGGAAAAAACAGCGGGGCAGAGGATCTCAATGCCCGGACAAGGGCAATATCACGTCGGCTCAGCCCCCGCGTGACTCGCTCTCTCCACAGGAAGAGGTTCCACCCATCCACTTCTCCCATCCAGACCAACGTCCCTTTAGGGCCCAGAGGGACTTCGTTTGGAGGATCTGATGACGAGCCGCAAGACGACAGCATGTCTCTAGCAGCGTCAGAGGCTGAGGAGTGGTCGGGCTCGCTGCAAGACCCCGCCCCCTTGCCGCCTTTGGAGTTGATTGACACCAGAGCGTCTATGGACTTGGACATGTACTGTCAAAAGCGGTTGAACAGCTCGGCTTAGAGTGGTCTGTGTCTGAAGAGCCCACACGCAGCCGCTTGGATGAGTGGTTCCTGCCTGGACGCCGTCAAACTCCATCTCAGCAATCGGCGCCCTTCTTTCCTGAAGTGCACGATGAGCTGACAAAATCATGGCGCGCCATACTCAACCCACCTTCACTCTTCTGCCTCTCACGCTCTCACGTCTGTCGACGGCGCTGGGCAGAAGGGTTATGAAAAGCTGCCTCCACTGGACGAAGCTGTGGCCGCACATCTATGCCCTCCCGCCGCCATTGGCTGGAAAATGATGGCCTGATGGCCGAGAAAGGAAGAGGAGGAGGCCAAGTCCTGCCGGGGCCGGAATACCCTCCAAAAAGCCTCGCCCAATTTTCCTGCCACCCCGTTCAGTTCCGGGTGCTCAAAAAAGGGTGTTTGTTGCCCACACTGAGCCTGTTAATTTTCCCTGCTTGGGAGCCGCTGTTATAGCGGAAAACGCTTGGGAGACTGGTTCTTTAGCCTGGACCTGAAAGATGCTTACTTTCATATCCAGATAACCCCCCATCACAGGCAGTTCTTGAGATTCACCTTCGAGGGAGTGGCATATCAATACACGGTACTGCCGTTCGGCCTGTCCCTGGCCCCCCGCACTTTCACAAAGTGCATGGATGCAGCTCTCTCCCGTCTGAGACAGATGGGAGTTTGCATTCTAAACTACCTCAACGACTGGCTTGTTCTGGCCCAGTCGGAGGCGGAACTAATATTCCACAGATCCGTTATTTTCAACCACTTAGAGTGCTTGGGTCTCAGGGTCAATTTTGCAAAGAGCTCATTATCCCCCAGCCAACGTGTATCGTTCCTGGGGATAATTTTAGACTCAACCCTTTTGAGCGCCACAGTCACTCCTCTGGCCATTCAGCAGCTCATGCAAACCTGGGTTTTTCTACCACTCAGAATGTTTCAGAAGATGCTAGGCCGTATGAGCTCAGCATCTCCATCTCTGCAGATGGGGTTTCTTCATATGTGCCCTCTGCAGTTCTGGCTGAAACCGCGGGTCCCGCCCTCAGCCTGGCACCATGGCCGTCTCTTGCTCAAGGTGAACCAGGCATGTGTCACAGCCCTGGCCTCTTAGACGAACCCTTGCTGGTTCAAGCAAGGCGCGGCGATTGGTGCTATGGACAAGAGGAAAGTTGTTTTCACAGACGCCTCCAAGACAGGTTGGGGAGCTCTGTGCAACAACTGCCCAGCCTTCGGGGCTTGGAGCAGCCTGGAAAGCGAGCTACATATCAACCGCCTAGAAATGATGGCGGTATTTCAAGCTCTCCAGGTCTTTCTTCCTCTTCTGGTGGGGCACCACGTCTTAGTCAGATCAGACAACATGACTGTGGTGTCCTTCATAAATCACCAGGGCGGCCTCTCTTCAAAACCCCTCTTCACTCTGGTGAAAACCATCCTAGAGTGGGCTCAGTTCAATCTACTCTCACTGAGAGCAGCGCACATACAGGGCGTACTGAACGTGGGGGCGGACATGCTGTCTTCGGGAAGGCAGAGGTCGACTTCTTTGCCTCAGAGGACAGTCATCACTGCCCAATATATTTTTCAAACTATATTGGCCCAGCCTCCTCCTCTATGCTTTCCCCCTGATCGCTCTGATCCCCCAGGTGATCAAGCGAACCAGGGAAGACAAACACAAGGTTCTCCTGGTGGCTCCTCTTTGGAGGACCCAATCATGGTTCTCGGAGCTGTCTCGGTTATCGGCCCTGAGGCCATGGCCAATCCCTCTGAGACGAGACCTCCTCTCCCAAGCGAGAGGGACAATTTGGCACCCCACCTTCATGTGTGGTTTCTCAACGGGAGCCTCTATGCCTCCCTGAGAACATTTTAAACATTATCTCTCAGGCCAGAGCTCCGTCTACGAGACACCTCTATGCCTCAAAATGGGCTGTCTTCGCCTCCTGGTGCAAAACCTGGGGCAAAGACCCTCTGAACTGTGACATATCTCAGATATTGTCATTTCTTCCAGACTTAATTGATAGAGGCCGTTCTCCCTCTACTCTTAAAGTCTATGTTGCGGCTATAGCAGCTTCACACGCTTCAATAGCAGGGCTGTCTATAGGAAGAAACGATCTTGTTGTTCACTTCCTAAAGGGCTCCAGGAGGCTAAACCCTCCTCGTCCCCTCACAGTCCCTACTTGGGACCTGTCTGTGGTTCTCAGGGGCCTTAAAAGTCCTTCATTTGAACCTATCCAGACTGCTGACCTTCGACCCCTGACGCTAAAAACCGCCTTGCTGCTAGTGTTGGCATTGGTTAAGCATGTGGGAGACTTACAGGCGCTCTCTGTGAGCCCCTTGTGTCTTGAGTTTGGGCCTAACGACTCTAAGGTTTCCCTGAAACCTAGACATGGATACGTTCCAAAAATCCTATCTACCCCTTTTAGAGTGCAGATAGTAGTTCTCTCTGCCCTTCCTCCTTCTCAGAATGAACAGGAGCCGAACCTTTTCTGTCCTGTCAGAGCCCTGAGGATGTATGTTGATCACTCCGCCTTTTTTCGACAGGCGGAGCAGCTCTTTGTTTGCTTTGGTGGCTGCACGAAAGGTCTTACGGTCACAAAGCTTAGACTATCTAGATCAGGCATTCTCAACCCTAGTCCTGGAGGGCCACTGTCCTGCAGATTTTAGCTCCAACCCTAATCAAGAACACCTGAACCAGTCAATCAGGCTATTCAGGATTACTAGAAAGCTACAGACAGGGGAGTTTAATCAAGGTTGGAGCTAAACTCTGCAGGACAGTGGCCCTCAAGGACCAAGGATGAGAACCCCTGATCTAGATGGATAATAGACGCCATTGCTCTTGTGTACTCCTCATTGGACCTTCAATGTCCCTTGGGAGTCAGAGCACACTCCACGAGAGGCATGGCCTCCTCATGTGCATGGTCATCTGGCATTTCCATTGATGACATCTGTACAGCGGCCGGGTGCGCCTCACTGTCCACATTTGTTAGATTTTATAATCTAGAAGACCCTGCGCTTCAATCGCAGGTCCTTTCTGCATAAACTATTGCACTTATGTGTCTTGTTATATCCCCGACTTAGTCTGGGAGTAACCACTGTCTGCCTCATATATTCATAAACTAGGCCCCTAGAGGTCCTGGTAATGGGGTTTTGATTTTTGACTATTACTTTGTGTCTTGAAGCCCTTGGTTAAGCGCTTCCCACTGTATTTGTCGTCATCTTAAATAGCACGGCGTGATTGTATTATCCCCGTAGCGTCTAGTCTTATTTATATTAATAAGACGAACAACGCAGTACTCGTGTAGTATCGCAAGGGAACGTACTTGGTTACTAACATAACCTCAGTTCCCTTAGATACGGAATGTGTACTGCGTAAGTTGCCGTGCTATGCATCGCTTCAGTCAAAACCAATCGATTTGCCCTTGTGAAACAGCCGCTTTTATAGCCTCCGCCCATTTCGGCGGGCTCGCTCAACATTGGCTTGCGCATGCCACACCGTCATTGGTTCAATTTCTTTAACTTTTTGAACCAATCGTTGTGCAGTATTCACTGCGTGATTGTATAAAGACTTCAGAATCGGAGAAAAAGGAGTTTTCCTCGTAGCTTCTTGTCTTATTTATATTAATAAGACGAACGACGCAGAACTTGCTCTGTATCTAAGGGAACCGAGGTTACGTTAGTAACCGAGTACGTTCGCCATGCCTTCAAAATAAAAGTCACAACAACAAGCACGGCTTACGTCACTTCAGAGTTTCTACTGGCAGTGCGAAGGCAACCAGGAAAATGGCCCTAGGGGAACATTTAGTTTTCAAGGAACCGCCATGGTGGTTAGTTCCTAGAACTAAGTTCCAAGAACTACCCGGTGCGAAAGCCCCTAATGTCTACACTGTGTTTGTTATAATGAGACAAATACACACTGGAGCGTTTATCAAATCAATTTCGCCAATATGCTATTATTACAGTTTCAACCCTTGTAGAACCAGGCCTATCATTTTGCACCCTAGGTCTGTCACCTATGCCACAAGCTTGCCTTGCTTGAAAGTTTAAATATCCTTTAGTAACAGTCTAAACATGATAGATTCGTAAAAAATTATCTGAGCTGAAATGTGCTGCTCAACAGTTAGACTGAAATAATCAGTGACCTTTTTCAAATTAAATGTTGAGTGTTCTATTCTATTGGGATTCCTCAGATGGACATGCAGAGTATGAATATCTTTTCATCAGGTTAGATACTGATTATTAATCACTCAAAGCCCTTTATCTAAACCTCTCTACTTAACCTCTCACACATCTGCCATGTTTGTTTTTGTACACTTTTTTTTTTTTTTGTAGTTCTAATCGAATCCTCATCCAGTTTTTTTCCCATAGAATTGGGCTACTTTTACTCTGTTAGTCTGCAGGTTGAAGGGACCATCTGGGTATCTTTGAAATACTCCTTTCAACGTATGTTGATTACAAAGTTGCAGAACATGTCACTGCAGGTCTGTTATAAAAAATGCTGGACTGGGAATGAAGTTTTGAGTTTTCATAGTACAATGAACACTGTTATGGCACCAGCAATAGCAAGGTCATTGATACAATTGGTCAAATGTATCACTTTAGCTACAAGTCATTTTAGATAACAGATTGTAGAATGTCTTGAATAAAACTCCTTCAGTACCTTTCTGGAAGGTTTTCTTCCTGTTGTCTGCCATCATCTGTAAGCAGGCATGGGATTCTGAAGAAGGGCAGAAGAGTTTAAAACACAAGAAAAACAGAAATGAATTGTGTTCATGTACCGTGAATGTACATGTATTCTTATTACGCATTTCTTAATTGCAAGTATTATCTGTAGCTGTCAGTAAGAGATAAATATGGTTACGGAGGTATTTTTTGCATTCAGTGACTCATAAAGTAACTGGATATGCAAATGTCTGATGGTACACTTTTGCAGAATGTGCATGTTTTTTTTTAAATATAGATATTGAGATATTGATTTTAATCTTACACCATCTGTGCTCTATATCACTCCTGTCATTAAACACAACCCAAAGGTCTTCTCAGTTGACACTTCTCAGTTGTTCACAGAAAGGAAGAAGAAAAAAAAAAACAAGACAAGTTCATCACAGAATAAGCAGAAGTGTGGGCTTGCCTGCTTTGTTTGAGACATGCCCCAGACTTCTTTTCGACATGCCAGTTCGGTCTGTTGTGGTATCATCCATCTCAGTCTGCTGCAGATACTGTAAACAGATGACCAAAATTCCTGCTGAATAAAAACAGCTTATGGAGTTTAATTTAACATACAATTACGTACATGGGGTAAACAAAGGGAATGCAGTGCATCCGGAAAGTATTCACAGCACTTCACTTTTTCCAGCCTTATTACAGCCTTATTCCAAAATTTATAAAAAAAAAAAAATTTCTTCACAATTCTTCAAACAATACCCCATAATGACAATGTGTAAGAAGTTTGTTTGAAATCTTTGCAAATGTATGAAAACAGTATTCACAGTCTTTGCTCGATACTTTGTTGAAGCACCTTTGGCACCAATTACAGCCTCAAGTCTTTTTGAGTTTGATGCTACAATTTTGAGCAGTTTTTTCCATTCTTCTTTGCAGGACCTCTCAAGCTCCATCAGGTTGGATGGGGAGTGTCGGTGCACAGCCATTTTCAGATCTCTCCAGAGATGTTCAATCGAGTTCAAGTCTGGGCTCTGGCTGGGCCACCAAGGACATTCACAGAGTTGTCCAGTAGCCACTCCTTTGTTATCTTGGCTGTGTGCTTAGGGTCATTGTCCGGTTGGAAGAGGAACCTTCGTCCTAGTCTGAGGTCCAGAGCGCTCTGGAGCAGGTATTCATCAAGGATGTCTCTGTACATTGCTGCATTCATCTTTACCTGACTAGTCTCCCAGTTCCTGCTGCTGAAAAACATCCCCACAGCATGATGCTGCCACCACCACGCTTCACTGTAGGGATGGTATTGGCCAGGTGATGAGCGGTACCTGGTTTCCTCCAGACATGACACTTGCCATTTAGTTCAAAGAGTTCAATCTTTGTTTCATCAGACCAGAGAATTGTGTTTCTCGTGGTCTGAGAGTCCTTCAGTTCAGGCAGCCTTTTACTGAGGAGTGGCTTCCATCTGGCCACTCTACCATACAGTAGAGGTCTTCACGGAGCCCCAGCCACCCGAGGACCCGAGACCCGTACGGGTTCGGGTATATATTTTAAATGATCAGCCGGGTCCGGGCCGGGTCCTAATCAATTACTTCGGGTCCCGGGTCTATTTAACATTTGTGTCTAATACCCGAGTCGATCCGGACTCGGAGAACACCTGCCCGTGATCAGAGTCAGTCAGCACTGCTGTTTTTTGTAACTTGCAACTTGTAAAATTAGGATAAGAAAAGTGTGAGCCGGGAAATAAGGTTTAAAAAGAAAGAAAGAAGAAAAACACGAGCAATCTCTCTCTCTTGCTCGCTCGTCTCACGCTCGCTCTCCCTCTCTCTCTCTCTCTCTCTCTCTCTCTCTCTCTCTCTCTCTCTCTCTCGCTCGCCTCGCGCTCGCTCTCCCTCTCTCTCTCTCTCTCGCTCGCTCTCAGCCGTTGCAAGCGCACTGTAATAATGGATACCTTCATGAGTGATGTGCGAAAAAAGCTAAAAAACAACGAATATAAAGAAGTTAAACCCACGGGCACCTCTTCTGTCTGGGCATCCTTCATGCATATTGTGGACAAACATGAGAAAAAAGTAAGTGCTGTCAAGTGTATTAGCCTACGTGTGACGCACTGTTGAAGTTTGATTTGAACTTATATTTAAATAATATATTTCAAATCAGCAACACAATCTCAGGTGAACTGTCACATAAATGTTTTCTATGACGTTCAAATTGCGTAAAAAGCTAATATTCCAGGTTGCTCCAGCTAACGCGCATGTGCAGTCTCAAGCGCGTGTCATGTTTCTATGGCAACCCGAGCTTCCGCTGTGAGTGTGACTGACTTTAATAATAATATGAATGAACCGTCTTATTTAATCTTAAAGTTTTGTGAACAGACTCGGCTCACAGAGATGATAGCAAATTAATAATGCTAACGTCAGCGGCCACCAAACGAGCAATCGTTATTATAGTTCAAAAAGAAAACAGTCAAAGTTATTATGCGAGTTAACTAGAGTCGAAATGCAAATCTGCAAAGACGCATTTGTCATCCGTTACCGTGACATAAAGTGGACTTTTAAAGCTGAAATGATGAGTGAATTAAGCATGCTTGGAATAACAAGAGAGGAATAATATGGATTTAACTTTTTGGCAAGGATGTAATGCATCACAATCAAGTAACTTAACGTTACAAGGAAGGGAGACGACGGCTATAGGTAAGACAAAAAGTTATAATTTTCGCAACTTGGTTATTGACTTAATATCAGTTTATTATGGAATATGTGACAATCGGGTCCAGTCGGGTCTGTTTCTTCGCGCCGGGTTCGGTTCCAGCTTTTAAATAATAGATGGGTCCAGGTCGGTTCCGGGTACTAAATTTTTGGCATTTCTTGGATCTGCACGGGACCGGGTCCAGCTTTTGAAATAATAGACGGGTCCGGGTCGGTTCCGTTTAGCACATTACGGGTCTCTTCGGGTTCGGGTACAAATTTTTGGACCCGTGAAGACCTCTACCATACAGGCCTGATTGGTGGAGTGCTGCTTTTTTGTTTTTTATTTGTAATAAATTTGCAAAGATTTCAAACAAAACTTCGGACCAACTTTATATTAGGTGGCATTAACTACTATGTACTAACATTTTAATCAATAATTTGATACAGTGCTCTTATTGTGTACATACATGTATTTACATTGTACTTACATTTTAAATAATACCTGCATGTAATTACGTCTGTAATTAATTTCTGTAGTTACATTTGTAATTACACAGTTGACACTTCCCTTACACCTAACCCTACCCTTAAACTTACCCATACCACCACACCTGTCCCTAACCCTACCCGTATCCCACGTCAATATCAGCAAAGGTGTTCTGCAATACAATTTGAATACAGTATGTACATTGTACTTATTTTTTTATGTAAGTACATAGTACTTAAGGCCACCTAATATAAAGTGGGGCCAAAACTTCTTTCACGTTGTCATTATGGGGTATTGTTTGTAGAACAAAAAAAAAAATTAATCCATTTTGGAATAAGGCTGTTTTAAGCAAAACTGAAACAGCAAAATAATTATGCAGCACCATTCATTAAAACAGATACCTAACTATTACTCGATACCTAATTGTAAAATTACACTGCAACTAATACACCTTAAACTAAAGTGAAACCAAATAATGTATTATGTTTTCTATTTCTTACACAAAAGCCATATATATATATTTAACCCTCTATGGTACGGTGTTGCCTCCTGGCAACATAGTCTATTTTAGTTTATGTTTAATACAATGAAACACCAATTTATTGGTCAAACCTATTTTAGGGAAGAAGAACTCAAATACTAATCAATGAAAGTGCAAAAAAATGGTCACATGACCCACAGGGGTCCATTTTGTGTCCTGTTTCAGCACATGTGCACAGGTCACATGGCTCCATATTTTCTCCAATGAAAAGTGTATTTTTCACCAGTTTCCGTCCAGTTAATCACCCAAAAAAAATATGACCTTCACTGGTAAGTAAAGAAGTATTTTCAAGAACTTTACATTATATATCATCAAATGTTTTAGATTTAATAACAAAAAACTGTGTGTTGCCTCAAGGCAACATTGTACCATAATGGAATCGCATAAGGCCATACCAGACACACTAGATTGGATACAAATATAGTATATTTGTAGGGAAAAGAGTTAAAATTCTCAAAATGTATTTGCATTTTTGCATGATTTTGTAATGCATGTATAAGATTAGTAATTCACATACTAAAACTGCATATATTATGATCTGCACGTTTTCTATAGCACTTAAAAAAAGGTATAAAACACAACCGATGAGGGTGAGGATGAGGTGTCATGTGATGAGGAAGATGAGGTCATAGTGACAATCTGGCAGGGAGAGATCAAAGATGGAGATGAGGATGAAGATGGATATGATAACTTGATATGATAATTTGACACGATATATTGATATGATAACTTGACATGATGGTTTGGTAATACTTGTGTTCCACGACGGTACAATGTTGCCTGAGAGCAACAGCTGAATTTGAAATGTTACTTTTTATTAAATATTAAATTTGTAATACATTATAAATTGGATAAATGTGTTTGCTCAGGTGTCTGGTTAAAGAATTCGATGTTTTTAATAAATATTTTTCTTTTTTCTAAATGAAAATGTCAAAATGTTTAAATTTGTCCATTGTGGTACAATGTTGCCTTGAGGCAACAAACTTTTAAAATATAAATAAATAAAAAAATTATGAAAAATTGTATTGCTATTGTTATAGTGTCCTATTTTAAGCAGGAAAAGCACTACAAATATTTTTTTTCCTCATTGAAATCATATTGCGTACCATAGAGGGATATATATATATATATATATATATATATATATATATATATATATATATATATATATATATATATATATATATATATATATATATATATATATATACACACAATGATATTGGATTGGAGTTTAGAGAACATGTGCTCTCCAAAAACATTTAATTTTGACTATTTTGAACTAGGTGTTTTAAACAAACATAGAGAACACAACCAATTGGACTCTTAACTCCAAACCTTATAGTTACAGAAATATAACTCCATAGTTCACTAAAAAATTATAATTTTGTCATAATTTACTCACCCTCATGTTGTTGGTAACCAGACAGTTGACGGCAGCCATTGACTTCCATAGTATAGCGGGTTACACTTTATTTCAAGGTGTCATTGTTTCAGTGTAATTATATATTTAAGTACTGAGTAATATTGATTACATTTACTTGCTATAGGGTTAGGGTAGGACTAGGGTTTGGTTGTGGGTAAGTTGCATAATTTACTGTTATCACTATGGTAAGTACATGTAACATATGTAACAATGACACTGTAAAATAAAGTGTTTCCATTTTTTTTTTCTACTACAGAAATCAGTAATAATGACACATTTTTGCATTTTTGGGTGAACTATCCCTTTAAGACAACTTTATCATGTGATAACTAACTGGCATTTATGCAATCCCTTCAAACTCCATCAAATCACCAATTACAAGACTCTTTAGAAGAGGACATTTGATGCATGTGTATTGTGGTCCAAACCTCAAGTCTGTCTTTGATCTCTTCTTGTTCCTGCTTATGGGTTTGTTTCTCTGTCCCCGGTTCTTCTAGCGTCCTGCTTTGCTCCTCTCTCTTGCGGACCACCTCGGCCCTCAAACCCTCCACCTCGGCCTGCAAGGCCAGCACATGGTACAAGGAGATCACAGACAGGGAGGAGGAGGTGATGGCAGCCACGACCAGCACCAGAAACAGCCAGGGCAGCCTTCTCCTTTCACCCCGACCTGGACCAAAATCCTCAGCAGGCATGGTGGAAACAAACTTTTAGGGAAATTGAATACTAGTGACTAAATGTAGCCTGAATGGCATATAGACAGATTCCGAAGAAGCTTTGTTTCTTTAAAGACAACCCACCTCAAAACATGACTACCATCAATAAGGATCCTCACAGTGAGAAGTTGGAAAGAAGCTTGTCTGGAGTTATGCTTGCTGAATCCAATTGACTTTCATATGGCATGAACCAGTCATCTTCATAATCCTCTGAAGCTCTAAGCATACGTTTCTTTCAGAACAATCCCGGATCAGACCTTTTACACATAACTCCCCTTCCTCTTCAAGCTGATATTTGCTGATATGGAACAGAGGAAGACCCCTGAGATCTACAGTTGAAGTCAAACTTGAAACAACTGTACAAACTGTAAAAAAATCTCCAGCTAACAGTCTGGTTTTCGTATCCCTTTCCTGCCAAGCTGTCCACACCCACTGTATTTAAAACTGCACTGCAACCGAAAGTTGCTTTGTCACCACTTACTTTGTTCCGACAAACTGCGTCAAAAGTATGAAGAGAAACAGCAGATAAATGAAAATGGCAGGCTTACACTTGTTAATCATAAATTGATAGCACATAAGGAAGTGTATAAATTCCAAAACGGAAGCTATTCTTGGTATAGAATCAAACAAAAAACAAAACCAAATTTTGTACTTTTTAAAGTGAAAACCAGAAACAGGAACCAGCAGCTTTAAGCAGCAAAGTTATCAGAAGGGTTTGATTTCTTTATTGCATGTCACCACACAGAAAATAGAACGTGTGATTCAATTGTATGTACATGAACACATGATTCCAATAGAAAACCCATAGCTCAAAACACAAATGTTGAAAGAATAAGAAAACACTCCTTGCACATTCAGAACTGAATCTTTCCGCTCTGCTATTTACTGTAAAAAGCAAATACAAAACATGAGCAGCGCGTTATATTATTTCATATATTCAGATTATGAACAACATGAAATGAGATTTCAACATACAAACTAGCCCCAGAGAATGGCCAGAACATGCCAATGGAGGATTAGTCAAATCTAGTAAACTCTAAAGTAGTATTTTCAATATTTTATCATATGTCAGCATCTTTGTTCCAAGGTTTACACTCAACCACACAGACATTCAATAAGGTATCATGGCACGTCACTGTGAGTTCAACTAAATGACATATTGCAAATGATATATGAATTTGAAAATATTTCCTCATAAGGTTTAGAGGCAGTTCTTATGAATTAGGCCTATACGATCAATAATGACCATTACAAACATTGATTTTAAAATCAAAAGGTCAATAAACTGATATACAAAAGTATCTTGTGTATTGAAACCACCAAAATCCCGGTGTCTTGGGAACTTTTTCTCTTGCGTTGGCTGGTTCCACTTCTTAGGCTACTCACTTACAATCAGTGTTGGGGGGTAACGCATTACAAGTAACTCAAGTTACGTAATCAGATTACCTTTTTCAAGTAACTAGTAAAGTAATGCACTAAATTTACAACAAAATATCTGAGTTACTTTTTCAAATAATGAACGCAAGTTACTTTGTTTTCCCATTTATGAAAATGAGAAAAATCGGTTGTTTCGGTGTAAACATGATGGTTATTGTTGTAGTTCTAGACTAATGTGAGCATGCATATACTCATCTCACTTGCACAAAAAAAGATTAAGTTTTGAATAAAATATTACGAAAACCTCCAATAATTAAATATGTTAAATAAAACAAATATTTTTATGCATTTGATCTCACTTTACTGACCAATGTGCTTGCTGCTGACGTTAAACAAGCAAAAATGACATTCAATTTTTTGTTTTTAATGGTGAAGGAAGTGTTAAACTTTCTTTTCCTGCGGTCCAGAATGGCAGCACAGCTGAAAGGTTTGTTTGAGCTGCGCCCTTGAACATACACGTGTACATTTGTATGTACATTTTGGTGCGAAAGGGCCTTTACATTTGCCCAAAAAACCAGAACTTTTTTTGGTTATTAAAAAGAAAAAGCCCAGCTCAGGTGAGAAAAAGTAACGCAAAAGTAACCTAACGCATTACTTTTCTTAAAATGTAACTAAGTATCCCAATTAGTTACTTTTTAAGAGAGTAACGCAATAATGTAATGCATTACTTTTCAAAGTAACTTTCCCCAACACTGCTTACAACTGTCCTGTTTCTATATAACTAATAACCATAAATAACACTAGACATAACTCAAGACATCTAGAGCTCAACTGTGCAACTATACAAGCTCTTAAACACACTTGAGAACCTCAGGTCGAAAAGAATCTGCCGAATCCCCAAAAGGTGGACTTTGGAAGCCTGACATAGCCTCTGCTTTGAAGATATCAAGATTTGCATGCAACATAGGATCACTCTGCCTTGAAATGTGTTATTTTAACATTCCCAGGCAGTTTTCACGCATTACAACAGACGTGAGCGTAAAGTGCATCAGAGTTAAATAAAATGTGCTGACTAAAGCATGCAATAATTACAGACTTGGATGTGCACCGATCCAACACTACATAATGGGCAAGGTTTGCAAAGTCCACCTTTTATTGGGTGCTCGACGGTCATCCAACAACGTGAGCCTACAGAAAGGACAAACCTCAAAGTCTTTACCCCCGATTCAATACGTTAAATATGTGTATGAAAAATTTGCCATCATTTACCCGACCAAACCCATATGACTTTCTTCTGTGGAACATGAAAGGAGACATTTCGAAGAATGTGACAGTCGCTCTTGTCCATGCAATAACAATAGATGAGAACCAAAGCTTTCAAGATGGCGTTCTGTATTCCAAATCTTCTGGAGCCTGAAATTTTGTTCCTCACCGAATCATCAGCTGTAGCTCTTCCTCGCACACTTATGAGAGAAAAACCAGAGATTTATTCACAATTCTAAAAGATTCGGTTATAAGTCATGTGGACTACTTTCAGGATACCTCACTTTTATTGAGACCTTTTGAAGCTTTAGGCTTCTACCTGGAACTGCATTGAAAAGAGCGACTTGCGCACTCTTCAAAATTGAAGAAAAAAGTCATACAGTTATGGAATGACATAATTGGCGAGTAGATTTGTGTGTGCGCGTGTGTGTGTGTGTGTGTGAGTGAAATAATCCTTAAACATTTTTGTGAATGTTTCTGATTCTGATTAAGGGAACTGCAAAGAAAATGGATGCGTGACTACAGCGCAACAGTCACCAATGGACAGGTTTTTCAACATGATCCAAACAAAGCAGGTCATGGGCAGAGAACTGATGATAAGCACTTGACCTGATTAAAAGAAGGGAAACATCTTTACAAGTTGTGCAAATGGACTGTGCTTGGAACTCTGTCAAGCAGCTGTTATGTGCGATTTCACTCTTACTTCCAGAAGATCACTAAGCCTGAGAGAGAGTAAACATACTTTAGGCTTGTTGTGTTGGTATTTTCACACAGTGCTCACAGTGTACTGCAGCCCACATGAAAATCAGTATAGAAATCTATACTTCTCACACACAGCGCCATATGCAAATCCAAAACATGGGATTAAACCACAATGAGCCCATTTCCTGAGTGGATTTTAAACCTGCCGTAAAAAAAGGCGGCAGTGAGATAAAATAAAGCTCCAACACATTACGGCCGGTCCAGAAGACTGAATGCATGAAATGCCATAGACAAAGATGAGTGAACTAGGATCAGTTGCCCCTGGTCCATTTAACTGTATTCACTGGAATTTAAATGGTAAAACAAATATTTCAATGAGCACTGTTCGGTGTATATATGACAAAAAAAAAATCTAGGACTTTTTGGAATAGCAGTTTATCATTCATGAATAAAATAAGGTCACTGGTTAACATACATACCTCAAACGTGATTTTTGAAGCCGTTTTGTTTTTGTAAATTGTTACCAACTCATGATTTTTACATTTAAGTGGTAGAATAAACGTGAACATTTCCTCAAGTAATGTTAACCACAAACATTATTTTGCTCACAAATGTATAACCGCCATCTTGATTAGACATAACCATTTTCAAATTGCATGTGCAGGTGGCTGGGCTTTTAATATTGTTTTAAAGGATTAGTTCACCCAAAAATGAAAATTATGTCATGAATTACTCACACTCATGTCGTTCCAAACCAAACCCGCAAGACATTTGCTCATCTTCGGAACACAATGAAGATCTTTTTAATGAAATCTGAGAGCTTTCTGTCCCTCTATTAAATCTACGCAACTACCACTTTCAAGACCTAGTAAGGAAGTAAAGACATCATAAAAGTAATCCATGTGACTCCAGTGGTTTAACCTCAATTTTATAAAGCGCCAAAAATATAATTTACCATTTCATATGCAAAATATTAATCTACAACAGTGTTGCATTGACGCGAGAGCAGATGCTGTTGCGTGAACGCGTGCCAGAGATTAACTTGGTAAATAAAGTGGTAAATTATGTTTTTTTGTACCAACAAAGCACTCGCGTCACGTCGTAAACTTGAGGTTAAACCACTGGAGTCATATTGGTTACTTTCATGATGTCTTTACTACCTTTCTAGGGCTTGAAAGTGGTAGTTGCGTACAGTCAAATGGAGGGACAGAAAGCTCTCAGATTTCATTAAAAAGACTTTCATTTGTCTTCCAAAGATGAACGAAAGTCTTACGGGATTGGAATAACACAAGGGTGAGTAATTAATGACAATTTTCATTTTTGGGTGAACTAATCCTTTAAGGGTAGAAATTGCTTGAAAATGAGAAAAAAAAACGACTCAGAGGGCATTCAATTCTTGCGGAATATGCATTTATGCTTGATATAAAATCCGACAAAAAATATTTTAAAGGCTTGATAAAAATGCAGCCTTCTCTATTGAATAAATGAAATTCTAAATAATGAAGTCCTAGTGTGTGATCAATGGAAAGAAAGAGCTTAGGACGTTGGGGAGAAGAGAAATAATAGAAAAGAGAGAATCAATTGTACATTCTTTTTGAGAGGGTTCAGATTTATAGAGCAGTCCACAGTAGTGACTGTTCTAGATTATGGTGACGTTGGTCGTCCCCTGGGCCGTCTCTTCACTTGCATGGCTTTTAAGTAGCTCTTTCATAAACTGCTCTAGGGAGGCAAAATAACCCTGGCACTGCCAGGTGTCATTGTGCGTACCCTCGGGAAAGATGCCGAGGCGTTTAGTCCGAGACGGAGACAGCTCGTACAGCTTTTTCATCATCACCGGGGGGATGAGCTGATCTGATAAGCCCGAGATGAAGAGAGATGGCATACGACAGAGAACCACGTGTCTATAGGACAGAAACTTGTTCTTGTAGCACCAGAGCGGCAGGTAACGCATGGGGAAGAAAGAGAACAGCGTGGCCGCCATGTGTGGGATGCTCAGGAAAGTGTTCTCCACCATGATGGCAGCCACTCGATGCGGGTTGCCCGACGCCAGGCGGATGGCCACCGCACCCCCCAACGAGCGGCCGAACAGCACCACCTTGGTCTTGTCGATGTCCGGCCGGGTCATGATGTAATCCAAGGTAGCCTCTGCGTCCTGGTACAGTCCCTCTTCGCTAGGATCGCCATCGCTTTTTCCGTAGCCTCTGTAGTCCAGCAGAACCACGTTGGCTTTCAGGTTTACCAGCATGAGTAGTGCGTTCGGCACACGATGGCCGATGTTCCCCGCATTGCCGTGGAAATATAAAATGGTGGGAACGGTGGCAGGGTTTTCGCCCGTGTAACGGAGCAGGATGAGATTGAGCCGCACGCCATCTTTGGTGCGGACGTACACGTTCTCATGTGGGATTCCCGTGGGCAGAGGAACATAGAGGCGCGAGGACGAGGGCTGGTCGGGGAAGTAAAGCAGCACGTCCTGGAACTTGTACAGGATGCCGGCCACAGAGACCAGGATGAGTCCCAGCAGTATGAAGCCTCCGTACAGGTGGAAGGTCAGAATGAGGGCCAGCAGGGAGACGCGGCACACTCCCCAAGACCACGCGCACACGGTCAGCAAACACGCCTCAAGTACCGCCCACAACCTCCATGGCTTCTCCATGGCAACCTTGATGACAAGAGTCTCCGAACTCACTGCAGGCGTATTCTGGAGAAACACAGAAAGTCAGTTTGTAAGGTCAGAGATTTTACAAGAACATTTGTAGGTGCCTTACATTTTTTTCGGTGGCACTTTATTTTACAGTCCTGTTCCCCATGTACATACTATGTACTAGAGCTGCGTGATTAATCATTAAAGGGATATTTCACCCAAAAATGAAAATTCATCATTTACTCACCCTCAAGTGGTTCCAAACCTGTATGAGTTTCTTTGTTCTGCTGAACACAAAAGAAGATATTTAGAAGAATGTTTGTAACAAAGCAGAGAGAGCAACCATTGACTACAATAGTATTTTTTTTCCTACTATGGTAGTCAATGGTTGCTCTTTCTTCTAAATGTCTTCTTTTGTGTTCAGCAGAACAAAGAAACTCATACAGGTTTGGAACAACTTGAGGGTGAGTAAATGAAGACAGAATTTTCATTTTTGGGTGAACAGTCCCTTTAAAAGGTTGCAATCTCAATTGAAACACCCACACAATCCTGTTCCTTTATCACGATTCTGCTATGACTTTCATGCCTGTTTCACACATAGACTGTAAAAAGATGGACAACGCCCCTCCCTTCACTATCTTCCATTAGAGAAAAGTCAAGCCGCCAATGTCCGAATATGACGCTGACATCTTGCGCTGATTTGGGACCTGCAAATAGCACAGTAGTGACCTCGGGACGTGAGTCTGCGCAGCCGAGAGCAGGAAGTAGTATCTGTTAGTACAGCAACTTATGTCGGTGTGAAATAAACAGTTATGGACAGCTCCAATCTCCTCCCGAAAATCCAGAAAAAAGTTGGCGCATCAATGACTACTGTCAATCATGATGTCACATCCGTTTTTATAGCATCAAATAACTAACTAAAACCAAACTTATTTAAAAAAAAAAAAAGTACACTTGAACTTACATCAGCTTGATAAAAACTACCTAAAATAACAGAAACCATCTTTGGAAAAAAAATATTTGAAGTGTAATTTGATAGTTTAGTTCGTCTCGTGTCCCATTATAATACATGGAGGGGGCGGGATTTATGAGCTATACTGGGACCAACCACCTGGGGGCGATCGAGGCGCTTTGCACACTTGGTTTCACATTGCAAGCATCAGACCGTGAACAACGCATATTTTGCTGCTGCCCATGTTAATGAATGACGGGTGTCCACTGGCACGAAGCAAGTGGAGCAAAGCAAGCTTTTTTTAAATTCATTCATATGGAAGTTGAACTTCTTGCTCGCAAGTGAGCATAAAGCTCAATTTCCATAGGCATTAATTGGAAAATGCCCGCTCTGCTCTGTGCCAGTGGACATGTGCTGTGAGAGGGTCGGCAGTCGATACGGGCAGTGACAAAACACGCTCCGCTTATGATTGCGATGAGAAACTGTTTAAAACAAAGACTTTGGTTAACCTTTTAAAGTACAATCATCACACTGCAACATTAAAATCTGTGTTTGTGTTTCCGCTGATCCGGAGAGAGCAGCTGCCATGTAAATGTACAGTAAGAAGCAGCTTCACAAACAGTCTTTTCAACTCAAGTCTGTTACAAACATTTAAATAACAGGGGATAAAAATGTACTGGGATAAAAGTTTACAGTTTGGGTATAAACACGGTATTGATCAAAATAAGACTAAATCATCTTCTTAAAAAAGTTTTGACACTTGTATGTATTGTATTTCTTATCGTTACGCCAGGTGGTGGCGACAAGTGAGTATTTAAAAAAAAAAAATTATTTAAAAGATTTATTCACTAATGCTGATCCATCCAATAACGAAACAAGACATCCTCATCTTGACTCCCTTCAAATTATTTTTTAGACCATTTTGTCAGAACCTCTAGTTTGCATTTTGTTTAGTTGTCTGCTGGTAGTACCTAGTTATTACCCAGGGTATTGTAATAACTATAACTATAGAACCTAACCCTAATCCTAACCTTGACCCATGTAGCTAGATACTTTATATACTTATACCTTATATTATATAATTTCTTAGTTAAGTACACTGTGCATTTACTGTAAAATAAAGTGCAACCATTTTTTCCAAGAAGGGAAAAAAGTTACAAATAACATTTTATTTTAAATGTGCCATAGAATGAAACTTTAACTTGTGTAGCTTTTTTTTGCATTTAGTTTGGTTTCTGCTGTGTCTGCCAGCTCAGAAAAGCTGAAAAGAAAACATGTTTTGTTATAAACTGTCTGAGTTTAAAAATGTGTCATTCGGTGACCTGTTTCAATTTGTTGCCCCGAGCAACATACGGAGTCCACCCAATAGATAGTGAAGTGGCTAACAAAGGTGCCTATCGTTTTACAATGAAGCAATCCTGGCATGCAACCTGCTCTTTGTTAAAGACGAGACTGAAATGTTGTTTAAAAAACTTGACCAAAATTACTTGAAAAAAGATGAGTGTTCCAGCATTCATACTTGCGGTTGCCAGATTTCAGTAATTTAAATCCCCCAATCAGAGCTTTTCTGTTAAAAGAAAACATATTCTATCCGGTGTTTTACTCAAACTTATGGATAATTTTGCCCTTCATGACAACTCTGAGGGGGGTGAATTTTTTTTTCATTATATAAAGCCTTAAAGTTCTGCATAATTAAGGGTGTGGCCATTTTGAGTGACAGGTGGATTGCCATTGTCTGTTAGTCATCACTTCACCTCAGTTCCAGCAACGTCCTGCCTCTTTGCCCATTTTGTGTTATGCGGTGACGCGCTGCCAAGATGGCAATGGCCGGGTTTGAGGCTTCAAACACTTTCTTCACAAACCTTACCTTAGCCACATACCTTATATGTCCTTTTTACTTTAATTGAATTGCATATTTTACAAGCATGATCTAACCCATCCCTAACCTTTAAAAAAAAAAAAAAAAAAAAAATATATATATATATATTATATTATATTATATTATATTATATTATATTATATTATATTATATTATATTATATTATATTATATTATATTAATATAATATAATATAATATAATATAATATAATATAATATATATATATATATATATATATATATATATATATATATATATATATATATATATATATTAGGGGTGTAACGATTCATCTACTACATCGATGTATCGATTTATTTTCCTATGATCTAACTACATCGATCTGTGCTCGGCAAGATGGCCTTCCGGACGACATATATCGATCTAACATCGTTTTAAAAGGTAATCAATCGATTGTATCGATCATGGGAAATAACGCATTGGATTTAAGCACGTCAGACTTTATATGGATATTTTTTCTTAGCACTTTTAATGATAAAGCCGTTAAACGTTACTCGATTAAGTCTACCTATCTGTGACATCATCGCAACGCACGCACCAGCAGCAGCGCTAAGAAAACAAAACATAGCATGGCGGATGACAGAGAAGCCAACGTGCGAGAAATTATCAAGCCACCAGGAGAAAGAGCTAAGTTAGTAACGTTTTACCTGTACTTTCAACCCTTGCTAAATGTTACCTGTGAATTCCTGACACCAGTGCGCCTGCAGAGCGAGTTTTAGTACAGCTGGCGACATAGTGAACGCACAGAGAAGTGTTCTGCGGTCAGATCATGTTGATATTTTTGAAAAAGAAATCTGTAGAGTCATTGAAGAGTAGTTGGTTACATTTTATCTTTGTTAAATATTGTTTGTTTATTAAACTGAGAGTAGTAGCAGGTTCAGCCAGTTTATTCAACCTGAAGAAATGTTGGTTGCACTTTATTTTTGATATTAATATTGTATTTGTATTATTTTAATGTTGTAAAACAACAGCAAAAATAGCAGGTAAACCTACTATTAATTAAACCTGAAGAGTAGTTAGTTGCACTTTATTTTTTATACTAATATTGTAATATTTTTATGTTGGAAAACAAAAGCAGAAGTAGCAGGTTAACCTACTGTTGAAATGTTGGTTGCACTTACTGTGCTTTTATTGAAAATGTATTGAAAATTGAAAATGAGAGCAGAAAAGGTTAACTTCCTTTTAATTCAACCTAAACTGTTGGTTGCACTTTATTCAAATAAAATTTGAATGCATTTGCCATTAATTGTTGTTTACTTGTTTGTTTATATCCATAATTAATTGATACCTGATTCCCTTACAAGAAACAACAGGAATCTAGGAAACTTCACCTGCATTGAGCAGTATCCAGATATTTATTTCAGTCACACAATTTTTGGCTAAAAAGTTACTGAATCGATTTCAAGTCACTGAATCGTTTCGGATCGTATCGTTCTAAATGAACCAATATCGTCCTTGAATCGTATCGACAACCTCAAATCGTGATACGAATCGAATCGTTGTTAAAACGAATCGTTACACCCCTAATATATTATATATATATATATATATATATATATATATATATATATATATATATATATATATCCTTGTGTACAGGAGAACAAAGAAAGTCAAACAGGTTTGGAATGACAAAGGAAAGTATTTTTTTTAGAATTTTTTTGGATTACAATCTCGTGAATATATATTTTAACTTTGTATATTTTAAATATAATTTGACTATTTTACAACAACCTTGAATGTGGGTCATGAGAAAAAACTGGAACTATTTGTGTTAAAATATTAGTCTGTTTTGTCCCCCCACTTATTTTCCTAATAGAAAGAAAAAATAATCAAATGAGATGAAGTGCTTTTCATCTGTGAAGTACTTAATTCACTGGATTATCCAGAAACAGGCATTACCATGGTTAAGTAATATATAAACCACTTCTGTTATAAATCCAGCAACTAACTATATTGATAATAAATAAATAACTCTATTTTGATATAAGCAGTCAACTCTCCCTGCCCTACCATGACATATACGGATGTACAGTGGTATTACCTTCTGATATAATCCTTGTACCATCATGGCAGTAACACCACAGTAGTGGAGAACTAGAGCATAACGTTATATACATTGTGATTAATCTAAACACACACACACACACATCGATAAATACTAAACGTTTTCCCCTGATGGCACAACACAGTGTTGTCCTCAGGGTGTTTAGGGACCAAGTCCAGTCTTGACCAATGCAATCACACAGGAATGCATTTGATGATCAGTACTCACTTGTGCATCTATACGGCACATATCATTTTTAGAGTTCACAAATGGAGCCGTTTTTCCAAAATTAGCATTACTTTCGCAATGCAATTCAATAGAAAAGCAGCTGCTCCACGACCTGACCCCAATATCAAATCATACCGTAAAACACTGTCAGCATATCCGCACTTCGCTTTTCAGACAGCTGTTGACATCGTGAGAGAGAAACACCCTGAAGTCCAAACCCAGCTGACAGAAATCATAAACACGCCGATGACAGATTGACGTTGACAGCAGCTTTTCCCTCTGGACTTCATGTTCTGCACAGCTAATACAGCTGCTAGCCATTTCTAACACACATCTGCTGGCAGTCTGATACAAAACTACTCACATCTATCGCATTCTTCAGCGGCACATCTTCAGAGAGCTGAGCTTACGAGCAGGCGAAACGGTCATCTATACGAGCATCCCGTGAAATAACAGCTGATCCACTGTGGCTAGCAGCAAATCTAGCCGGACTGCTGCTGTACACTGGTGTCGCTTCAAGGAAGGTCCGGGCGGAAACAGCGGAACCTTCTGCTGACGGCCTTCGCATAGTACGAGTTCAATGTTCATAATAATAGGCCCTTATGCACCCAGTGCAAATTTAAATTATTAAATTATATACCTTTATTCATAAAAAAAAAATATGATAACTAATGCCCTAATGTGATATTTTTTTGGGGGACAACTATAAATAAAAACCTTCCTTCATAGCTGACTCTTGTCTGTGTGCTAGTCAGGTTTTTTCTGTTTAGGCCTAGCCTACTTGTTTTAGACAGCTAACGTAGAAAAAAAATACATGATATAATAGTGATATTAGATCAGTGCTGGGCAACAAAAATATGTAGGCTACTAAGGACGTGACCATTAAGTTTATTACATTAATGTTATTAATCTGAACGTTCAAAATGTTAAAAAAAAAATTAATCATTAAAAGAAAATTCCACTTCACTGTCCACATCATTTTGTAAATATGTGATGTTAATGTGTTCTCTGGACGTTCTGAAACAAGTAACATACAAAATAAAATAAAAAACGTTGTATGAAGTGTCGAATAGCAGTTTTGTGCTATTGTTTTGGGAACTTTATTGAAGACCAGGTAACTAACAAAACGTTCTATTAAAGTTCTGAAAATGTTCCTTTTAGCTGGGGCTGGCTCACAAGATTCACTTTCCTGCAGAGTAAACCCTACATCACCTGAAGCGTTCTAGTAGTCCTGAAGCCCTTGCATAACTTGGTCAGGTGTTTGATTAGGTTTGGAGCTAAATTTCTAGGAAAGTGGATTTTGAGGGCCAGAGTTGTCTATCTCTGTATTAGCTTCTAAGTATTTCTTAAGAAGTAAAGTGTTTCGGAAGAGCCTCTCTAAAACTCACTAGTAGCCTAAATGTAATTTACATACAACTCACGAGTAGGCTATATCACGCTGATCCATCAATAGACAGTGCTGCATCTAACATTGTGGTGTATTTAATTAAACTACACAAAGAACAGCAGTGCTAAAATAACTATTGAATGCTTATAATCAACAAACCCACATTAAGTAGCCATTAAGACTCTATCCTTAAAACCATTAGGCCTATAGCCTTTGTCAAAAACTTCCCTGAGTGACAATAGCCTAGTCTCCCCCACCCCACCTCTGCCTGTAATGTATGTAGGCCTACAAAATGTAGCCTACCAATTTTAAAATGTTTGAAAAAGATCTCTTATTCTTTTATCTTGATATATAGCTAGTTAGCATATTATAATGATTTCTGAAGGATCATGTAAAAGCAAAAGAGACTTATTTTAAAAACTAATCTAAAACGTTTAGTAACACTTTTAATCTATCACTAACTACACTTCTCACACTTAGAATTGTCTTAAAATAATAATATACATTGTTCCGTCTTATACTATGATTAAGTCCACTGCTCAGCCTTGGATATTTGCTTTAACAATTTTAGATAACGATCTACACAAATATATGCTCAAACAGGCATAACCTGTCACGTCCACTTCTGTGTCAGCTTGTAGGACTGTTGACTTTACTTTTGTCCCTACATCATGACTGTTAGCTTCTGGTAACCCTTTGTCCGGTCAATCAGGTCAGACCTGTAAACCTACTGTAGATGGTTCACTAAAGAGTCAAATAAATATAAACATGCATGCCTTAATTTTAAAATATCTACCATCATATTATATCAAAATAGTTTTATAATATAGTCATTTTATATAGTTATTATTTGACACACAGCCAATTACCCAGTTAACAGGGAACATTCTCAGAATGTTCTGGCAAGATACTCTCAAAGTTATGAACCAACATTCTTCCACTAATGTTAAAGGGTTAGTTCCCCCAAAAAGGAAAATTCTGTCATTTTTTACTCACCCTATTGTCGTTCCAAACCCATAAAATCTTTGTACATCTTTGTAACACAAATTAAGTTATTTTTGATGAAATTCGAGATCTTTCTGAACCCCCCCTCCCCCCAAATACAAACAGGTGTGCTCTTATTAGGAACATAATGAATAACCATGAACCAGAACTTGGCAGGAGGAACCGGGGCGGAGCAGACGATGGAACGACCCCTGGAGGAGCTGATGGTAGACACAGCCATGGAGGGTCTGATGGTGGAAGGAACCAGGGAGGAAGCAAATAGAAGATGACACAGGTCGGAGCCCAGAGCATAGGTGGTATGAAGGCCCACGGCGGAATTGATGGTGGGATGAGCCAGGGTGCAGTTAGTGACCTGACCGCCAGAAATGGAGCCGAGAGATCTGGAGACCTATAGGCAAAAGCTGAGGAGATAACAGGACCAGACAACACTGTAGGTTCCAGAGGCCTAGGTGGAGCCACAGTGGCGAGCACCTGAGGTGGAGCCAGGGTGCCGGTGGACTGCGTTGACTCCAGTGTGACGGAGGACCAAGGCAAATCCGGGGGGGAAGGCAGAGCCCGACAGAGCCAAAAGGGGTGGAGGGACGAAGCACAGATCGCAGGCAGAACGACGTCTGACGTAGTTGGAACCATGAGGATGACGGTCCCAGGTGGAGCCGAGGGGGTGAGGAGCCAAGGTGGAGCCGACTGGTCGATGTGACGAGGTGGAGTTAGGGGAATGGCGGACCCGAAGCGAAACCAGGGGATCCCCACTCCAAGGCAGAGCTGATTCCCAGCAGATCTGAGGCGGAGCCAACTTACTGTCTAGTTCCAACAGTATAGCTGAGGGCCTGAAGGGCGAAGTGAAGGCGGGGGCGGGAAAGAGGAAAGCAGGGCGGGTGTGTCTTCAACAATACTGAATTTTTTAGGTTTGGTAGAACCAGCGGTGATACACTCGTTGAGCTAGGCAGGACCAGTGGCGATGAACGCTTTGGGCTGGGCGGAATCAATGGAGGAAGGCTGTCATCGTCCTCAAACTCCTCTCTATTTCCCTCGGGCTTATATGCCAGACGTCGGCACACGCATCTGATCAGACTGGGCAGCGACATTCGGCTCCGGGATGAGCATGGCTTTAGGCTCTGGCTCAGTTGTGCGCATTGGCATTGGCTCAGAGTCTGTGGCAGGCGTCAGCACAGTGTCCAGTTCTGCGGTGGGCTCAGGCTCCTTTCCTGCAGTGGTCAACAACGCATCCATCAACTTGCCGGTATGAGTACTGCAGACAACGGAGGATCGCCTCTCTCCAGGTTCCTTTTCCCGTGTCTGGTAAGTCAAGGGTGCTGGAACAGTTCACCCTCAACCAATAAAGAGACCCGATTATATCGTCATCAAAGTGTGATCTTGCAGCCAGTTGACTAAAGTGGGCAGAGTACTCCAAGATAGAGAGATTCTTGCGGGCTAATAAACTTGGCTACAAAATCCATACTCTTTTAAGGTCTGGTAATGTTCCCATCATTTTTAAAGAATGATAAAAAGGAATGTTTCCTTAAAGGATTAGTTCACTTTTAAATAAACTTTTGCTGATAATTTACTCACCCCCATGTCATCCAAGATGTCCATGTCTTTCTTTCTGCAGTCGAAAAGAAATTAAGGTTTTGGATGAAAACATTCCAGGGGTTTCCTCCATATAATGGACTTCAATGGGCTGCAAACGGTTCAAGGTCCAAATGACAGTTTCAGTGTAGCTTCAAAGGGCTTTAAACGATACCAAATGACACCAGACAATGAATAAGGGTCTTATCTAGCGAAACGACCAGTTTCTGTGAGAAACCGAGCAGTATTTATGCTATTATTTTACCTCTTAACAGAGGAACGCGATCGTATCTGAGCTCCGCCATCACTTCCAATTCGATCGTGGTTATAGTCGTATACACAGCAAATTTCAGGAGTTGAAAAATCATGAGTTAGACAAAAAAGTGTGAATGAGTTAAATTTGTTGAGTTATTTTTTTTATTTTGACTACCGTGTGTGTTATTGGATACTCCCTGGCTGTGTTGTATTTTGGCGTTCATTCATTGGTGTTCAGGAGCGTGTTTTAACACTACATCTGGAGTTACATTTTGAGAAGTGCGTCACGACACGACCCTGGTTCTGCAGCACAAATAATGGACTTATGTGCTTCGTCGTGACTGAGGTAGGTAAAAGTGTATATATACAACAACAAAAAAAACTATTTCAACATGTTCTATATTTTCTGACAAACACGTTTTGTCATAGCTGTTACGTTATATACTGTGTACTAACGTCAACGACCATGGCAACGTATGAACGTAGCCGATAACTTGTTTCAAAATTTGAATTGCCTATTTGCGCGGGCTTTTTGTCGATGTAAACCAGCTAACCGTCTTTCCATTTGTTTTGCAGAGAAACCGGATAGAATGGCTTCAGCCAAGTGCAAGCAAAACTCACGTAGGCAGGCTATCTGACGTTTCACATGGGGTTTATTATCAGCGCCATTCCCATGCACACATGGGGTAACGTTAGTTTGCAACACTTTATGGCGTTACTGAACGGAAAAATAAACGATAAAGAGCAACAGAAATATATAAAGCATACATGCAGCTCACAGCTCGTGCTCCATCTAAGGACTGCCCTCAGCGAGTGAGTAATAAGTTCCTTCCCCCTTAAAGGAGCAGCACCGAATTGTACTTGTTACACATTCACCGTGTTTCTGAAAATGAGTGTTTTGCTGTCAAATTGAAGTGGCGACTCAGCTCAAGAAACCTGTTCAGCTTCCACACTAACTTTAATGCCGACGAGGTAACGTAATTCACTCTGTTAGCTGCCTATATGTTTTGCTGTTAGATTTTACAGTATGACAGCAATTGTTTTCAAAGTGTGTCCATGCAATGAATTTCTGAACCAAATGTATGAATTTGCTCAAATAAAGGCAGTAAATCAAGAGTATGGTGTTCAGTGTAGTCATTTCCACATAAAACATATTGTG
Organism: Gobio gobio; assembly: GCF_949357685.1. Classification (NCBI taxonomy): domain Eukaryota; kingdom Metazoa; phylum Chordata; class Actinopteri; order Cypriniformes; family Gobionidae; genus Gobio; species Gobio gobio. The sequence goes on from NC_137103.1 coordinate 22,764,462, forward strand.
TTAAATAAATGTTAACTCTAAGAAGTGTTAAATAAAATATGTTTTAAGTGTTAATTTTTAACACTGGTAAGGAGTTTATATTATAATTAACTACATTTCAGAGTTACAGTTACTCTCCGTAGGATTAGTATTTTAACTCCAGAAAGAGTTAAATTTTAACTCTGAAAAAGTGTTAAAAATTCAACTCCAAGAGCAGAGTTATTTTAACTCTGCGCTGGAGTTTATTTGATGGTCACGCATGTACACTCAGATTGAGTTGATTTTAACTAACAGGGAGTTTATTCCAAAAACCAGAATTTGCTGTGTATATATCGATAGTAGATGCCTCACTCTACTGATCCATGCAGTCGCTAATGAGGCATCTACGTATACATCTATGACCACGATCTAATTTGACCTCACTCTCCGGAAGTGATGGCGGAGCTCAGAGACGATCGCGTTCCTCTGTTAAGAGGTAAAATAATAGCATAAATACTGCTCGGTTTCTCGCAGAAACTGATCGTTTCGCTAGATAAGACCCTTATTCGTCGTCTGGTATCGTTTAAAGCCCTTTGACGCTGCGCTGAAACTGTCATTTGGACCTTGAACCGTTTGCAGCCCACTGAAGTCCATTATATGGAGAAAAACCCTGGAATGTTTTCATCCAAAACCTTAATTTCTTTTCGACTGCAGAAAGAAAGACATGGACATCTTGGATGACATGGGGGTGAGTAAATTATCAGCAAAAGTTTATTTAAAAGTGAACTAATCCTTTAAAGGGTTACTTCAGCGATTTAGCATTAGGCTTTGTATCAGTAGAAACCCAGTAGTATATTCAAATGATGGTACTTTCCCCCCTCATATCCCCCTGAGACGAGAGAATTATGCATTTTAAATTTGTAAATGCACGCGGCCGCTCGGATCAGGCATTAATAATGGAGCAGTGCAGAGCAAAGTGAGTGTTTCAACTTTTCAATGAATTCCTATGATAGTTTAGCTTCCATATGCGATCTGAAAATGCGCCAGACTGGACACGTGCTGATAATGACTGCTTACCTCAGCTCTTCGCTCGTGATGAATGAAATCTGACTTCTGCAGCGTTTGTGCCGTGATTTTCGTTCGGCTCACTCACACTTTATTGAAAAGACACATTCAGTTTTTAATTGTAGTGTTTATTCTCTAACTGAACGAAATTATTTTATTATTATGACGATCAAAACAATGGTGGGGGCGATGTAGGGAGTGGCCTCGTAGGGCAGCGAAGCAAGTGCATTTTGGGAGTTGTTGTCTTTCATCCACATGAGACAAAAATATATTTTCTGCCTTTTCTCAGTCTAGAAGGCACCAAATTCAAAAACAATTTCACATTTCTATTACATAAATGACCCAGTTTAAATACACATTCATCTTCCCAGCGCTGAAGTACCCCTTTAACATTCTCATAACCAAGAAAAAACTTTAAAACATTTAAAACAACAGGAAGTTTTAAATATTCAGAGAACGTTCAGAAATAACATTTTCATAACTTAAAGGAGGTTTTTTTTAGCAGGGTATGACCTGAACTCCCCATGGAAAAAATGGTTCGTAACCTCTTTTGACCTAAAAGTCACAATCAAATCGAAAGAGCACCTTGACACAAATGAACAGACAATATTTGATATTTCATCAGAACACAACTTTAATCATTTTAGCAGTATAATCATACCTTCGAAAAGATCATAACTTGTGAGATTGTTTTATAAATTATTTCATCAAAGTTGCTTGTAAAAAAATTAAATAGGTTACTGAACTAAATCATCTATAATATTACAATATACCGGTAGTATATAATATTATTTTTTCCAGTAGTCATAGTCATAATGTTATCTCTATATGCCTTTAAACCTTTATCTTTTTTTCTTAAAGTCATTGCTTTGCACATACCATCACACAGCATCACAGCCTGCAGGTGCCGATGTTGTGACCAAGAGGACAGTTCTTGTGATGAAACCACTCCGCTCTCAGTATCGATCTCAGCACAAACCAACCAATGATCTCTGACACTTACAAAAGAGGAGTTAAAAAAGGACACCAACTCAGAACACAAGGAAACCTCCAAATCAAACAGAGACACACATTGTTTAGCATTCTCAAAACGTATTTACAACAGAAAAACAACTGAGGTTGAGGGCTGCATAGGTCCACAGGATTCAGAAAGAGAAAAGAAAGTATTTCTGCTTGCTAAGTGATTACGCAATGTGGAATACTACTTACACAGCTGGATCAGTACTCGGAAATGACCATAAAACATGTGCAAGCATAAAATACATCTTATAGTAGGTTTGGTGGTGTGTAGCGATATTAGCAGGCATCTGTTACATTCAATCTCGATAGTCGCTGAGACATACTGAATGGTGATTGAATCCCAACAAACACAGAGAAACATGTTACAAACATGACAAATCTGAGCAGCCACAACACCGCTCTCCATTTAGGAAGATGTTTTAGAAGATGCTTCGTTGTGAATGGTGTCGTCTGAAATACATTTTTGTCTAACGAGGTGCCTGATTCAACACTTACATTGGACCGATTCTTTATGAGGCAAACCATATTGGCGTGTTGATATTGACAGAACTCGAATCCTTCCTGACTTGTAGAGCATCACCAAGTATATATGTATATACAAAGGATTTCCGAGTGAACAAGCATTTATTATCGTGTTAATGTGTGTGTGTGTCCGCTTAGCTCGCTAAAACAAACATCCAGAACTTCTTAGCAAATTAATAATAGTGCTAAACCCATCTCTCACTATCCCATCTCCTATCCGTCTTTTCTATACCATCAGGCCCATTTGGAGAAGTTGAATTAGTTTTGTTTGGAGATGAACAGAGAGAATCATTTCTGATCCGTCTGCTGTTCCAGAGCAGGTGGTCTGAGCTGAATATTGAAGGTTATAAACTGACTAATAAGCTCTCAGGAGGGTATACTGTATCTCTCTGTGTCTTCCTCTAATTATTCATTAACCAAGTCCTCAGCACAGCTTGCCAGACTGCTCTTATACATCTCAAACAGGGCTGTAGTTCCTTATCATATGGTCAAAACTTCCTGGTCATGCTATTTTTACTAAAGCACTTCCCAAGCATGGCATAGCATTGTACATATAGCACTGGCTATATTCATTGTATTAATGAGAACATTAGATGGACCTAAAAGCAATGAATAAAAGCTGTAATGGTGAGGATATTAAAAGTCATTATTAATATCAAATATGTTTGATAAAATTCAACGATCCCAAATTCAAAAGCCCTGAACAGCCAACAATTAGCGCTCTGAGTATTTAAAAAATTCAAAACTATGAAAAGAAATGAGCTTCTCTCTAGTATTTGACCGTTCAGGTCAAATGCCTTTTTATCAGCTAAGCTGAACTGCATTAGCAGTCTGTTTCAGACAACAAAAACATCACTTTGTGCTTTTGACACCTCAAAAGGTCACCGCTAATGGTAGCTTAAACCACAAAAGTGCGTTCATATCTTCTCTTAAAATGTAAGTTGTAAAATTTTCCTCATAGTATATTTAGAGTTTAATGGTATAGCATCTGATGGTAATACATATTACCATCACTGCTTTCCAAATCTAGGTCACATTAGCGAAACTTTGCAGACAAAAAGGTCGCTTACTCAGAGGTCACTTCCAAATTAAGCAGCATAATATTGGTTAATACGACACATTTGAGTGGTCAAAGGTTAACAAATCTGAATCCGTTGCGTAATTCACATGCAAAAAAACTTTCGCTTCCTGTGAAATTCCGTGCAGATTGACTGCACTTCGCCCACGGAATTTCGTCATACGAAGGAAAATGTGACCGCATCCCTAATGCAGACAAACTACAGATATTGTACATGTCTTATTTTAGGCTAAAGGCAGGGAATAAAATTACATGAAATGTATGTGCTCCATTTTATTCCAATGGCATGCATTATGTTGGCCTGCTTTACACAAATATGGCTACAAAACACGTTTTTCTTTTTTAGTTAGCACAGTTAGCCTCAAAGCTAGCTGTGACTGATATATGAAATGTATATGCATCTAACATTTATGTCCTATGAGATGGAAACACAGGTGTGACACCTGTCATTCAAACAGGTTCACACTGAGGCTTTCAAGAACTTGTTAAACTCAAGGCTTCGTTTTGTGTGTGTCACAGTGACACATCCTCATTAGAGCATACCTGTAGAAAAAAAACATAAAATAATATATCAGCCCTTAACTTTGCCTCTCTTTCTCACAAAGAACCAGATACTTTAAGCCCTGCCACCTGAGACGGGCCTTCGTTTTTTACTCTCTGGAGCCACATTGAGCTCCCCAACTTCCTGCTAACACATCTTTGTAACAAATTGACGTCGTTTTCACTGAGTTATTTATGCCACACGAATCTCTACATGCAGGAGTGTTTGAATGTGTGTAGATGATGGGTAAGCCCTTTACTGTAATAAGGAGTAATGGATCATCTCTGTGTGATTGGGATAATTTGTCTCATAAGCTCTGATTGGCTGGGTTCATGCTGCCAAATAGCAATTTGGACGGTACTCGGAGTGAGAGCTCCTCTTTTTCAGATTGTTTGGATTTATTTCTTTAAAACTTTAGCAGCATAGTCTAAACTCTGGTAATAACATGCAATTAGAGAATATAGGGTATAGAATATAATATCTTAATATGATATATAACACTAAAACAGATCTGTGGATGTCTTTTTGCAGATTGAGGGGAAAAAACAGAAGTCTGACAACATCCCAACAACCTTTTCAGTCAAGCACTTAAGCAAATAACTGAGCGACATGAATGTTCCCAGACTCCCAAAGCTACTGACCTGACCTGGCAGGAAATGACATCATACAAGCAACAAAAAACATCAGGCTACCTTAATAAGGTTACAGGATCTTAATGGGCGAATCTGAGTTTGAACCTGGGCTTTTTGTTGGGTGTCTTGGTATTTGTCTAGGCAGATTTGTCAACGAATAAACTGCAGTAGAAACCCTCGTAATGAATAGAGCAGCATTCAGAGAGTTTGTGATTACGAATAAAAACGAGAAGAACATCTAAGTGGACACACGGATGCAAGCACAGGCACACATGCACACGCACTCATCCATTCGCTCACATAGACGCACTCAGTCTTGAATATTCACTTGGATACTGTACATTTAACTCTCTGCCGATCCTTTCTGCACAAAGACCCAAATGAAAAGAAAAGAAACATGAATTAGATCCTGTAGTCATCTAGTGCAACAGAAATCCAAACCATAGACACAGTGTAAAAAACGTGGTGCGAGAGAACTTCGCCCCCTAGAAGCCTCTTTCAACAAAGGCTACGGTGTTGTCCCTTGTTCTTGTTGCTTGATTGAGATTTGTCCAGTGTTTGTTTAGCTTCGTCAGTTTGCTTGGTTAGCTTTGATTGCATGTCCACAGTCTCTGTACCAGCAAGTTACCCACGGTCCGTCACGTCACTGGAATCGGCACTGTAACCGCGTTACTGAGTGGCTATTCCGTCATTCCTCGTTGGAGGAGCTGGAGGTGAGGTTGAACCCAGTGGGATTGTGGGATGCTGTGAGAGTGGCAACAGTATGAAGGAGGACGAGGACCAGCAGGCAGAGTTTGAGTCTGCTGTTGCACAGTCTAGAGGCCGCTGACGAGGTCAGGGATGTCCCGTGCTGACACGACGGGTGAGTTCTTTTGAGAGTGCCTTTGGAGCTGTTGTCCGCCCTGCTGTCCCATCGGACATCGCAGCACTCTGTCTCGTCGTCTGAGGGGTTGTCCTCTTGGAGCCCTAGGTTGGCAAAAGACACACGTTAGGGTCGGTGATAAATAAGAGTGTTCGTGATAAAGGAAACTTCTTTTCAAAATCTAGTTCTTAGAAACGTACTACTTGTATTCATGGTGCTTTTTTGGGGGGAAAAACTTTGATATAATATTCCAGAATAGTTTTAATTGAATGACTGTTATGTGGTGTGACTATCGGGTTAAAAGTAAAACAAGAAACGTTTTTTTTTTCCCCCTTTGCAAATAATAATTTATTAGCTGTGAGTGTACGTACCTTAATGATTATTATCTACACTGCCCGCAGTGCCCGGCCACAAAAAAAGTTGCTGTTTGGATTTAAAATGGCTTAAGAATCAATGATTGGATCATTATTGCAGTGATTTTTATGTTTCTAGCATATTACATGTTTGCCAACAGTTCTTCCAACCCTAATTGATGGAGTGTGTCGATTTTCATTTCTTAAACAACCAAGTCCAGACCTTAAATTAATTGAAAGTGCTGGGATGTGCTGGAGGAGACTTTACAGAGTGCTGGACTCTTGCATTGTCAATACAAGATCTGGACCAAAAATGGATGCACCTCTTGATGGAAATAACATCACAGCATTTGTTTTCATCAAGAGGTGCGTTCATTTTTGGTCAAGATCATGTATTGACAATGCAAGAGTCAAGCACTCTGTCAAGCACATCCCAAATACTTTCAATAAATTTAAGGTGTAGACTCAGAGGTGCCAATTCATGCGTGAAAAATGATCCTTCATGCTCCCTCCCAACCATTCTTTCACATTTGGAGCCTGATGAATCTTGACATTGTCATCCTGGAATATGGCCATGATGTGTCTTCCTACATGGTTGTTTAAGAAATGAAAAGCTACACACTCCATCAATTAGGGCTAGAAGAACTGTTGCCAAACATATAACATGCTAGAAATCACTGCAATAATGATCCAATCATTCTTAAACATTTGCCAATTTAAATCTAAACAGAGACAGAGACTGTATTTTTCAATGTTTTTCGTAAATTAATAATTCATAAATGTCATTACGTTTTTGAGAGGTCACACCAGATGACATTTTACATCCTGAACTGACCTTATCTTGCAATAAAAGGTCAGATTATCTGATATTTTAGGAGATTTATTGACCTTGACACAAAGTCATGAGGATCTGCAGGGGTCCTCTTTGATATTTTCTCATGTTGGTTACACCACATGACATTGCCTTGATATAAAAAGGTCAAATTATCTGATATTGTAAGAGACTTACTGACCTTGACACAATCATGCAGGGGTGTTATTTTATTTTTCTAAGAGAATTATGGAAAACAATTTTAATAAGGGCTTTTGCTTCAAAATGACATCTAAACACTTGTGTCACCCTGACATTTTTTATTTGCTCCAAAAAAAACGATGCCTCTTAAAAAGGTTAAAAATGAAAGTAAAAACATGCTAACATGGTACAGCGTTGCCATATGGCAACAAATAATTTCTACTAATTTTCTTGTTATTCAGAAAAAAATACAATACATTGCACTATGGGAATTAAAGGGGCAGGCTTCATGGTAGCCAGTAGCTATGTTTCCATCCAAAGTTGCGAATATAATTTATGCGCAAAAATGCAATCACATAAAACATTTGCGAATAAAGCACCGTTTCCATCCAGTGAGTCGAAGAGAACATAATCATCACTTCCTGATTAACTACCGCTAAAAAATCACTTAGAAACATAGGAGAAGTCACCCTATAATCATTTTTGTATATATTATAAATCTCAATAAACTCAATCGCGTCTCAATAAACATATTGTCTTGCTTTCAGAGGCAGATGTGCTGTTTGGGAACGCAGTCATGTAAGACAGTTCTAGGAGAGAAATATACCGAGCATCTTTGAAAACAGACTTCTGAATGACCAAAACAGCATTTCAGATGCTTTGCAAACAAGATTTTTCCGCTGGTTAGTACAGTTATGCTGTTACATCGCGAAAGTCACATGATTTTCTTTTTGCCCATCAAGGAATTTATTCGGTAAATGCGTTTCCATCGTAGTTTATGCGCATGTTTTCGTATAGAAATAGAAAATGTATCCGACTCAAACGAGCGCATACGATTTTTATGCGCATTTTTAGAATTTATGCACATCTTGGCGTTTCCATTAAGCATTTTTTGATGCGATATATCCCAAAATGCGCATAAAAATAGGTGGATGGAAACATAGCTATTGATGTGTTGTTTTAAGTCAAATGACATTTGAATGTCCCTCCAAAACTCTCTTTCCCCCTGTCACCCTCACACGGAAGACACCTGTTGAAGTGCTCCAGAAATGGAGCTTTTAACCTCTTTTCTAAACATCTCTTCTCAAGGGGGATTTTTTGCAGCATCTTTGATGAGTCATTTAGATATTTTTCTACACAAACCAACTTTGTCTGACATAGTTTTACTGTAAATTGAGAAAATATCAATGTTTCCATTTGGCAACACTGTACCACTATGGATAAATAGGTGTGTTGCCATATGGCAATGCTGTACCACAGTGGAATTGCAGTAATGTATATCCCCATTGGGATTTTTTTATAGATAGTGGCCAGCATCAACAAAATGATTGCTGTTATTTATTTATTTAAAGTGTTTTTTGTAGTATAGTTGTGTTTATGTATAAGTAACAAAATTATTTCTTCTTGTCAGAAAATGAATACAGCAATATTTTACAGAAAGGCCAATAGGAAGAGTGCAGAGTTAACTCTTCCATGTGATGAGAGTGAGGATGAGTTACCCAAATTATAGGGAACGATAGGGATTAAATGATAGGGATCTACTTATTTTTGGTTTCCATGAGTCCCAAGTGTATAAATCTATCAATTTCTAAAAGAAATGTGCATTTAAATCTAAAAGAAAATCATAATTTTATTAAAAAAATAACTTTTTTGACCATTTTCCATTGTGGTACAGCGTTGCCATATGGCAATGTAAGAACACCCCCCCCCCCCCCCCCAATTTCTTTTTCAAAAATCTTTTGGGGTTTTTATGATTGAAGCTATTTCATGTAATAAATTAATAAATAAATGAAAATATTTCATGGCTAGAACATAATGCATACCATAGAGGGCTAATAACAGAAGAAGTGTAGCCAGGTCATTGTAAGCATAAATAGCATTTACTGTAAATTTAGTATGACTACATTAATAGTCCACATTCTTGACATGAGTATGAGTAAACTGACACAATTATTTTATTTTTGGGTGAACGTTTCCTTAAATATGGTCCAATATCCTATATACTTTCCCACTGGACCTTGCCACATATACATAATTAATGACAGGTGTTTATGGTCATGTTGTGATGATGATTAAGTTTAGCACTGTGAGAGGAGTCAGTGTTAAGTAGGGATACTTAAAGCAATTAAAGGGCAGGTAATTACAGTCTGACCACTCAGCCAGTCTGTGTGGTTCTGCTCTCAATCCCCCATTTATCATCAGTCTGTCTCATTATAGCACACGCCTGCAGGCCATTGGGAGGCCAAAGCACTCATTCGCATGCCCCACTCAGCATGCACCCACTGGGATTAGGAGATGAGCATATTCTGACAAACAGCGTTTGTGTATACAAGCCCTATAGTTCTTAACATTCACAGCAGAGACAGCCTATTTCATGCCGTCTGTGTTATAGCCTACTCATGATCGGCATAATTATTTAAATCGAATGGAGGATAAATTAAAGATAAAGTATGTATTAATCCACTGAGTCAACTCAAATTGTGTGCAAATAGGCTATGAACATGCTCATTCATCCAATGAGAGTGTAAAGCAGAAAGAGGACAGAACTGAAGTTCCTGTTTTAGCCACAAGGTGGCAACAAAGACCAAGTGTTTAATGAAATCAGCAACACCAATGGGAAATGCTGCCAGTTCAGGCAGTGGATGGAGGTCTAAATCCAATGTTTGTGTAACATCCTGTCTACTGAGATGCCTTCATCTGCTAGTTCCTCGAAGCATGAATACCCTTCACTGTCTATGATATCCTACAGTTCTGTGTGTGTGATTGGATGGAATAAAATGAATAAAATTGTCATTTTGGCTTTATATTTTCAATTTATGATTCAGTTTCTACTGATAAATAAACATTGTATGTCCCTAAAGTTCACCTGAATTTGTACTACATCATCAGGCGTGACATTTTGGTTCATTGGAACCTCATCCCAAAAAACATCCTTTAATGTTAATGATGCCTGTTGGGATTGCTGCAGTCCCAATTCAGTCCTTTCAAGAATAAGAAACCACTGGTGATGTGTGTGTATGAGAAAAGGTCAAACTGCCCACCTGTGCATATAAAACTGGGGCTTCCACCGTAGATGAGCTCATCATTGTCAGGCAATATGAAGGGACACCTCTGCTGGACCTCCTGGCAGTACTTCCTGCAGGGGATCCTGTTACTGCAGTGTATCTGTGTGGTGTGGAAGAAATGGGCACAGAGCCAGTGTTTGTAGACAGTCTGTGCAGAGAGAAAAGTACAGAAGGAGAGCTGTTAGTGCTTGAGCCGGGCGTCCATTGCAATCGATTACATCATCAGTACCGCGGTTACAGTCATCGCTTAAGCTCTCCCACCTATGCATCTTGGCAAGCTTGTAGCGTTCATCCTTTCTTTGTGTCGCTTACAGAGTCAAAACATCTCTCTACATTGTTTTATGTTGCATTATGTATATCTCATGTTCATAACATCACTGAACATCTGTAAGGCTGAAAACCTCATTTAGAAACACCATGCTATCCACACTGCTTTTATAGCTTACAACTGCCTCACTTGTTTTCTGCTTTTCTTTCGTCAGAGAAATTTTAAGACAAAGTTAGTACTTAACACTAGAACCGCCAGAGGTCGCTGTATACCTAAAACCGCCAGCGGGTAAAATTTACCCATGCAGATTATTACTGTATTGATACGGCTAAAAAACGTAATATGTCACTGTACTATGCCACTGTCTTCACAAAGTAATGTATAGAGTCATGAAATGATTATTTTTGTCAACTATGTTTTTGTCCTGTTGTTTTATGCCATTTTAAGCAGGCTACACTAATCACTTTTTGGTGACTATAGGCTAAATCAGCCTGCAATGACGACGAGAATTAGATGGAAATAAATACATATTTGGGTGGTGTAATATTATAATAAAATGTAATTAATCCCATCAATCATATCAGATTTTTTTTTGTCAGGAAACGGGCAGACTTGAATAAATAGCAACACAGTAGCAAACAATACTCAATACAAAATTGCAAAACAAAAATGTATAATTAATATAAAATTTGAACATTTATAAATCGGCTAAAACATCTTTATTTGACCGTGCGTTGTATGACTGTTTACAGTAAGCCGACGCGTTGCTCAAACATAGCGTGAAAATAGAGGAATTATATTGGGGTAAATTTGACCCGCTGGCGCTTATAGGTATAAATGCCCCGTTTTTAAATCTGGTTTTATCTAAACAATTTTTAACAACTGGGGGTTGTAAATAACACAGTTTTAGTAAAAGTCAGTGACTGGGAGACTTGGATATTTGAATGGAAATCTGTTATGTACATTTGAAAAACAGCCATGGGTAAATCTTACCCCGTGGCAGTTCTAGTGTTAAAGGCCTGGTTTCACAGAAAGGGCTTACTGTGCGTTCCAACCGCCGCCGGCGAGAGCATCAAAATTTGCTCTGGCTGCCCTGCCAACAACGCTGTAGAAATATTCGTGGACACTCTGACGTAGATCGAATGCTTGGTCTTTTTTAAAACTTCATTTAAAGGGGACACAAAGCAAACAAGCATGTTGATCAGTATTTGTGAAGATTGACCACAAGTAGGGTATAAGTTAACCTCATGAAATGTGAGGTTTCTATGAGGACCTGTGAGTTTCTAGTGATCCTGAAGATCTTGATTAGCTTGCTCAGGTATGTTTGATCAGGATTGGAGCTAAACTCTGCAGGGCAAGATTTGAGGATTAGGCAATTAGTTCAATTAGGACATTTAAAGAAATAGTTAATTTGAGAATTAACATTTCCTGAAAATGTACACGTCATCCAAGATGGTAATGTCTTTCTTTCTTAAGCTGAAAAGAAATTATGTTTTTTGAGGAAAACATTCCAGGATTTTTCTCCATATACACTCTAAAAAATGCTGGGTTAAAAACAACCCAAGTTGGGTTGAAAATGGACTAACCCAGCAATTGGGTTGTTTTCACCCAGCATTTGCTGGGTTAGTCCATTTTCAACCCAACTTGGGTTATTTTTAACCCAGCATTTTTTAGAGTGTTGTGGAAATTAACGGCAACCAACGGGTTGAAGGTCCGAATTGTAGTCTCAATGCAGCTTCAAAGGGCTCGACACGATCCCAGCCGAGGAATAAGGGTCTTATTGCACTGCTCTGCGAGAGATATTTTACTTTATAAAGTTTTAAATATGGATATTTTTCTTTCACAAACCCATCAATTCGCTTCAGAAGGCCTTTATAGACCCCCCGGAGCTGTGTGGATTACTTTTATAATGGATGGATGCACTTTTTTGGGCTTCAAATTTTGGGCTGCCATTCACTGCCATTATAAAGCTTGGAAAAGCCAGGACATTTTTTAATATAACTCAGATTGTTTTCATCTGAAAGAAAAATGTCATATACAACTAGGATGGCTTGAGGGTGAACTATCCCTTTAAGCCTTGTCTGTGAAAATGGGGAAAAGTGAGTACAACTACCATAGTAACGATGTATCGGTGGAGACATTAACTAGCTAGTCAAAACTGTTTCCAGAAACCAAAGTAACTTTGACACACATCCTATATTCAAACCATGTACAACAATAACTTCTGGTTATGAATCGTTTGAGATCAAATTCATGTCAGATGATTGCTATTAGGGTTAGTTTGGGTTTGCTTTATTTCCAGATGTTTGATTAAATCAGGTTCCCTAATATGTCATACTCTGGGGGTCACCAGGTATTCACACATGCACACCTTTCAAAAATAGCTTTTTTATTCTCTTGACAAAATAAAAATGCTGTTTGCGAATGTTCATTGGAACTATGTTTTCGGGGAACACAGTATCATTGTACTGGGTTGCTAATGGCGGAATGTGCGACTATAGTCAGCTAACCAGTGGGAGACTTGTAGTGTTCAGGAAACTGAAAACATTAATTTTGTGATTTTTTTGTGTGTGTCACACTAGCGCAGAATTGTCAGTTTTGCCTTAAACATATTTGAGAAATGAGCAATACAATATTTCTCTGAGATCATGTAAATATTAGAGCCCTTTTGTAGTAGGGGTGCAACAGGGCTTCGTTTGTGGACCATTATACATTTGTAACACCCCAGCAGGCATTACATAACCACGTAAACAAGCATGGTTTTTGTTTAACACCAAAACATCCACTTTTCCACATGAACAAACATTAATGTGCTCAATCAAACAAGAGGAAAAAAGATATCAAACCAAAACCATTTGCTTTGACAGCTTCCTTAATGTACAACATAATATCCTAACCAGTGTTAAAAGACTGAATGAATGGACCGTAATGCATTAACAGAAATTGTATGAAAGACCGAGGAGACTCTCTGGCAAGTTTTCCAGCAGCCATTAGTTACAGCTGAGCCAGCACATGACATCATATCCTCTTGCCCATCAGGAGCTTAATGGAACGATTCTGTACTTGTCTCATCTTACAGAAACAGAGTGAAACATTTCCAAACAAACAAAAACACTTTCTTCACCACATCACACCTTTTCAGCGAAACACGCAACCGACCTGTTGCCGCAATACGCCACTGTCAGCTGGCAGAAGAGTGCAGGCAGGTCCTCAACTCCATCTACAACAACAGTAACAGCTTAAGCAATTATAAGTGCAATGAATCACTGTCTTTGCCTTAAGCAAAGCGCCTTGCCCGCACACAGCTGTACATCATGTCACGTCGCCATCCCCGATGAAATATTTATGTGGCGTCACTCATGTAAACTCTTTAAAAAGCACATTTCCTTCCTCAGCCTTGATCCTCTACTGCTTTGGTTCGTCTGTAAGTGCTTATTAGATTTGCAGGGAGCAAACCTCTCAGCGGGCGTTTGGTAATGCCTGTTCATATAATGAATCCCTCCTGAGACAGAGGTAAAGCAGACGTTTGTGGAGGATGATAGATCACAGAGAGGGGTAAGACCGCAGCCTCCTGTCTCCTCCCCGGGTCATTTCAGGCAAAGCTGATTGACATGCAAGGCAAACAGCTTTTCAGAGGTAAAATACGGTTTTGTAGGAGTTATCTAAGGAAATTGTGATGCACTTGAGCCAGCATTATATTTGACCAATAATAGACATGGAACAAAACACTGCACAACTGTATTACACATTACTTCTGCAGTTTTTTCGGAGAACCACTCTCTTAGACTGAAAGAGACTATCTGATTGACATGTAAAATGTCTGACCCCAGTTTGGATTGTTCTTATGCGACGTTTAAGTGTGGAGAAACCTAAAATCACAACAGTGACAAACTGGAAAAAAAGTAATTTAAAAGCTCTGTTTCAAAATCCAGTGAGCTGCCTTGCTGTTTACCACCTACACTATATTGCCAACACTTTTTTGGGGGACGTCTGCCTTTACATGCACATGAACTTTAATGACATCCTATTCTTAATCCATAGGGTTTAATATGGAGTTGGCCCACCGTTTGCAGCTACAACAGCTTCAACTCTTCTGGGAAAGCTTTCCAAGGAGTGTGTTTATAAGAATTTTTGACCATTCTTCTTGGAGGCGAGGTCAGGCAGTGATCTTGGACGAGAAGGCCTGGCTCGCAGTCTCTGCTCTAATTCACCCCAAAGGTTATCTATCGGGTTGAGGTCAGGACTCTGTGCAGGCCAGTCAAGTTCATCCACACCAAACTCGCTCATCCATGTCTTTATGGACCCTGCTTTTTGCACTGGTGCGCAGTCATGTTGGAACAGGAAGGGGCCATCCCCAAACTGTTCCCACAATGTTGGGAGCATAAAATTGTCCAAAATGTCTTAATTCCAATATTAGTTCATTGTGAACCTTAATGTAGGGTTGATACTTGCAAACCATTTATTATTGAGTTACATTTATAACATGTGAAAGGGAACCTTAATGTAAAGTGGAAACCAGTGAACCTGTTCATTTCAGGAATCAGGAATCTGGTATTGAGTTAAATAAGTGTGAATAAATACATTTATTAAGAAGTTATAACATGGGAGTTAAAAATGGCTCACTATTTGGCAGGCATTGCGTTTAAGCCACCCTTTTTATTCATGCAGTTATAACTGCTTATCAATGATGCATTTGTAAATGAGTTATTAGTCATTAACACACACCTTTATAAACCCTTTACAAAGGGAACCTTAAAGTAAAGTGTTACCAGTTTACCAATTGGCGATTTGCTCTTTTATTTAGAAGGCGGGACTTATTCCGCGTTGCACTTTATTCCATTCAATGTAATATGAGTGTACTGTCTTTGTATATCTAAAGTCTTTATACATGGCCTAACAGTTTGCCTTTATCATGTTGCTAAGCTAATGTAAGACTTTAAAGTGGCGATGAAACAGAAGTTTAGTATTAGCTTCACACATAGGCCTCAGACAGTCATGCTCACTTAATATGGGCACATACACAGACACACACACACACACACATGTACGTGGCACACAAGCAGGGCCCTGGAGACTGTGAGCGTGGCGACATGCTGGTGGCATTTGGAGCTGGCACATGATGACATTAATCCAGAGCTCATTTGCACTGCTATAGCACTCGCACTGACAGAGAGAGAGACGCTAATTCCTGCAGATCTGCAGAGACTGGGCGTTTTACACACATGGAGCCTTTAATGTGTGAATGTCGCATCCTTCATCTGGACTCTTAATCTAATACTAATATTTCCTACCAAAGTCCTTAAATGCTGGAATTAAGCTTTACCTGACTTAAAACAACAAACCACGACACAGAAAGAAGAATAACAAGACTTTCATCAGAGATGGCGGATGTTCAGATACAAATTGATTTTTGCGCATTGGTTGAGTACACAACCATTCAAAACTTTCAGTATGCATTTGAAATGTTTTTAAACAAAGTCTCTTATGCTCACCAAGGATGCATGTATTTAACTAAACATAGAGTAAAAGTGTGACATACAGTATTATTACAATTTAAAATAGCTGTTTTCTATTTGAATATATTACAATTTTTAATTTATTCCTGTGATGGCTGATTTTTCAGCATTATTACTCCAGTCTTCAGTGTCACATGATCCTTCAGACATCATTGTAATATGCTGATTTGATGCTCAAGAAACATTTCTTATTATTATCAATAATATCAATACTTATTATTATCAATAATAAGAATTATCAATACTTATTATTATCAATAATAAGAATGTCAGTTGTTATGCTTAATGTTTTTGTAAAAATAATTCTTTGATTAAAAGAAAGTTCAAAAGAACAGCATTTATTTGAAATAGAAATCTTTTGTAGCATTATAAATGTCTTCACTTTTGATAAATGTATCATCCTTGCTGAAAGTATTATTTATTTAAATGTTAGCATGTGCTAAGCTAATAATAAATAGATTTTCTCTTGTTTTGTCCACCATCATTACATTTTGATTTGAAATATTGAAGTTTGGTTGTTATCTTAGCCAAAATGAGTCAAATTTGTGATGTACACACAAGATGAAATTTAAGCAAAAGTCTCAAGTTGCTTTCTCAATTAGATTCTATTTCTATTAAAGAGATGCCATTAGTGGGTTTTCATTACCATGGGAAGACAGAACAAATACGCCTAATAAAGCTTAAAAAGAAACAATGTATTCGGTTGCACTTTATTTTACAGTACATGCACTTCCCGTGTACTTACAGTGTACTTTCCAAGAAAGTACTGGGTAATATAAGGTAACTACATGGATTAGGGTTAGGTTCAGGGAAAGTACATTGTTATTACACAGTTATTGAAATTACTATAATGAGTATATAGTATGTGCTTGTGAAACAGGACTGTAAAATAAAGTGCTACCACATATTCCTAACATTTTATGGGACAACACCTTTGTAATCCGTTGTTTTGTAGAACATTCCCAAAACCTCTCACGGCTGGTGAATATTATTTTTTATTGCAGTGTAAGTTCAGCATGACCCCTGAATCTCTGCTGTCCAGCACTCCATTAGAGATGTGATGAGGGGTGAGTCCTCTCAGATGAGTATAAATGCATTATCGCTGCTAAACACAACCCGAGTCTCTGCTGAATGCCGCTGAAGGACGTTGCACTAAAAGGGCCATTTATGTTTCTAATAGCTGGTTAAATCTGCACCACTGGCTTCTATAAACTCATGCAGTTGTGACCTTAATATTTGCCTCAATTTACTGTTATCTGAATGGCTAATATAATTAATTCTTTTTTCTGTATTTTAAAATTTTAATCAGTCAGTTAATCTGATGTCACAGAACTCATTTGTTCCGACAGCATAATATGTAATCATTTTCTTCAGTCCTCTGTCAACCCAACCGTTTATCCATTTATTTGTCTTTTTCATTCATTTATTCCAGGGATTGTCCAGCAGATGGAGCTAGCATGCTAAGGTGAACCATTGCAGATTCCCTCACTCAGCAGTTACTCATTCAATATGAGATATATAATACCTGGAGAGAGCTACTGTATCTATTAGCATTACCATTCATTTCAATGACACAAAGCCACAGAACCACCCGGAAGTAGGTCATTTGAATTACGCCATCTTTACACATAGGCACTCACTTCTGCAGCCAGGTTGTTTTGAGCCAGTCACATGAGCCTAAATGATAAAACAACCCGTTCTCAAAATCGTAAAAGTCCGAAGCATGGTCAAGTGTTTTCCACGTCACAATAAAGACGCTAAAGGTACCCGAGGCGTCACTATATCGACGCGTTGAGTGCTCCATTAATTTCAATGAGACACCTTTGGCGTCAGACACAGACACGTTGGGCATGGGAACGTTATCGTCATAATGATCATATATTGGGTTATGATTTTGTTGGAGTGTGATTCTCAATTTAATCAGCCAGCATCATTTTATTTACACTATCTAGACACGTTTTAACATGTAACCCAACCCCATTCCATCCCCATTTGTCTATATAAAACACAGATATAGCAGGCAGATATGCCTGCATGCACAATTTATTCGAAAAGTACAAATATTCCAAGTGTTCCAAGGCCAAGCGATTGATTTGTGTGAAGGAAATCCCCGAAAGCGATCAGCGTCTTCATCCAGAAGATCATAAACACATTCAATTTCAAATATTGGCGCCTGTTACATCATTTTTCATAGTCAAATTGCATTGGCTCTCATATGTCTCGTGAGCAATTGCGTCATGCTAAAGAGTCGTGTGTATTATTTGAATTAGATATGAATGAGTGCGTTCAAGGAGGGGCGGGATCATCATCTCAGCGATTAAAACATTAAGATCAACTCTGTTCTTTACATGAAGACATCGTGTGACTTCAGAAGACTTGGAATGCAACATGAGTTAATACTTTTATACAGTTTTTGGTCAGTTTTTGCAATACATACCTGTGACTGTACTTGTATTTGCCTGTTACGTGTTTTATATTGTTTACAAGTGGGTAGGTTTAGGGTAGGAGTTGGGTTAGCTGCTCCAAAATATAAAAGTAACCTTTAAATATTAATAAAATCATGTCTGCTTTAACAAATGCAAAGAATAAAATGCGTCTTGATTTGACGCATTGAGTAAACAACTGAAATGAATGGAGCACCCAGCGGGTCGATATAATGACGCCTAGGGGTGCCTTCAGCGTCTTCGATGTGATGCAGAAAGAACTTGACCATGCTTTGGATTTTGACGCCTTGGGAGTGAGAATGGGTTGGATAAAATAATGTAGTGCAGCAGCCAAAACATCTGTGTACAGATGTACCATATCCCTGAGCTCCAAATAGCCCATTTGTTGGGATAATTTCAGCATGATGTTTAGAGCTGATGTGAGCCAGATCCTCTGCATCCCATGTGCAGAACATGATTCATCCCTGTGACTGAAATATTTTGATTCTGTTCTCCAAAAATATTCAGATATGTCCACTGATTTGTTTCTGTAGGTTACATCATGATGAACGTGATTTCACCAAGTACAACATTCCAAACAACCAATCAGATATGAGGTTCATAGTCAAGTTTAGGTTTACAACCAGTGTTAGGTGCTTCTACATTAGTTTTTTTTATGGATAAGTTATGGGTAGGGTTAGAGCAACATTTTCTACAAAATATGAAATCATGGTGATCTACAACAGTAGGGTACCAGTGAGTGTCTTTTTGTGAGTTATGAAAGTCATTAAATCAACTGATATGGAGTCATTTATGACTGGTAAAAAAAACAGGCTTCCATTTTTTAAAATTGTCTATAGATACTAATAGACTAGAGAAAGGAAGGGTTTAAGCACCACAGGAATTTTCTCCTCTAATAACAGTAAAGCAATATTTTTCCTCAGTTTTGTCAACTACTAGGCTTGACACTTATCAAACTATAAAAAAGTATTTCCTTTTGCTGTTATGACACTGTATGCGTCATTATAATTGATATAATAGATGATATCAACAAACTAGTGGGGTGTCGACTCAAAACACTATGGACCCTATCATACACCCAGCGCAATGCGACGTCAGGCGCGATGCAAGTGTTTTTTTGCTAGTTTCAGCCTGACGCAGTTATCATTATCACGTCCAGTGCCATGTTGTTTAAATAGCAAATGCACTTACGTTCATTTGTTCGCCCATGGGTGAGCTGGTCTGAAAACAAGGTGTGTCCAGGCGCATTGTTGGCGCGTTGCTATTTTGGGTCAACTGAAAACGACTGCAGTATTTTTTGCAGACGCAGTATTTTTTATTTTATTTAAAGGGTGCGTTAGTAATATGCGCCTATAGGCGGGTGCACAACACACGTATACTCTGCTTATTACACACACAGGGTCGTGCAGCAGCACACAAACATTTTTAAATATTATAAATAAACTGATTCCTCTCTGGAGAAATGTTCAGTCTTTCCGCTTGCAAATTCCACCGTATAAATAGCGAATCCGCCAAGGTGCAAGCGCAACAGGCTTTTAAAGGGAATGGGAGATGAGACTCTGATTGGTTTGTTACACCCATTAAGAAACTATAGGGACAACCCGTTACAACCTAACCCTGGACCATTGCACCGTGCACCGACCATTTTTTCCATCATTAAACTAGTGAAAGTGGATTCAGACATGCACCTGCACCATTCAGACCATGCGCTCAGATCGTTAAAATATGGCCCTATGGGTGTATTCATTGAGTAAGTTTAGCCTATGATATGCTCCTTCACAGCCCGCACTCAAATGCTGTTTTTTTTTTTGGTTTTTTTTGCACCAAAAGTTACGACTAAAAATGCAAGCGTAAACCTCACTTCTAAATCTAGGCGTGATGAGGAAAACAGGGCAGGAGTGCAGACGGAATCAAGGGCAGTTTCTGATGCAGGCTTCGTCACTTTTTCGCTCCCAGGCTACAGCAGACAGAGATGGTGTGATCTCATTAGTATGAAGAGCGGAGGGAGTGCTAGCAGAGGAGCTCTGAGAATCAGCCGGCTCCTATACTGTCTCTGCCCTACTTACCTAAACCCTCAGCTGTCTGCACTGGGACCTGCCTGAACCCGCTACATCTAACACTGCTTCTGCTCACATGATAAATGACCACGATGCCATCGGACGGCACACCATGTGAGGAGGCTCGGGAGAGGAACATTTCCATCTTACATAAGCAGGCTTTGCCCTTCATTTTTTTTTTTTTATCTCGCACTACAATGTAGACTGAGACCTCTAGTGAAATTTCTTCTATTTTCTAATAATTTTATATATATATATATATATATATATATATATATATATATATATATATATATATATATATATATATATATATATATATATATATTTATATATATATATATATATATATATATATATATATATATATATATATATATATATATATATATATATATATATATATATATATAATTAAAACTGGAATTAAATAAATAAAAATAAATAAAGCTATATATATAATATACATATATATATATATATATATATATATATATATATATATATATATATATATATATATATATATATATATATATATATATATACACACACACACACACACACACACACACACACACACGGTAGTGCTGTGAAATCAGTTCTAACATAATTACTTGTAAATACATACTGTACATATTTACATATTAAATTCTAAAAATAAGACTCATTCAAATTAATACTACTTGCTATAATAGTATATAAATCTTAGACTTTTTCTTTCGCTCTTTCTTTCACCTCCCCCTAATCATTCTTCCTTTTAACTTGTGGCTTTTAATCTGACAGTGTGTGTTTAACTTTCCATTCTCGGGCATTAGCCAAGCTGTCCTGGAGGACTGCATTATTCCATTATGAGTAGGCTAATAACATTGTAATTGACGAAAGGCCTTTCTGCAGTCACAGTATTGGTTTTTAAAAGCCTCCATTGCGCTGTCAGTTCCTTTGATGTTTTATTTGCCTCTTCCTCTGAAGTCCTGACCAGAAGACATGGCTCAAGCCTTATGTTAAACTCTCTCCACCTCGCTCGTTCACTCTTCCTTTGACAACCATCAGGTCCTCTGTCAAAAATCCCTCAGAGACAAAAGCAAAGGTCAGACAAGCAGGGGTAGAACTAGCCACAGGAGTTCTCAGCACTATGTCAAAGAACAATTCACTTTTTTAACATGACTCACGTTTTACTATAGTAATTATAATACTCTCTAATGCACCACTGCGACTGGATCATTGAGTCATTGAGTTGAATTTGAGAACAAGGAGCCAGATTCATGAAAGTCTTTATATGAAAGAAGACAAGAAATGTATTTAGATAAATTCGTAAGCATGTCCTAAAGTGCGACAGGCTTTGGTGCTATCTGATTGTACAACAGTACTTGCCGAAGACTTGCTAAAACACTTCAAAAAGTAATATGTATTATATGTTGTAATGCTTAATATTTGAAACAAGCCAATAGATTAATTAAACATCTAGCATTTGGTGATTGAAGACAAATTGAGGTTATCCTAGATTTAAGATGCTATATACAATGATTCATAAGAATATTCTTTTTAAGAATTCAAATTCTTTTAAAGTTTTGTCTTTAAAAAAATGTCACAAAAAAAAAGTGTATCAGTAATGTTTTGTGATCCCCTGTGATTTTACATGGCCTACCACTTCGAGTTGCTGTTGTTCCCAATTGCTTCCACTTTGTTTTAATACCACTAACAGTTGACTGTGGAATATTTAGTAGTGAGGAAAATTCACGAATGGACTTATTGCACAGGTGGCAACCTATCACGGTACCACGCTTGAATTCACTGAGCTCCTGAGAGCGACCCATTCTTTCACAAATGTTTGTAGAAGCAGTCCGCATGCCTAGGTGCTTGACTTAATACACCTTTGGCCATAGAAGTGATTGGAACACCTGAATTTAATGATTTGGAGGGGAGTCACAATACCTTTGGCAATATAGTGTATGTAACGAGGATACTATAAACAAGTGTTACCAAAAGATCTTACTGAAATAAAAGGTTCACAATCAGACATTGCTACCCCCCCCCCCCCCCCCCCTCCACCCGCTTAACCAGTGCATCTGGTTGGGTATCACTGGTCAATTTAACATTGTCTATGTTAGAGTGAATAGCCGTCCTGAGACTATAAAGGCTCAACTCTCCAGAGTATATGCGGAGGTCAGAGGTCACAGGCTGCCAGCGTCCACAGGGACTGAGGGGGTAAACAAATGCAAGACAGGTCAAAGAGCAGTCCACACATTTACCACAGCGGGAGTGCATTACAACACGGCCCAGGTCACAAGTCACTCAGCAATCTTCAGTCCTACATTCAGCCACACACAAAACCAGAGGCAGTTTAATCAGTAGGAGTTCGGGGAGAGACACAACTAAGAAAGTGTGACACAAATACACACATCCGAGCATTTGAAAAACCCAGCCAAAGTGAATCAAGACACAGAAATCAATATCCATGTTTACATTTTTTTTGTAACTATAATTTTTGCAGTTTGAATGCCTGTGATTTGTGCAATATGAAGAATATAGCATTTAAACTACTGTTATTACAGTTTCAACAAGCATTCATCCTCTTAGTTCTGCTATAACATTACAAATCACCATAGTCAGCCCAGCTAAACAAAGCCTAGTTTCACTGGAGATGCACAAAACTACACAAGCTAATTAGGATCCGACTGCAGCATGCAGCACAAAGTATCAGAGATTCAAACCGAATATCTGCAATAAAACACAAGAGCAATGTTTTTGAACAAACAATCCCAATTCCAGTAGTCATAAAAATTAGCATAAGGCAACTACACCCAAACTGTTGTCGAACCCTTCGCTAACAGTACGTTACTTATATTGCATGATAACAGATACAGATGTACAGGCTAATAATGATTGTTATTCAGCCAGCTGAACCAGCGTGCTAAGCAACAGTAATTTTAGACTAAACAAAGCGGGTGGATGCAGGGGTTGGCAAGGCAACCCTCGTTCCTCATTACGGCTCCAGATAACACCCTGCCCTAAACAAACTGCACACGGTAGTAGGTGCAAGGAAAAAGATTAGCTTTGTGTTGCTCTCACAGTGAACAGCAATAATAGTCAGCTGGAAACTGGGAGGGGGTTGAGGAGATTTGTCGAGTGACTGAAGTCGCACAAAGCCAGTGCTTCACCTGCAGTACACGACGAGATGACGAAGCCCTTTCTGCTTCCCACAGTCTGTCTGATAATAAATAAAGCCTTTTGATATGCCATGTAAATATCATTATCAACAGGCAGGGCCTTATTACACACCGCACAGCTTATTAAATATTAAAAACACAACTCAGACCAAATCATATTCAGCCAGAGCTAAGTGAAGTGGGCACCTCTCTGTATGCTAACACTACCAAAAGGGAAAAAGAGAGATGGCGCAAATGAAAGAGGCGTGAAAATAAGCATTTATTTCACACGCTAATTCATACATCCCAGCATGACCAGATATCGCAAGAACAAATAGCAACCTAGTTAGACAAAATAGCCTTAATTACTATTCATAATTACAAATGAACATTTATTTTTATTTCATTGATCTGATTTACATAATTTAAATAAAAAATAAATAAAATAATAAAGTGAACTATTTAACACATACAACCATTAAAATCAATGACTTATACACTTTCTCTAACAAAAAAAAAAGAAAAAAAGAAAGCTTGAATAACACAGGAAGAAATGAGATACAAACTGAACGTAAATTAACAAAAAATATCACTGTAAAAGAAAATAAGGCAACATTGTTACATTAATTGCATTTAACACTGTATACTGAGGAGCAGAGCAAGTGGTCAGAGCATTTCAAAAGAAGAAAAATTAAATTTAAAAAACCCTCCAGGAAGCAGCTAGTGGTTTGTGCTGGATTCAGTGCTTAAATCATATTATTACATATTACTACACTCAGTCATTCAAATGCAGTGTGCACATTTTCATTGTGGCTAGATTAGGTTAACAAAAGTGTATTCAATTGCAATTAATTCCTGGTTGCCTGGCTTGTTTGCACTAGGCTATATTGTGCTAGGTTATCTGTATTAGGTTTATTGTACTAGTAGCACTTGTTTGTATTCATACAGGAAGCACTTCGTTCCAGATTAAATGCGCGCCATCTGTTGATCTCTTGTGCCCCTTTTCTGAGTCGCTCTGGGTAAAAGTGTCTGCTAAATGATTTAAATGCAAGTGTAATGTAAAATCGACACCATATGTATCATTTGAGCATTCATAAATGTGCATTTTTCCATTTGTGCCTATGTATGATCACTTTACTGGCAATCATAGGCCATATTGAAAACAACCACTCTGCTGTATGTTTTACAGACACAAAAAGCTGACCTCTGGTGTTTTAGGCAATATTGGAAGATTTCTTCCGCACCAGTGCACACAGAGGGTTAGGAGCCGTCACACTGGAAGAGTTTGTGTTGAACATGCAGACGGAGTGCAATGAAATAAACAACACAGACTCACTGGAAAAACACTTTTTGTAAAAACTCAACAAAAACGTACCTTTACATACAATTCGCTGCAGTTTCCAGCTGAAATGAATGCTAGTGGCAGTAAAACACCAACAACTTTTATTCCTTTTCATATAAATTATGATTACAGATTATTGATTAATATTTTCCTTGCACAAAATTTGGACATTCCTAAGTTACATATCCAGCTCCAAATGAATTGCTTTTTTGATGTACACTCTAAAACAAATGGTTCTACTAAACCACTAAAAGTGCTTCTTCACTCCTAATCACAGGGGAACAACTTTTGGTGCTATATAGCACCCTATCTTAACAGGTTCCTCATTGCACCTCAGTCATCCCAAAGAACCGGTGAAGAACCACCGAAGAACAACTGAAACTCCAAGATTTGGTGCTATACAGCACTTAAAGTAGTTACCCTATGATTATGAGCCAAAGTACCACTTTTAGTGCTATATACACAAATTTTTTTAGAGTGTAGTAAACTTGCTTGGTGGCGCACATGGTACAGCATTGCGCTTGCAAAGCAGACCACTTGGATACAAGTCTTGTGAAACATGAGTCATGACACTTGTAGAAGCAAGATAAAATACCATGGTTACTTCAGTAAATGCATTTTTAGCTTACATTTTCTATTCAAAACTCTATCAGGTACATTATTTTCAAAAACAATATAGTATTAACCACATTCACATTAATCTGTTTTGGAGATAATCGCCTGTTTTCCCAATCATTTTGCGTAAAAATTGTATACGGTTGCTTCCGACCAGAGGAGTGTAACACTGTAGGTATATTTTTTGATGACTGAATAAGTGAAATTAACCTTTATTCCATAAGGTGGCAATGTCTGATACACAATGATGAAGTGGCATTTCACTCATAGTTCCAGCAGGCAGTGAACAAAAGAATATGAAGTATCATCAGCAAAACTTGAAATGGCTCAGCGATTTACTGCATAGCAAGTTCAGAACGCAATCAAATATTAGTGTCTCTGTCACTTTATGGTAGCCTAGAAATCTAGACGCACCCTAGCGGAAGCAAAAATAATTTGCAGCCAGGGCGTATAGCAATTCTCCGATGGCTTGCGAGCAGGAAAAACTCTAGTCAGACCAATCACATTGTGTATAGAGTCGGTGGGCGGGCTTAACATAATGACGGCAGAGTTTCGGCAGTTCCGCATGCTACTTGTAAACAAAGAAGCTGGCGAACAGCGGTCTTTAGAATTGGCTTTCGATGTTTGAGTAAGTAAAACTCCCATCTGCGAAAAGAACAAAGAACGGCATTGAAGTCATTTTTAAAAAGGGAAGATGTGCTCTGAGTTTTGCTGACCGGATACGGCAAAAGTTCAATCTATCAACTAGCTCCGCTTCCCCTTCTTCGCTGCTCTGGTTGGTTGTAGCGCTATCCTACTGCGTGCAGAGGGAATTTGAAAGACAACCGTGTATCCCGCCCCTCGGATTGAGCCCTGCCAATGGTGAGTTCCCAGACCCAACATCTTGATGTGGGTCTGGCTTCAGGCTAACTTGATGGCGGATCTGGAGAAGAAGCTGTCAGCGATCTAAATATTGATTTTGAAGATTATGAAAATTATAGTTTTGAGAATATGTTTGAGTTGGCGAATATGAGCCAGATGCTGAATGTACTGGGAAATGAGCTCTGACGAGGACAGTGATGATGGTATAAAACATCTGCTCAAACTAAAACCTTCCAAGCTCCAAAAGATAACAAAATATGTTTTATTTTATTATTTTGTAATTGTTACTCTAATATCAGGAGAGTTTTATATTATCGTATCAGGTAGAGATCCATCCATGTTAGATATAGAACCGTGTCGCCAAAGACCCGAATTGGCGAAATATTCACGCATTTAAGGGTTAAAGGAATATATTTGTTTGACTTTCCTTCTTCTGTGGAACATAAGGAAAATAGAATGTTTCAACTGCTTTAGTGCAAACATAGAAAGTCAATGGGGTCCAAAACAAACTTTTTTTTTTTTCTGGAACAAAATAGCAGCTGACAAGTTGCATCATGTATCAGTGAGTGTTTTATGTATGTGTGATTTATGCAACTGATTTCTGTCCATGTATTTGACAAACAAACCACTACTGTTCTTTTTGTCCTTAACCCTGCCTTGACATGCTGCTGCCATCTTTATTAAGAGGCAGCACTGGCCGCGCTGAACACAGATGGGTGTCACCTCAGCCCAAACCCACTCAATAAAGCTATAATATGTCAAGATTACAGTCAGCCCCTTGGCTTGCCTTACAATGAGAATCAATAGCTGGAGAGCCTTTAGAGTGACAAGATAAGAGAAAAACACAGAGAGACGGCCTGGACCAGAATGAATACTGCCTACTAAGAAGACAGAGGGTGAGAAAGACAATGATAGAGAGAGAACGACAACACTATTTTATAAAACTACCCATTGAGGCATGCAAGAGGGGGGCAGAATGTGAAACAGGGGGCATGAACCTTGGACAGGAGTCTATTAGCTGGCAAATCGAACACTTGCAAAAATGAGAAGAGACATAATCCTTGTTTTTTTTTTCTCCAGAGTTGAAGGATTCATGGCCCATTGTTTAGGATTAACAACTACTAAGCGTCAAACACCGGTCAGCTTAAGGTGATGAAGTTTCCTGCACTACTGCAGACAGAGAGAGGAGAATAAATATCAGAGGATGATATGAGGTAAACTGCACTTTTGGTGTGATTGTGTTTCTGACAGGAAGTTCCTGTTCCATTATGTCGTACAAGGCAGCACCACTTCACATGAGCAGCCAGAGGAACCGGTTCTATCAAATATTAAACATGACATTCAGTTCAGCATAAGCAAAGCTTATGAATAGCACATTCACACACTAGAGTCTAGAAAACAGAAATGAGCTTTTTCTACTGCAGCACTGCATGAAAACAGTCAAGTCAATATGAAATGGTTTTCACAGTCCATTATACGTCTAATTTTGAAGTAAATTTTGATGCAAAATTACAAAAACAAACTTTTTTGGGGGGAATAACATTCACTGATAATTTACAATAACACAATACAAGTTTTTACATAGGCCTTCCACTATCATTCACATACAGTTTTGCCGCCTAGATTGGAAATGAATGACTTCCGGTCTGTTGTTTGTTGGGAATAGTGAAAAGGCAGCTTTAGGTCAAACATACAAAGCCCATATTCACATCAATGTTGGGCTGAAACAATTCCTCCAATACCCATAACAATCTTTACTTTTCTGGCATTTAGAGATGACATTTCAAAACCACTTTCCACAAATATTTATACAGTCTTTCAATAAACTGCCAAAAATAAATCAGGTCAAGAAAGAGGTAACCTTGCTTTAAGCAATTCTAAATATAAAGTATTGATTATTCAAGGTGCCTTTACAATCACAAGCAGCAAGACCACAATTGACAAAACCATGCTACTCCTAGATAGGCTGATAAAACAGTAGATAGATAGATAGATAGATAGATAGATAGATAGATAGATAGATAGATAGATAGATAGATAGATAGATAGATAGATAGATAGATAGATAGATAGATAGATAGATAGATAGATAGATAGATAGATAGATAGATAGATAGATAGATAGATAGATAGATAGATAGATAGATAGATAGATAGATACTTTTGATACTTGTGTCACAAAGCAATTTCAGCCATTTTTAAATGATAAAGGACTGGGTCAAAGTTGAGGGAGAGCTCAGGGAAAGGAAGACTGAAAGAAAAAGACAGAAATTATGTTTATTAGATTTAGTGCTGCAGAGCTATGATTTGCTTTTCTGCTACCGCCTCTCTCTCTCTGCAGTGTGCCGCAGCAGACACATGACAAATGGCCTAAGAGACAAGAACTCTACCACAGCCTCTGGTGCAAGGTTACAACACACACACACACACACACACACACACACACACACACACACACACACACACACACACACACACACACACACACACACACACACACACACACACACACACACTGTACAGTGCGGAATCAAAACAACATGTCACAACACACAGACAAAGACACTCCCATTCATAAACATTTGACGGTCTGTAATCAGATGAGTTCAATTCATCCATTATTCAAGATGTTCTCACACATACACTTTTGGAGAATAGAGACACTTTTGTATGGTGTTTGTTTGCACATATTTACTTACTTTGGACTGTTAATTACATAGTTTTAATTGAACATGGGCACTGCGGCGATGGTGCATGTGCTGTGATCAGGTGTTGATATTCACACCACTATCTCTGCATAAGCATTTAAAGTGCCCCTATTATGCTGTTTTAAAGGTTGCTAATTTTGTTTTGGAGGTCTCCTACAATAGGTTTACATGCATCCAAGTCGACAACACAAACTCATCCAGGCCCCAACTACAAATAATGTGTTTGAGGGCAAGTCAAAATAGATGTAGTTCAGAGTAGATTCTTTATTTTAGGAGACCAAAACTTTGCAGACCTTTTAACTTCACAAACAGCATTACACACTGCATAAAATATATTCGAAAAAGCATAATAGGGGCACTTTAAGCACACATTAACACAGCAGCTGATATTTGGCAGAATAGCCAGTGTTAAAAAGTTAGCCAAAATATTCCCCAAAGGGAATCCAGAAAATTAACCAAAAAGCAAAACATTGGGAACTTAGAGCTACCATCTGTTTATGGACTGTCTCAACAGGTGCTGCTTTTACATCAAATCCACTATATTGAAAAGAAAATGACATTAGTAAGAGAAACAGGCAGAAAGAATATGGTTAGTGAGAACTATAGAAAGAACAATAGAACAACTGACAGAATGATAGATCAAACGAATGAATGGTAAAAAGAACAACTGAACAAACGAACAGATACTGTAGATTACACAATGATAATTAAGGGAATTCACTTTGTTGTTCTTCAGGAAAAAAGCAAGTTTGTATTAAGTTGTGTTAGATGATGTGAATTCCATTAAAGAAACAGTGATAATCAGACATGAAAAAGCAAATGAAGGTGATGTCTCACTGCAGTAATCTTCAAAGGCCATCAAAGAAACATATGCAAGTGTTTACATGTGTGTGTATATGAGCCTGTGTGTAGTTCGCACCACGGCAGAGCG
Source organism: Gobio gobio (assembly GCF_949357685.1). Taxonomy (NCBI): domain Eukaryota; kingdom Metazoa; phylum Chordata; class Actinopteri; order Cypriniformes; family Gobionidae; genus Gobio; species Gobio gobio. The sequence goes on from NC_137103.1 coordinate 22,794,461, forward strand.
GAATCAAAGCCACGGGTGAAAGGTAAGTCTCTTCAAAGCCGGTTACCGTGTGCGTCAGGCACGCTGTTTAATTAAAACGTCATTTAGGGAGAAGATCACGGCCTCTTTATCCCACACGCACAGCTTTGGCTCAAACAGGCAGACCAGGAAGCAATCATACTCCGCTCTAATTTGTGTTTATCGTGATGCTAATGCCATGTATGGATCAGCCAGAACAGCATTCATGAGGAAACATGAGCCAGGGTGCCGGACTCGCTTTGGTGTGGACTCATGCATATTCAGCGAGACTGGAACAAGATGGCCAAATAAATACAGAGAGAGAAAGAGAGAGAGAGAGACAGGGAGACAGCAAGAGAGGGAAGTACATTTGTGCAGCAGGTTTGTTCTTCTACCCACACTGTACTTAACTAATCACACTCAATGCAACCTCATAAAATACTCTAATCACAAACACTAAATGATACAGTAGCTGCATTATTATCATTTTATTTTATCAATCAAGCCATTTTATGATTTGGTGGCATGTTGTTTTTCAATGACTGACAGTCCATTTTGCATTTTGAAATATTCATTCATTCTGCGTCACTAGTGGCACCAAACAGAATTGCAGTGGAATCTGTTTATTTGAGCAGGTGACTGTATCTGACCAAAAATAGTTTAAGAAGGAGGAGAAAGACAACTCCAGAAAAAGTGGTTAAGAGTTTGTTTTTCTCTAAAAGGTCCTTTCACACTGGACGCGATTTTGATGCGCGAATAATTCATGCAATGGTTTTATTTTTTGATCAGCTGTTTGTGTAATGAGCACTTCCACACCGAACGCGAATGTGCTGAGGCGGAAAAACGTATGTTTATTTTTTTCGTTTCGATGTCGAGTTTTTAACACTCGCAGCGACAGAAAAGGGGTTAAACCAATCACATACAAGGAAACAAAGGTCACGAAATGTCCAGTTGATGTCATTAGCTATTCAATCAACATTAACCTTTGCCAGGTATCACATTTCTCATGAGATTACAGCTGTAGTTGTGTTTACAGCTGTACAGCTGCAGCTGTGTTTGCCCACTGTAGGCTACAGACAACGATATCATGACCTTTTGAGTTAAAACTCGTAGATTTTTTTATAATCTAATTGTGTCCACGACTATAGAAAGTGAATGTGTTTCTGTCAGCAAGTCTGTGGCACTTAAATGTTTACATTGTGACTCTGGAAACAGCAGCTCCGGATCGATCGGTTCCTGAAGTGTGTGTGTGTCTCGTCAGATGCGCTGCTACTGTCTCTAGAGGAGCTCCTCAAACGGTCCCACGGACATTGGAAAGTAAGTGCGGAACCGGCCATGATAAAGTTTGAGCTCCTGTAGATTAGCATACTCCCCTTCAGACTATCTGTTCTTTAAGACTGAGTGCACCCAAAACCTTATTTTCGGTCTTTTAATTAAAATGAAAATCTCGTCTCCACTGGATGAGGAAGTGTCCGTGTTTTCTCAGCTGTCGCCGCGAATGTTTTGGAATATTGGAGCTCTGAAACGTCACAGACGTCGCAAACTCGCGTCGCGGCTGATGTAAATGGTTTTGACGCGAACTATTCGCACACGATATATTCCTCTTTACACTTCGCTTTTTCATTACGCGTCCGGTGTGAAAGGGCCTTAAGGGTGTTTACATTTAGTATAGTTCAGTTCTCTTGGATATTCCCTGGTTCACTTAGTATTCACATTGTCATTTTTAACAACCAACCCTAAAGATTTTATGATGTATATTTTTCAACAGAATTACGGAACATTCAAAACAAGGCTGTGTGCTGGGATAAATGCGCTCATTGTATGTGCGTACATATGATGGTATTTTACCAGCTGACAACTCACAAAGGAACTTATAAAATGTGTACAACAGCGCCAGGATTTACTCTGCTGTGAAATAAATCTGCTGCAAGAAGATGCAGTTACCTATGCCCGTCTGTTTTAGATTGTGTTCACACTTGGTAGGTTTGGTTTGATTGAACAAATTGGTCCAAATCATCTGTTAGCGTGGTTCATTTGAATAAGTGTGAACGCTGCCATTCAAACACTGGTGCGCACCAAACAAGCGGACTGAGACCCCTGAAAAGGTGAATCTTGGTCAGCTTCTAAACAAACTTTGGTGAGGTTCAAGTGAAATATGAATGCAACATGGATCAAAGACATCTGAATTAACCTAGAACAGGACATCATGACACAAGATGTGACCATAAAAGGACAGAATGCAGTTTTTTTCTCGTCATAGTCACGATGTTGCCCTCACAGTTCAGTTCAGGTGTCGAAACTGGGCCAGTCTAAATGCACATATTTGCGGTAAAGAAGTTAAATTTATGATGGTGTATAGTTATCAAATTTGACAGTTGGTTTGGCATGAAATATAAGCTTAGCAAACAGTTCTGGAGATTTCAGTCTTTCATAATTTAAGCAGCTGGGTCGCCGTGATTTTGCCAAGTTTGCCATGTTTTGTTGATCCTGCAACATTCCTGTCCAAGAACATAGCCTACACCTAACCCTACCCATAACTTATCCCTAAAATCAGATGGAAATTATACGTGAATAAGAATATTGTAGAAGCGTAACCCTTGTTGTAAGCCTAAAAATGACATTAACTGTAAACCTTTCCCTCAAATCTGATTGGTTGATTGAAATGTTGTTCCAGGATGTTGATCCAGGAACATGTTCTTGGTGAATGAGGTTCACCCGAGTGGCTGCTTGGGGTTTTCACCAAAATGGCTGCCATGTACATAAATGTCCCCTGAAGGGATCGATCGATTGATTGATATGTTATACTATCAACATCACTTACAATGCTTTGAAATTATAGGCAAAATGCATTTTATTAAAGTTATGCGCACAACAGATTTTTATGTATTTTATAGGGTTACCAATAAAAGCCCCAAATAGTTTCATTACTACCATTAATGGCACAATTCTGGAATCGTGCCTATTGTCCCCATCACACAACACTCAATATTTCTCTCAGTGTTTCAGTGGTCATGTTGTGCATGTTGTACAATGTTGTGTTGTATTTTCAGTCGGCTCTTTAAATTCTGTGAACTGAAAGTCTCAACTGGTGAATGATTCACTCATTTAAATTGGTTCTATTCAATGAATATAATTTTTTGAAGTTAATTAAAGATTGTTGGAGTATGCTTGGCAAGAAAATACTATTTCTACTTCAAAATGTCACTTTTTACATGTTTTACTTGCTGCTTATTTGTAATTATTGTTATGAGTAAAACAATTTTTCAGTGTAGTTCGCTAAGCGGTCTACACCAGTTTGCGATTCAGTCTGAATCTTTTTGACAGTTCATGCACAGAATCTTTTTGGAAGACAAAAATTTCAAAGTCCAAAAAAAAACATTGGATGCGTTGGATTGACGTATAATCCATTGACAACTATCCTAAAATGCATCCTATTATTTGCCAGACGGTCTTTATTAAGCTCAATGCCTGTAGCTTGTGAACAAGACATCTATTTCAGTGATATCTGTCAGATACAGAGATTTTATTATGGTATTGTTTACAGTACCATATGTTTTAAGATAATGATCTTTGATGTGTTGAGTAGAGCCACCGTGCTGAGTTTGTCAGCACTAATATGTTGGTAAACAGTATTTAACAGCTTAATTGTGACCATGCAGAGTTATGACAGAAAGTATGCTTTCAATCTGCCAGCTCCCCTGTGAACCTATCCGGGAAAAGACGGATTGCTTCTGTCGGTGAACACACAACACGGGGGAAGCGTGGCTCCACACATGCTTGTGGACTCGGTGGAAATCAATGCGCACTCTGTCTTTAATTATGAGACGAATAACTCTGTAACCGTGCAGGCATATTAATAATAGAAAAAGTCATCCAAACTCTGGAGCCATTAGCGCCTAGTGCGCTGGGGCTAATGTATCTTTTTAATAGGGTGCGGAAGTGTCATTGCTTATGGAGACAGGCATCCTCTAAGACCCTCGGCCCCTCCCTTCTCAAACCCTCTGATCTAGTGGAACAGGCATGAGCAGACTTTCTCCTTTTCCATTTCCTTTTCTTGGTCTTATTTCTAGTATTAGTGCACATTCAGAGTGCCTTGGCATTTAGCAGACAATTTTATCCAAAGAGATTTGCAATACAATTATAAGAGGGACGATTCACCCAGAGCAACTGCTGAAAGCCTTTTTTTTCAGTTGAGACGCTTTGCTTGCTATGATACAGAATATCTGTGGAAGTGTTACTTGTATCTCATTTCACAGATAGTTTGTTTCTGTATTGTTTGTATATAAAAATGTCGATACAATGTAAAGTATTTGCTCTGGCTCTTGTTTTAAATTATTTTGTTCGTTTATAATGCTTGTTACTGTCGTCTGTTGCCGTTGTACAAGCAGAATGTGGCGGTTGGTCGGTGTTGCATTTGTCCCGCCCCTCGTCCACTGTGATTGGACGGCTGGATACAAAGTGACAGTGATGAGCGCAGCGTTTTACCCAAAGTTGAACATTATTAAAATCTCGGCGACCGGTAAAAAAAAACTGAGCACTCAGCGTGAAATAGACGCTCAGCACCTTGTCACGCCGCTGCCGTTTAAAAACGCGCCGATCCCATTGAAGACAATTGGAAAAAATTTGGTCGACACATGGCCTTTAGGCTGCATTTATTTGATCAAAAATACAATAAAAATATTAATATTGTGTCAGTTTATTTGTGATTTTGTTCATGCGTTTAGGATTTGTGTATATCCTTTCAGGTTATGTCTACACGACAACTATGTACTAAAAGCGGCAACGTTTTTCCTTTGCGACGGAAATGTTGTCAAATCGATCCCCATTCACATGGCTCAGCGAAACAATTAAAATGCTATATTATTCATGCCAGGCCAGTATTGGCGATGTCACTTTAACACATCCTTGCTGAATATGTACCCTTATACACATAGTATGAATACCCTTACATAACTATTAACTAACATTTAATTTACCAGTATTTCATTCAAATTCTGGATGTGCTATAGTACAGACGTATAGGTCAAACCAATTAATAACCAATAGTTTGGACAGTTTAAACAGTAACAGATACACAGCATAGAGATGTCACCTACTTTAATAAATATCAACTTATTATTTCTCAAATAAAAATATTTCAAATAATCCCCTCCTTTGTAGGGCTTGACTAGAGTGGACACAAAATTGACCTTACATGGAAAAGAGCTTTCTCCTTTTGTGTTCCTCAAACAAAATTGCATTATATGGATTTGAATCAAGGCAGAGAGCCTTTTGGGGGAATTATTGTTCTTACACAGTGGTGATGCTCTTGGATCAGCCTGATGTTGAGCCTGTGACCTTGCAGTTACCGGTCACCACACCACAACTTGTTGGGTATTCACTTACTGCCCCTTCAGTACAGTAGCTCACCTCCCAACTTTTTAAACACAAGCAAATAAATGACATACTAAAAAATAAACTGGTTGCAGTTCACAAACCTTCATGAACATCCTTTTAACATTTTAAAAACATACACTTTCTTTATAAATGAGCACGATGAGATGCATAAACCCTGCAGTTGATTTGTGAGGTATGAGGTAAATCCTCAGATGAACTGTCCGTAAATTTGGTTTCTTTGCATCTAGGGGCTTGGTGACAAAATTAAAGTGTTGAATTAGCATAGGTATATTCATTTGTATTATACTGCCCAAGGCAAGCAGAGCCCCCAGCGACACAAAGCAGTTTGTGGGTGTCTCACAGTATGAATATACCTCCTCTGGACACATCATCTGAATTTCACACTCACAGAGGAGTCACTTCCATATTCATCTCTTGCATTAATTTGTTCCACGTGAGAGCATGCAGTTTCTCCCACTGAGGCGGCCAAGTATCTCACTCTCTCTGTCTTTGCAGTTCTTCTTCTTAATAAATAGATTCATGTGCAAACTGTTATCCACATTGAGATGAGAGGCCGTGGTCACAGCTACTGGCACCAGGCTTGATGACTGGTAATCATATATAACTCGCATATAAAAAAACGTTTTTTTTTTAAGGAAACAGTATTTAAAAGATAATTTAGTAAAATCCAAATAAGTTTTACAGATCTTAATTGGAAAATGTTTAAACAATGTTCTTCATGCTTGTTCAATTAACCATAATCTAGTTTAGCACATGCACGTGTGGTACAATACTTAAGATGCTAATAGATTACAAGTGGTCGACAATCAATGTCACCGTTCCAATAACTTAGGACATTAAAGAGACCTTTCTACTGACTCTGAAAAACACCAGGAGAAAGATGCAGGCGTAAATCGCAGAGGTGTAATTCGCAGGTGTCCCCACCACTTTTGTCATTGTCAATGTTCTCCCCACCACTTTTTTGAAACATCCCAATGCACGGATATACCAAATGCAAATGAAACAAATACAGTTGACGTTAATTTGTCTTAAAAAAGAGGCGATTTGGCAATAGAATGTGTTGTTTTGGAAATCGTGCTGAGCGTTCATTGTCAATGTTATCAGTGGAAAGTTCTCTTTTGCTCATGTCTTCACACAGACGAGTGCATCAATCGCAAACTATCACATTATTACATGAGTTCTATGTCGATATTAAACTCAATGTACTTTTCAAATTAATGTCTGGACATCGTAATTTTATTTATTCTACAATTGTTATTGTACATATCTGATATAGCATTATATTAGCACTGCTTCAGGAGGCCTGAAGACTGCAGAGTAATAATGAGGACCAAACTGCAATGTCCATAATGTAAGATGCCTAAGACAGTGCTACAGGGAGACAGGAAGGACAGCTGGTCGTCCTTGCAGTGCCAAACCATGTGCAACCATATGTTTTTGAGAACTTGCAAGTGCCTTGGTGGTGTGATGTTTGGCGGCAGTAATACACAGAAACACAGAACTCAGGAGATTCAGAGAAACAAACAGTATTTAATAATAAAGGCAAAACTCATAGAATAATAATAATTAATTAATTATAATAGTAATTTGTTGCATTTATATAGCGCTTTTCTGGGTACTCAAAGCGCTTTACATGGAAGGGTGGAATCTCCTCAACCACCACCAATGTGCAGCATCCACCTGGATGATGCGACAGCAGCCATATTGCGCCAGTTCGCCCACCACACACCAGCTGATTGGTAGAGAGGAGACAGTGATGAAGCCAATCAGTATATGGGGATGATTAGGAGGCCACGATGGACAGAGGCAAAAGGGCAAATTTGGCCAGGATGCCGGGGTTACACCCCTACTCTTTTCCCAAAGGACATCCTGGGATTTTAAATGACCACAAAGAGTCAGGACCTCGGTTTAACGTCTCATCTGAAGGATGGTGCTTATTTACAGTATAGTGTCCCCATCACTACACTGGGGTGTTAGGACCCACACAGACCACAGGGGGAGCTAGCAAATCTTTCTTGGTCCATGAAATTGAGATGAACTGTAGGACTTAAAGCAGCTGGTGGCCACGCCACATACTGACTGAATGGTATTTTATATTTATATTGATATGTAACATATACCTATTGGCATTCCACAATGTCTAGTGTCTAACAACACATTTGCATTCTGAATTATGATCTTTCTTGTCTTCCTTGCATATATTTAACCATTCATTTTGTGTGGATACATTTATGCTTTTAAGCATTTAATTTACATAGAGCTAAAGCATAAAATTTAAATGTACATAAAACATAACACAATTTTGCTGCGTTGTAAGCATTGGTATTTTTTTCAAGAAAAGCTAATCTAGTTCTCCATGCCTCTTACGGCAGTTGATTTAATATATCACATTCATCCATTTGTATGTTGGTATATTTTCTAGCAGAAGATTAATTACTTCATATTCGTAAATAGGCTGCATTAGAGTAATGTGGAAATAAAAAACAGACGTACCACTAATTACACTGAAATGGAACAAAAAAGGTACATTTTTGAATAATACGTTCAAGTTTAGTCTTAGTCCTCATTCACTTGCAGCATATTCCTTAAAAAATCCAAATGATCCGCAGAAGAAATTCAACTCCAGGCCATTAAAAAGCCCATACAAGACATTCTTAGCTGATCTCTGCATAAAGAGAGTGCTTTCAAATTTTCAGCCTCAGGGACATTCAAAGAAATCTACTTCTTAGATAATGGCACAGAGAATCAGTACAGTAAGAGGGTTTCGATAGATCAGTATTTTAGCAAAGGGTGAAAGACCCATGAGGCTAACGGAGTGAAAAATTACTGCATAGCCGGCTAAAAAATTACTTCCAATTATCTCTGATAAAACATATTATGTAACTTTTGCCATGCGCTGGCTAGACGTGACGTGAATATCCACAAAAGATGCTTGACGCAGAAGTACGATGAAATCACATTTAATAAACATCAGGAACCATACATAGAGACACCAGCCCTAAATGTTAAAACAAGACCAAGAACAGAAAATAACTGTGGGTATAAATACAAATGATGATGAGAAACAGGTGAGACACTAATCAATAAAACAATGAATAACTATGGAAACCAATGAAACAGGAACTAAACACACAGGAACTGAACACAGGCAATACAAGACAAAAGAATATCAAAATTAAAGTTCATTAACAAAGACACAGGGGGATTGTGACAACTTTACTTCCAGCTCTTAACATACATTATAATTCCTTCAATATTTTATGAAGGACCCTGGGGTTAAATTAAGTCTCTAAATTTGGAAGCTTTGAAAAAAGAGACAAAAATGATTAGCAGTTTGCTTGTCAACCCTTTATATTTCCTGTCTGCTCCAGTTTTGTTTGATTCAATACACAGACTTCATGATGGACCCTGATAGAAGTGATATATTCTAGAGCTCCATGTTCTCTAGTGCAGCACAGGGTTCACGTCACTCTCTCAGACGTACACTCTGCGGATCCCTCCTTATTCCAGTGAAATCACTAAATAAAATGCATCCAAATGCTCCCTTATTTCTATTTTAGCCTACATCCAAAGATATGCATCTGGAATTTTGATTTATTGGTTAAAAGTTGTATATGCAGGTGAGTTTTGAACCTGTGACTGTTCAAGAATGCTTAAAAGTAAGAATCATACCAACATAACATTACCATATATAAAAATACCACACAATATTTGTGTAATAATACATTTATGTTGTTTATTTTCCATTAATCCTTTACCACCTCTGAAACCCAAGTTAACCCCAGGGCCATTCTCTACCCTCATGCATAAAAACAACAACAACAAAAACAAAAACAATTAAGCTAATAAAATAAAGCACAAATTAGATGAGGTTGTTGCCCCAGCAGAAATATCTGCATTCCCAACTTCCTGTCACCCAGCCGTGACAATATGGTGTATAAAATTGAAAAACGGAAGCACAGATCTCCGCAGTCACAAATCCCAAATGATTCCATTCGATTGTATGCAAATGCACTGAAGTCTGGACCAGTGTTTCATTGTTTTAATTTATGATAATGAACCAGAACCTTAAAACAAACTGAAAGGCAAATAGAGACTGTTCTACAGGACTCCACTGTCTGCTAGTTCTAATCGACCTAGTATTGACACGTCCATAACTGTTGGCAATGATGAATATGAATATTGATAATGTGCACTTAATGAAGCTGTAATTCAACATGTATGTCTACACATGACGCAATGCTTGCGTCAATGCAAAGGTCGTTGAGTTTCAGATGTGGAAGTAATAGCAGGTGCTGCCTTTCACAGTGTTCCCCCTCCACCTCATCTCATGGATGTTATGTAAATAGCACTGTACATGTCAAGTTAACCAAGATTAACCAAAAATTACACAATGAAAGAAAGCAAATGTTATGTATTGTTTAGCCGTGACCAAAAGTACATACATTTTGTGTTTTGCAAAGTCTGCTGCTTCAGTATTTGTAGATTTTTTTGTTTTGTTTCTATGATAAGGATTGCGTACGTCTTATTGGCAAAACATTCAATATTCAAAGAGTCAATGTTTACAGTGTTGACCCTTCTTCATAACCTCTGCAATTCACTCTGGCATGCTGGATATCAGCTTCTAGGCCAAATCCTGACTGATGGCGATCCATACTCGCCTTATTAGTGCTCGGAGTTGATCACAATTTGTGGGCTTCTGCCCAGGTTCTCTATGGAATTAAGATCCAGAGAGCTGCCAGGCCACAGATCCAACATTTCAATGTAATGATCTCCGAGTCACTTCATTATCACTCTTGCCTTGTGACATGGTGCTCAATCATGCTGTAAAATGCACGGTTCATCACCAAATTGCTCTTGCATCGTTGAGAGAACTTACTCTTGCAGGACGTTTTGATACCATTCTTTATTCATGGCAGTGCTTTTGGGCAGAACTGTGAGAGAGTGCCCACTTCCTTGAATGAAAAGCAACCCCACATATTGATGATTCCAGGATGTTTCACTGTTGGCATGACACAGGATTCATGGTAGCTCTCTGGCAGCTTTCACATTTTCTTCTGCGGACAATCGATTTTCCAGATGTCCCAATCAGTCGAAAGGGAGCTTCATCAGAGAAAAAAATAACTTTGCACCAGTATTCTGCTGTCCAATCCTTGTACTTCCTGCTGAATTTTAGTCAGTCCTTGATGTTTTTCTTGGAGAAAAGTGGCTTCTTTGCTGCCCTTCTTGACCAGGCCATAGTCCAAAAGTCTTCAACTCACTATGCGGAGATACACTCACATTCACCTGCTGCCACTGCTGAGTAGGCTCTGCACTGGTGGAGACATGATTTCATAGCCGACTCCTCAGGAGGAGACAGCCCTGGCACTGACTGGACACTCTGGAACATCCTGAAGCCTTCTTCACTGCAGTTGAACCTCTCTCCTTGATGTTCTTGATGATCTGTTAATGTTTCTTTAAGGTGCAATATTCTTTGCAGCTATTTCCTTGCATTTGAGGCCATTTTGATGCAACGCAATGATGGCTGCACGTCTTTCTTTGGAGGTAACCATTGCTAACACAAGAACACAAGGATTGGAAGGACTTCTTCCCTCCTTTTGAAGCAATCAGTCTGCTCTTATAATCCAATCAGGATGATAGAGTGATTTCACCTGACTAGTACTCGTTCACACTTTCCCACTTGCTGATGATATGAATAGTGAAATGATGTTAGGCCTGGGACACACAGACGATTCTCAAATCCTAGTCGATTTTAAAACTGTGGGAGACCAGAGATTTGTCCAGACGACAAGACCACACACCTGTCGATTGAAGCACAATTTTCACAGATAATATGTAACTTGAGAAGAAAATCAGTTGGAGGACGATCAGCGAGAAAAATAGGAGAAAAAAAGAATATGGGTGATCTTTCTCAACACTCCACTTTCGTGGCATGTTTGTGGTTGTCAAGTTTCAGCTATAGGAGCATGCATCATTCGGTTGGTGAAGCTTGCTCACTCTCATGGCTATCGTGGGTATCACGTCAGAGGCAGCCCAATCAAGAGTTTTGGGATTGTGCGGGCTTCGACGCGATTGGTAGCAGTAAAATAATCATAATGACGCCACATTTTTTGGACAAAAAGTTGTTTGCAACAAGCATTGAACCGGTCACTTGGGGGTGCAAATCAGGCTCAAAATTGGGCTTAAAATCTGGCTAAAAATCTTCAAGTATGTGGCCAGCCTTAGCTGATCATTTTGTGCCAGGGCCATTAAAGTGCGAAAATTGTGTTTTTGTGATAAAGTTCTTTTTTTTTTCTTGGCAAATGAGGCTTTTTTTTGCAAAATAAAATGTATCTAAAAATACATCGGATCACTCTCATCTTCAAACTCTTTATTTTGATGCTCCCAACAGACATTCTACTGACTATAAGTAACTTTGCAAGTACATGTCAACTTTTTCTTCTAATCATAACCTAACAGTCTACTGAGAGTCAGTCTGATGAGAGTTAGTTGACATATAAATGCAAAGCTACTTATAGGTAGTAGAATGTCTAAAGTGGAGCATTAAAATAAAATGTAACTAAAACATTATTTTCCATATATTTTACATCGTTGCAGCACCTCCTTTCACAGTCTGTCAGGAACACTCTGTTAAGTTCCTGTTTCTATGACGGCACTCCTTCCAAATAAGTGCAATGTGCTCTGATGTGTGTTGTGATTGGTCAACCTCTTTGATCCTATTTCTTCAAAATGTCACCCCCTTACCATAAACATGAGTCAACACACTACTGACGCAACTCATAAAGGCCTTGCCCCCTTTTTTTGTGTATGTCTTGGGCGGGAATTATTTAAATGAGGAATATTGTGATGTGTACATTCCTGAAAGAAAACTCAAGACTACAATTGAGGCATTTCAGGGAGTTCAGAAACTGTGCTTACTGATATAGAGAATAACTCCCTTTGCAGTGACTTTGTGCTAAGTAACTTTTCAGACCTTTTTAATGCTCAAACAGCAACATTGTCATTATTAAAATTCTATAATACACTTAAAAAATAAGGCAACACAAACATTATAATGTGCAATATTTAAAAATATATATTAATATTTAGATTTTCTTAAGATCTCAATTAACAGTACTAATACATTTGTGTTTTTAAAGATGAGAGTTAGATGATAAGACCAAGCTAAGGTTTGGAAAATGACCATGACCAATTAAATATCCAGTATCGACTGAAAATCTGTATTATCAGCAGATAACAAATATGGTACAGACACTGTATATTGTGTATCCCTAGAATACGTTTTTGGTTATGAGTAAAGGCCTCTTTTGGGAGAAAAGGTATTTTAAATAAGACCATCACCATACAGTTGTTCAAAAAAAAGAGCTTGGGCATCTCATTAACACTTAGCTATTTCAGAGTTTCTTATTTTAGAAAAACTAAAAGTGAAACCCTGTTTCCAACTGAAGTAACCATCATGTGCACACAGAAGGTTGATCCAAATCCCCACATTTTGTCCAGAAACTACAGTCTCTACAGAGAGTAAACACAGCTGAAAATCAAACTCCAGCCTTTGAGGAATAAAGCGCTTTGGTTGCTCAAAAAGGCAGCCAGAGGCAAATAAGCTATAGAGTGGTGGGCTATTTCACATCAACCAACATGTCCATCTCCCCTTACCAATACAAAACATATTCTTACAATAGAGGGAGATGGACAGTTAACCAAATTATGATGCATAGTTACCCATCATATTACGAAATCAATACAGTGCACAGAAAGACATGGCTGATTGGGATCAATAGCTGTCCTCTCTCTCAATTAATCTATCTTTCATTCCACACCATTAGCAGAGATCATTCAATAAGAGCACAGGAATAGATTTGTTCATGCTCAGTGTTAAACTAATAATATTTTAGGAGTGAAAAAGAAAAAGGAGAACAGAGAAGATGCTGATCTGTATCTTGGTAGCATAAGCACGAATAAAATGGTGGAAAAAAACCTTAGCAAACAACCCACGATAATCAGCAGTCACAAACAAATTATGGTGTGTGTGTGTGTCGCTTGTAAGTGTTCAAATACCACTGTACTGCACTGTTGATTTACTAAAAATAAAAGAAAGAAAAGAATATGATTATTTATCCATCTATCCATTCATCTTCCAAATAGCTTCCACCTGGATGATGTGACGGCAGTCATATTGCGCCAGAACGCCCACCACACACCAGCTGATTGGTGGAGAGGAGACAGAGTGATGAAGCCAAACACTATATGGGGATGATTAGGAGGCCATGTTGGACAGAGGCCAATGGGCAAATTTGGCCAGGATACCGGCGTTCACACCTACTTTTTTTCCGAAGGACAACAGAGAGTCAGGACCTCAGTTTAACGTCTCATCCAAAGGACGGTGCTTATTGACAGTATAGTGTCCCCATCACTATACTGGGGTGTTAGGACCCACACAGACCACAGGGTGAGCACCCCCTGCTGGCCTCACTAACACCTCTTCCAGCCGCAACCTAGCTTTCCCAGGAGGTCTCCCATCCAGGTCCTGACCAGGCTCAGCCCTGCTTAGCTTCAGTGGGAAACCAGTCTTGGGCTACAGGGTGATATGGCTGCTGGCAAAGCTATATCATACATAGCCTAATCAGCGTTCAAACACACGCATAAAGCTTGCCACAGGGCACCGGCAAAAATAATGATTATGAGGGTGTCGTGAAAAAACAGAAGTAGGCTGTCTAAACATTTTAATTATGCTGCAGATATTAAGCCGACGATGCTGACTCGTCATCTCCGCAGTGGACGCGCCTATGTACGTTTCATACATCTCTTCATCTCCCTGCACTGGCTACCACTCACTGCTCGCATCAAGTTTAAGGCGCTGACGCTTGCCTACAGAGCCACCACGCGCTCAGCTCCTGCTTACTTTGACTCGATTCTACAAATCCACACCCCCACCAGAAGCCTTCGCTCAGCTAAGGAGCGACGGCTTGTGGTACCATCACAGAGAGGCAAAAAATCCCTTTCCAGAACATTTTCATTCAACGTTCCCAGCTGGTGGAACGATCTTCCACTTTAATTGGTTGACAATCTTTTGATATTTCAAGCTTTCTATCGATAAATTTCTCATGTCTGTGATGGCATGAGATGTATTGGCAGAATTTACCATAATTCCTCTTATGCTGTCACTATTCCTTAATCCCTCCCTATTCTAGTTTATTCTGAGCAATGACTGAAACTTTTTATTAATAGCACCCCTCATTTTTTTTGCATCTTTAAGATGAATCGCTTGTTGTATTCTTAACTTGAATTTCGCTTTGGACAAAAGCATCTGCTAAACAAATAAATATAAATGTAAATTTCCCCTATGGGGTGCAAGTGTGAGCACTAGTTATAAAATGTTCTCTACCAATGCACCATTTGATTGTCAATATACTTTTATATTCCACATTCACTACCTTTCATATGTGTATGACACCCTAGACATCAATCTTCCAGGTCTCAGTGGGCGTTTTATCTATTGGAAACAGCACACTGTATGTGTAGTCCGCATCTGTGAACTCTGAGCCTTTAATATAGCTTCCCTCTTAATATGATGAATTAGAGCTCTTCAACCATTCATTTGTTAGTATTGGGTTGGGATCAATGTGGAATGGCTAAATGGGCACAGGCACAAGGGGAGACGGCAAGAGAGAGAGCGAGAGAGGGGTCATTAGTCCTCCACATTATCACGGAACACACAAATGGTTGGGCGTGTCACGGCCCTCTCAATCACCCTCACTCCTCGCTGGCTTTCTTCACACTGTCACAGCTGTAAATCAGCACAAGGAGTAAAGCAGAAGGCTGGAGCGCACCCAGAGGATCTATGGGCTCCACAGGGGAGATTTTCATTAGCACTATTGGTTCCTCTATAAACATTATGTCTTTCGAGGCTGTCAATGACTTAAATACATGTTGACTCGCAAGCACAACGTGTTATACTTAACTTTAATTGAAGTAAATGCCCTGCCATGCCCTCTTTCTTTTATAAAAACAGCAGCTAAATGCTTGTCTAACATAGGTGGAGCAATTTATTTCACAGGCTACTAAAAATATACCTGCAATTCTTTGCTATAAGAAAAGATGTGCCAGCAATAATGTGTGACGTAATCAAGAAAAGTCAAGAATTTGTCTAAAGCTAATGTAGTGGTCCCTATTAATACAGTTTTAATTGCATCACTCAAGATTCAATCTTTTAGTACAGTCATTCAACATTTTAAATGAAATATGTAATCAATTTCAGTTAAATAAATAAAAAATGTTGCCCTTGTACTTGTAACTAGCAGTTAGCAAGTCTAGCGCATCTTTATGAAAAACAATTACAAAGGAGAACAGTGGAACACAAAAGCACATGAATATGTCCTGAAACTTCTGCTTTTGAATGATCTGAAGAAGGCTGATCGATTCAAACACAGAAACAGTGTTGGGCACATTACTTTAAAAAAGTAATTAGTTATAGTTACTAGTTACTTCTTACAAATAGTAACTGAGTTAGTAACTGAGTTACATCATTATTATACTAATTACTAACTAATTACCAGGGAAAGTAATTACTGCGTTACTTTTTTTTTTTCCCAAATGTTCAAATATGTCAAATAACTTGGATGCCCCCAATATTAGATATGTTAAATTAATGAATTGGACACTAAATAGAATAAATTATTATTAGAAAACATTGTACATTAATGTACACTTTTGTAATGTTGCTGTGGGACAATGTGAGAGACACCTATCAAATTCAATGCATTATTGTAAATATTATCAGTAGGCCTACTATAGTATAAATATTGTGTAAATATTATCAGTACTATACTTTCCTTTGGTAGTGGAGCTCACGTTATCACCTGGGTTTTTAGCCACTAATTTTGTGGCATATGATGATGTGAGGCGCTTCAGTATCACTTGCCACCGGCGTGGAGAGACTCTTTCTTCCTGGGCATAAGTTGCACGTTACATAAATATTCGTACCTTTCACCTCAACGAGGGAAAGGTAGCGCTAATACTTCCAGTTTGCGAAAGCTACCTTTGAAGTCGTTGGACCATTGCTGAATGTGCATATGCGTGTGCGTCATAGGTGTGTGTGTGTGTGTGTGTGTGTGTGTGTGTGTGTGTGTGTGTGTGTGTGTGTGTGTGTGTGTGTGTGTGAACCATAGACCGTGAAAAAAATGTGTGAACTCAACCTATCAACTTCAACCTTGTCTCCCACCCACCAATCATCATCAGTTATGTGTACCACCGCACCCACCCCCAACACGCATGGCTGTTGCGCGCGCGCACACGCACTCACACACACACACGTTGCAGGTCCGACTGACAGAGGCCTGTTCGGATGAAAAGCGCTTCAGTGAGCTCAATTATAGTAACGCGACTAACGCCTTATTTTTTTTCCTCAGTAACGCTAACGGCGTTGTAACGGGAGAAACAGTAATTCGTTTGATTACTCGTTACTGAAAAAAATAATTACGTTAGTAACGCCGTTTATCTGTAACGCCGTTATTCCCATCACTGCACAGAAAATATATGTTTCAATGTGTTCTCATTGATTAAAACATAAAAAGGAGCGTACTGAAGCAAGGTTATTATTGTATGCTAGAGAAGGCCAGAACAGTTTACAATCATTATTTATGATTTCTAATTCTTAGTTTTGAGTTTCATATTTCAGTAAAAGAGGGCTCTTCAGCATTTCACTCATTTGCTCGTAAATTACAGCATACAATATATGTTAACACATAATGATTTCCGGTAATAAAGTTTTTTTTAATAAAATGCATATAATATTTAGAAGCCATTTTATGCCCTTTTACAAAGTTTTGTTTTTGGGATCTAGAATAGGTTCTAATGCTTGAATGTTTAAAAAAACATTATTTTCCCACATATTTTACATTGTTGCAGCGCCTCTCTTTCCAGTCTGTCAGTAACGTTCCTGTCTCTATGAAGCCCCTCCTTCCAAAAAGTGCAATGTGCTCTGATTGGTCGGCTGGACCAGTGTGTTGTGATTGGTCAACTGCTTCAAACATGTTTTGGAAATGTCACATCCCTTACCCCCCCGAGTTTCAACACACTACTAACACAACTCAACCAGGCCTCGTCCTCTCTTTTTGCATATGCCTTGGGCGGGAATTATTTAAATGAGAAATATTGTGACGTGTATGTGGCGAGCAGCGAGGCTGAATGACCGTGAGAGCGTGAAGGACGAGAAAGGACCAGGCCTGGACTTTACGTTGTGTTTTGTTTATGTTTTGTTATGTGTGCGTGCGCGGCAGTCGTCCGTGAGGGGCTGCCGCTTTTACTTTCAGTTTGTGTTTATTATTTGATTAAAAAGTTGTTGAACGCTCGCCGGTTCCCTCCTCCTTCTTCCCTTATCTACAAACTCTACTACAGTGTACATTCCCAGAAGAAAACTCAAGACTACAATTGAGGCGTGTCAGGGAGTTCAGAAACTATGCTTAGTGATATAGCGAATAACTCCCTTTTGAGAGACTTTGTGCTCTCTAACTTTGCAGACTTTTTAATGCTCAAACATCAACACTACACACTGAAGAACGTTGAAAATGTACTTACATTTTAAAATGTGAACCATGCTGGCAAAATGAGCTGGAATGTGCACAGGCTGATTGCGAGCTACAGACAAAAGTGAAATATGTCGATTTTGGTCGAATTTGAGGCAATTTGTTATTTATTGTTATTAATGATATCTTATGGCATAATTTTGCTACATTGATTTCTACATGGGTATCTCTTAACCAGTGACACGCTTCTCAAGCTGATGTAGCAGAAAATCATTAGGTAACAAGGTTAAATATTCTTTATATAAATATTTTCAATAAAGTTGAACATACACTATATTTTTTCCAAAGTTTTGGGACGTCTGCCTTTACATGCACATTAACTTTAATGACATCCCATTCTTAATCCGTAGGGTTTCATATGGAGTTGGCCCACCCTACGCAGCTATAAAAGCTTCAAATCTTCTGGAAGGCTTTCCACAAAGTTTAGGAGTGTTTTTATGGGAATTTTTGACCATTCTTCTAGAAGCGCATTTGTACAATGCAGTCAGGCAAGTACCGTTCTCCCTAGACTCCTAGAAACCTAGACTCATCCATCGGATTGCCAGACAGAGAAGCGTGATACATCACTCCAGAGAACACATCTCCACTGCTCTAGAGTCCAGTGGCGGCGTGCTTTACACCACTGCATCCGAAAGTGGGCGACATCTGCGCACTGTTCACCTCAGCATGCGCTGACCCCGCTTTGTGATTTTAAGTGGCCTACCACTTTGTGGCTGAGTTGCTGTTGTTCCCAATTGCTTCCATTTTGTTATAATACCACTAACAGTTGATCGTGGAATATTTAGTAGTGAGGAAATTTCACGAATGGACTTATTGCCCAGGTGGCAACCTATCACGGTACCACACTTGAATTCACTGAGCTCCTGAGAGCGACCCATTCTTTCACAAATGTTTGTAAAAACATGCCTAGTGCTTAATTTAAACACCTTTGTCCATGGAAGTGATTGCAACACCTGAATTAAATTATTTGGAGGGGTGTCCCAATACGTTTGCCAATATAATGTATATGTTCCCTATAGATATGGGTTTTGACTTGGTGTGTTCCAAATTTGGTGGTATTACCAGGGATTTTTGGGAATGGTTGCTCAGTGATTTTGTTTTGGAACCTTCATGAACATAACAAGAACTCCTTTTTGAGTAAAAAAATTTGCTCATTCTGACTCATTTTCCCAACACAGGTCACAGATGACAAAAATAACCAATTTTCCAGTGGCGTGTGTACATACACTAGTGATAATGTGAAAAGTGTTTTTTTTTTAAGTACATTTTTCTGTTAAGTATTATTTGTAAATGATCAATATGCTGTAAACACAGTATATATACAGTAATTGGTCTAAAATTCTCCTCCTGCACATTATATTTGTTTGGTATTTAGTTTCTACTAAACTCAAATAGAAAATAGATTCTGTTCTTCCTCAGCATGTACCTTTAACTGAGGATAGTGGGACTATAACATTCATGTTTACCCTCCAGTGCTTTCCAAGAAAAGCAGTGAGCTTTGGACCGCCTGCAGTCCACATCCTTCATCCCCAGGTCAGAGCTGTGGAGCAAGAGAGCATCTCACTCTCACTGTCAATGGCATTTAATCGATTTCAGAGCACACCTCCAACAATAGTACAGATAAGCTGAGAGTATCATCTCACAAACTCACCACAGACCCATAGAGTTAGCTGGGGTTTGCTCAACCTAAATGCTGTTCTCTTTATAGATTCTGTCTTTCTCCGAAAAATATATTTTTGCGAGATGTCTACATTAAAGAATGAACAGTCATTACACAGAAACACACAGCGCCAAAACTTCAACCATCAAAGGGATTGTCCTTAGAACCATCATTACTGATTATTTTCAGTGTAATGTTCAATGTAAAGCACATGTGTGCTATCGATAACAACAGACAATTTTTACTCTGATATTGTGTTTCCAGCAACACTTATAATAGAAGAAGTAGTGGAAATAAAATAAAAATGTAATTAAATTAATTACTGTAAATTATGGCAATAATCTTTAAACAAATCCCCCCAATTTTTTCAGCTTTGTGTTTAAAATGTAGCTTTTTTTTATGAAACGTACCCACATTTAAGTGTTGATCAAAAAAGAACGCTTTTTTTTTTAAGCAAAGGCTCTGTTCTTTCTTTCGATACATTGCCTGTTCAGATATTCTTTTAACAAAATATTCTGGGGGCCACGCTGGCGGTGGCTGGCATCTTTAATGTGACTTTTTATCTCACAACTCTGACTTTTTTTCTCAGAATTGCATGATATAAAGTTGCAATTGCGAGTTATAAAGTCAGAATTGCGTGATATAAAGTCGCAATTACGAGATATAAAGTCAGAATTGCATGATATAAAGTTGCAATTGCGAGTTATAAAGTCAGAATTGCGTGATATAAAGTTGCAATTGCGAGTTATAAAGTCAGAATTGCGTGATATAAAGTCGCAATTACGAGATATAAATTGTCAGAATTGTCAGATATAAACTTGCAATTCTGAGAAGTCATTCATTTTCTCTTCTCAGAATTTGACTTTATAAAAAGAAAAAAGTCATAACTGCGTGATATAAAGTCAGAATTGCAAGATATAAAGTTTTTTCTCGCAATTGCGAGTTTATATCTCGAAATTCTGACTTTATAACTCACAATTCTGATTTTATATAATGCCGTTCTGACTTTATAACTGACAATTGCAAGTTAATATCTCACAATTCTGAGAAAAAGAAGTTGCAATTATCTTTTAAAATGTTGTATTCTGTGGCAGAAACAAATTTCCATATGTTTCAGCATCTATCCAATCATACAAAAATGTATGTTTTATACCTGCAAATGCTACTGTACGTATTAACAATGAGACAAGGCTGGATAGAACACACATTATTAACTCAATTTTTTCCCAATGGTCAATCAAGTCCACAGATTCAGTACACAGACAGATTAAAAAACAGAATATTCCTCTAATAACCTGCAGCGGACCTTTGCTTTGGACATCACAGCACTGCTATCAAACATCTAAAACTGTGATTCTCGTTTTCTCTCTAGCAAGGTCAAAAATATTTGATTAGTGTCTTAATAACAAGCTTGACCCGTATTAAATGTGCAACAGCAAATCTAAATATGAGATAAAATAAAAGAGGATGTCCTTTTTAAGATAATCCCCAGACTTTCATGTGTCTTACAAGTCCATTGCTGCCCACTGATCAAACAGAAACATGAAATGCAGTGAAATCTCCACATAAAGTGGTCCATTAGCTACAGAGATGCCCAGAGATGAAAGGCATCCTTGCATCCTGCCCTACCGACGCAGTGCTCCGTGTAAATAACCTTTTGCTCCGAATACTGCCCATGCATATTCAGTTATAGAGAGAAGAACTATAGTTCATGGGAGTGTGTGAGCAACAGAGCGAGAGAACGAATGCGCGTCATGGCTGTCTGATTATTTTCCAGGAAAAAACATGTTTATAAAACCCACATTCATAATCACACGCATACACATACAAAAACAGCCCTCTACAGTGTGTCTAATACAGTTGCATCTCCTCATGTTAATGTTCAGAATATGTGTGTGTCAAAAAATTCAAATGGTTTTGTCAAGTTTATAGGGGAAACTCAAAGAATAAACTGCAAACAGCTTTGCACCCAATGCCTGCATTGGATTATGCAAATCAGGGAAGGCCACACACACACACCCACATTTCATGGTGCAATTCCCCATTTTGCGGGTTCTGAGCATTAGGTTGTGGAGGATGCATGATCTGACATATTTTATTGAGCATTTCACCAGACACCTGAATGCACACTTTTTATATACACTTTTTAAATGTGGGCTCGACGATACCACACACTTTAAGGTCATGATTTACATTCCCAGTGTAATGAGTATAATAGGATACGGCCCCTTTAAGAGCAGAGCACCCTTCACCTGCATCCACCTGGATGATGCGACGGCAGCCATATTGTGCCAGGACGCCCATCACACACCAGTTTATTGGTGGAGAGGAGACAGTGATGAAGCCATCAGTATTTATATTGGGGGAATGGGTGATGGAGAGAGGCCAATGGGTACATTTTGCCAGTTCGCTAATAGCATGCATCTCGAATGTGTACGGAAATTGAATTATATATTTTATTTCTGTTGCTTATATAAGTTGTTTTGTTTACTAAGAAACATGGTTGACACAGAACGCTTATAGAAAACAGGTTGTAGGAGTTTTCCCGGTGAAGTGGTGAATAAAATACAAACTGTGGAATGCTAACCTTCTCCTGAGTTTCTTCTGCTTTCTAGCTATCCACTATTACCAATGCAAGACGTGTTGTGGCAGGGATAAATGTAAAATGATAAATATTTTATACCTTGAATGCACTGAAAGTTGGTTTAGATAGATACAGCATAAATGTAATGTAAATAAATTGGGTTTTGTTTATAAAGTACACTACCATTCAAAAGTTTTTTTTTTAAATGTTTTTGAAAGAAATTCACCAAGGCTGCGTGTATTTGATAGAAAATACAGTAAAAAAAAAAGTAATAGTGAAATATTATTACAATTCTAAATATTTTTTTTATAATTTATTCCTGTGATGGAAAAGCTGCATTTTCAGCATCATTACCCCAGTCTTCAGAGTCACGTGATCCTTCATAAATCATTCTAATATGCTGATTGTGTCACGGTAGGTCAGGCAAAATGAGGAGATGGGGATCTAATTGCGGAGCTTTTTTATAAACAAAAACAAAGAAAATAATCCACAACAAAGATGATCACATGAGAAACCAGTGGCAGTGAAAACAACAGGACAAATAACTGAACAAATTGAGGGCTATATATACACAGGGAAAACTAATCAGATAAGAAACGTGGCGTAACAAATGAAGAGCTGGACAGTGGGAAACAAAGGAAACAGGAACAGAAACAGAAAGAAACAAAAAGGTGATACAAATGAGTAGGCAAAAAACAGTATGTGACAAAAGAAGTATGTCCGAATTGACAGTACTTATAAAAGATTAGGCAAAAAGTACCCGGGTGACCTACTACTTCTGGCAAGAATCTGAAGTGGACATTCAATGGACACTTTACTATCTCATGAGGCCACGGGAGAGGATTTATGAATGGCAGTGAAGCTGAGAAACTGACACTGGTAGGTCACATGATAATGACAACATGGCAACTGTGGTACGTCCAGATTCATACTACATTCATACAACATAACATTCTTTTTTAGCTGTGGAGAAGTAATTCAAAATAAGAACCTTCCATAATCTACTCAAGAGAGTATGCGATTTCAGAGATTGCTGATTTGATGCTCAGGAAACATTTCTTCTTCTTCTTATTATCAATGTTGAAAACAGTTTTGCTGCTCAATATTGGAATAGTGGAAACTGTGATGCCTTTTTTTTTTTAATACAGTCAAATCAAAAATTATTCAGACACCAAATATAACTTTTTACTAGTGGCTACTATAGTTAATGTATGTAAGTGAGGAGAGCAAAATAAAATAAACTGTGACATATTATACCCACAAATTCTTCATACAGTGGACTACCAGTAAAATGTATAAAAATTTGGGACCAAAATTATTCAGACACTTTGACCTGACCATGTTTTGCTTAAGTGTTTTTTTTTTTACTTGCTAATGCGACCTTTTACAACACAGACGGAACAAAATTAAGCATTGCTTGGTAATTGGTTGACCGAAATAGGTATTATCTAATTGTGTGACAGCTGATTGGTCGATTGTGATTGTAATCCAGTACATAATCCATCAAAGTTATCTGACATTATCAAGATGAATTTGTTCTGACACTCTGAGTTCTTGTCATATTTTATTACCATTTTCTAAACTATAGCGTATAAACTGTGATAAATGAATGTGAGAAATGTTGAAGGTGTCTGAATTAATGTTGGTTGTACTTTAGTTCCAAATAATAGCATTTTACAGCAGTTCTTTTTTCCAACATTACAAAATATCTTGACTCCAAACCTTTGAACGGTAGTGTACTTTCTATAGTAAGCATAATTTACATATAATATGTTGGCATGTTGGATGAAAGAGAATGATAATGTTACGTCTATGACGTATTGTATGCTGTGTATGTTCCTGTGTGTCCTCTCTGACAGGATTGGCCCAAGGCTTAACGAGTGACCGTCGATGGTTGGACCAGAGATGAGGCCTGGACTATAAATTCCTCCAAGTCTCCCTGGAGGGCGCTCTCACTTTTTGCTCTCGCCTTTTACCTGTTTGCACTCTCTTTGTTACTTGCCATGATTGCTGCTGTGTGTCTCTCTCCTTGATCCTTATTGCTAATGTGTTAGCCTTGGTGTTCAGCTTTAGTGAAAATGCTGTTAAAGTAAGTTACAGAGTGCTGTTAACCATTGTGAGAGCTTTATGTCTTGAACGTCCATGTCCCATGAACTTGTTTGTAAATCACATGTGAAGCTGTAGGGGGTGAGTGCCTTATTTATTTTTGTAGGCCACTTGGCCACCACCCTTTTCTCCTGTTTTGTTGGATAGATAGGGAGGTAGGTTATGTTGTTGTATTTTGGTTTCTTTATTTTTATGCACAGGGAAGTTAGTTCATTAATGGGAAGTTAGAGTGTTGTTTGTTTATTATTTTGGCATTTGCTCACCCCTGATCATTTGCTTCAGTTCTTTTGTTTACGTATTTTGTTTTTGGTTGGTGTTCTCCAATGGCTGCCGCACAAAAGAACTGATCAGAAAGATCTGAGAAACTGAGAAAATAAAATGAGTACTTGAACAGCCATTTTGTGTTGTGTCATTTATGTTGCGGTCCTGACCTAGACCAGGGCCGTAACAATAACAAGGGACCTGAGACTTATCTAGGGACCTGGGGCCTCATTTATAAAACTTTGCGTAGGATTCGCGTCAGAAGTGGCATACGGATGAAACATAGGACGTGCGTACGCACAGAAATATTCGGATTTATAAAACCGTGCGCACGCACATCCTACGCAGTTTTCCCTTAATAAATCACAATCAATTCTAAATGTAGCGCAGCTTTTGCGGCTTCATGTCACGCCCATAGTTGCCCATAAATAGTCCGTGAAACGCCCACAAGTTAATATTCATCGATTGCAAAATCATGGCAAATACAGAGAGGAAATCAAAAAAACGTAACTTCACTCAATGTGAAGTAGAAATTATCGTTGGCGAGGTGGAAAAGAGGAGAAAAATATTTTTTGGAGGGCACAGTGTGGGCATTACAAATGCCAAAAAGGCACTTGAGGTGCAAAAGGTTGCAGACGTCTAAATGCTTTAGCCTCACAACCTCGGACCGTGGCCGAAAAAAAAAAATGGTCGGACATCAAAGTCGAGGCAAAAAAGCGTCTAGCGCTTCATCGCCAGAGTGTGTCTGCCACGGGTGGGGGAAAGGGGACACCGGAGCTGACCCCTCTTGATGAGAGACTGGCGGCAATTATTGGGGAATCCCTATTAATCCCTATCCCTATTATCTACGTGGAAATGGGAAATAGTTCAGTGCAAATGTAATTTCTTGCAGCTTTCTGAATGGTTGAGACATACGTCATGTGTTATTTTATCGAAAATAAAACAAACTAAAGGCATTTGCATGAATACCATGAAAACAACGTTCCCCAGTGGACAATTAATACATCTATCTATCTATTTATCTATATATCTCCCTAATTATCTATCTATCTGTCTATCTAATTGCATCTATATCTGCTCCGCCAGACGGACACATTGACGAGAATATCAGTTTTGTACATTATTTCGTTCTGTTTACCATATTATTTATGAGGAGGAATTGCATAACATGCCAATTTTGTTACAGAACATATTTCACTTTTTTTTTTTTTTGCATTTCTGTTGTAATTTTCGTTCGAGTTTGTTTGTTTTACACTGCAGATCGATCAAACGGGTGTTCGTGTAGGCTGTTAATTGTAATACTTGCTTTTTGAAGTCTTCAAGTCATTTATGAGAGGCAGTATTGCCATTTCTTTAACACAACGGTCTACAGTTTCACACACTTACACACACTTACGCCTCCTTTTGTGCGTACGCAACGTTTATAAATGAGGCCCCAGAACATCACAGAAACTTTGGGATCGCCTCTGACTTGTAAGCTACCACCTATCAACCACCCAAAACACTTTAGCAACCACACTGCTATGTCCTGACAATCACCACACTTTAGCATTGTGGTGAGGAGTTTTGCACAGGTAAGCAACATTCAACAAAATAAAACTATAGTATTCGAAAATCTAATAGCAGAAAACTAAAACGAAAAATATTTTACTGTTGATCAAAATGAGCATGTGGCAAATGAAGCACTGAGCTTTGAACATACACAGCAAGGCAAAAACTTCTCTCGTTAATATGAGGAAATGTTGTCAGCTTTCATTAGACACCGGAAGTGTTGAGAAGAAAGCAGTAACCTTCCCTTCAGACAAAGACTAACCACTGCAGCCTCTGCTCGGTGTTAATTAAGCCATTATTAGCTGCCAATGACAGAAAGCTAAAGTAGCTTGTTTTCATTAAGATTCATGCCAAGATTTCCATCTTTGTCGCTAATCAGGCAGCTGATCTCACTTCATCTATCTTTGGGGTAGCATTTCTACAATAAAGACAATTAGTGCTCTTCAATGTGAGAGACCAGTGATAATCTCAGCATACACACTCAATTCATACATGCCACATATGAACCAGTTGAACCCACCGATACAAGGTAAGATATTTCTTCTATGCTGTTATTATGACAAAGCTGCTTGTTTTGAAAATAAAAATAAAAATTAACATAAACTGTGGACCCCTGCACCTAGTTGAGAATCACTGCACTAAATGATACCATTAATTTACATTTAATTGTATAGCCAATAATATTGAAAGATGAACTTCATAAAAAGCGTCATGCTGATGTGAAGCTATTTTAAAAGGTCATTATCTTGTTTATTGTGTGTACTGTAAAAAATTTAAACTCATTATGTTTAGTTTATTTTTTGCATGGGCTTTTCTGAGTTTTTTGCTGCATTCACATGCTAACGGAAATGACCTACTTCCCAATTCTGAAGTCGTGATTACGAGCTGGTCGCATTCAAGTGCTTTATTGTTGGAAACAAAAGGAACCATGGAGGACAAAAGGTTTATTCTTGCTTATTAATTGGGAAAAAAACTTATTAAAGCCAAAAATATATTTAGCATATACATTGACAACCATATAAACATTCACCCCCCTATATAAATTCAGCTTGCTAACAATTCTGGAAATACAGGCTATTTTCGCATACAATAAATAAAATATATACAATATGCTTCAAATGATTATTAATATATGTAAATATGCACTACTTTAACAACAAAACAAATCGATGGTTGTGGAAAAACGAATACAGAATACCAGTCAGAGCAGCAATCGTTTTCCCCTCCGCTATGTTAAAATTTTGTAGCCTGCCCATCTTGGGAACACTGAAAAGAATGATTCGTTGTATTTACACATTTTTTTTATCGTAAGTGGTCGCAATCAATTTATTTTAGCTCAATTTAAACAAAAACACATGCAATTCCCATAACACCAAATCATTTTTTTTTTCATTAAAATCAAAAAACTAAATTTAAATTATTTAAACAAGCACAAATTAATTATGCTTAATTTAATCGGGCCATAATCATTTTTTTCAGTGAACTTGGGTATCAAAATTACCCTTGAACTTCCCAGTGCTAAGTACAACTTGAGAGGGCAGGGCATTCATGTCCAATTTTTAACTAGGAAACTCGTGTTAACGATAATTCCGATAGCATGTGAAGACAGCATTACTCCATTTTCTACAAAGCACCTCCTTCCAAATAAAATCCTGAGTGTTCTGATTGGTCGGCTGACCCCATGCATTGTGATTGGCCAAACACCTCAAGCGTGTGTCTGAAATGTAACACCGCTTACAATAATAGTGATTTTCAATTTCCAAGAATTCTAAAGCAATTGTGAATAGTTAATAATGTTTGCTGATAATACTGTGCCAGGCCTTAAGGCCAATTTATACTTCTGCGTTGTGTGTACGCCCTAGCTACGCCGTAGGCTGTGTGATGCGCGTGTACCCTACGCCGTACCCTGACGCGCACCTCTCCAAAAATGAAACAACGCGTCAAGTCTACGCAAGCACCGTGATTGGTCTGCCAGAACCTCTCCCTCAGGTCAATAAATAAATAAATAAATCTGCGATAGGAGTGTGTGTGGGTGTCCAGAAATGGGATGATAGTTTCTTCCTTACGTCTGCTATAACACAATATTTTGTAGTCCAGAGATTCGTTATGTTAGTAAATAAATACGTAGATCCGCTGAGTATAGTTTATTTATTTTCTCATTAAAACCAAAGATGTTAATCAGTGATTGCATATCAAGAACAGGGACATATTAGGGTACATTTCGTGAATGAAGTCTCCACAACAGCAATCGATTGCACATTGACGCGGACAACAATGCAGAAGTATAAATGAAAACCAACACGTTACTTGCGGCGTAGAGGATATGGCGTAGGTCCGATGCAGAAGTATAAATCAGCCTTGAGTCAGATTCTGAAAATGCGGATGATTAAGCAGATTGATTGGAACCAACTTTTGCCTAGCACAACTTGAGCAGAAAGTTTCACAGTGGTAAGTGTAGACAGCATTGTACTCTCCCAAGTTCAGTAAGATGCCCTACGCAATATATGTGTTGTGCACAAGCAAACCTTTGGGTTGTACTGCCCAGGAACAGTGTTTTAAGTAAACCCAAACCACCTATTCTAAAGTTAATATATTATTGATAGGCTAAACAGGGGTTTTCCAACGCTATCTCATGACCAATTCGTACATATTTTACGAGGTGGTTAATTTGTACAAATTTGTACAACCTCACTCGTACGAATTTGTACGATTTGTCTAAACCCCAGTTCGGTTTAGAGACGGGGTTAGGGGAGGTCATTCTTACAAATTAATAAGAATTGAGCAAAAATCTAGCTAAAATGAGGTCGTTCAAATTAGCCACCTCGTAAAATACATACAATTTGCCGTGAGATCAGGTTGGGTTTTCTTTTGCACTGAAACAGCATCTCCACGACTTGGCGACAACACTACACTTCACTGAAGCCTCTTCTTTGTATATTCTTTTGGGCGGGCATTATGCTAATATTTCCCATTGTGATGTAGCCTAGATGCTTACAAAATATCTGGATTTCGGACATTGATGTTTGCAATTGAGTCATTTAAGGTAGGTCTGAAACAGTGTTCTTTGTTAGATAGAATAAACCCCTTTGTGGGAGACTGGGCTTTGTAACTTTACAGATCCTATAAAGGTCATCAATTTGTTTTGGTCAAACTGGGTTACTGTATTGTACACAGCATTGTCTTCTCCATTCTAATCGTGGTCAGGGATAAGACATGGAGGGTGAGGAAGAGATGGGAGCTCCTCTCTCTCTCTCTGAATGCACAATGGAGCAGAAGGTGAGGTGGGAATGTCAACGGCTCTTTGGAGTGCTGAACAGCATGATTAAACAGGTCAGGCAGCGAGCTGGAGGAATTTTGTGTGTACATGTGTGAGTGTGTGTATAATAAGACTGAGAGTGTGAACCCGCACATACTTTACAGCTCAGGATGTCATGGCGAAGGCATGTATGATGGTGCACGTCCTGATCTTGAAGCGTTAGATGATTCCTGTCAGAAAATGTAGTCCTAACCATACCCTTTCCCCTAAAATCAGAGGGAAATGGTATGTGGATAACACTGATGTAGAAGCACCTAACCAATGTTGTAAGACTAAACTTGACACAAACTGTAAACTTGTCCGTCAAATCTGTTTGGTTGATTGCAAAGTTGTTCCAAGATCAACAAAGATGTCTATCCAGGAACATGTAGTACTTGGTGAAATTAGGTTTTGCGATGAGCGCAGCATGCTCAGCTTGACTGATGTAGGTCTATTATGATTGACGAGAGTTTATCAGTCCAGAGATACCACTACAGATCAAGTAAACGCTGTTGTATAGCTGCAATTTCAGACTTGATTCACTAGCATCTGCTTCCACTTTATTGGGTTTAACTGATTGCATTCACCTGCAGGTGTCCTCCTACAATTCACTGTGCTTCAAACAAACACACTCATCACAATGGAATTCACACACGGTGAAGCCGTCTGATGAGAGCTGTGAAGAGTTTACATTTCACTATCTGCATTCATTAACAGTGCACTTCATCATTTCTACATACATTACCATTTATGAAGAGGAGCTGCTTCTAAAGCAGATGAAGATGTGGGTCATGTAATACTCTAATAAAATCCTCCCATACAGCAAAACTGTGACCGCAGCAGATAACAAATGGTCACAGTGAAACCACAACACTCTATTTCACTTAACTAAACCAATAACTGTCTGTACACAATTGACCTTACATTAAATACAATCATACACACAATGGTTCCACTTTCTCTTGATCCTTTAAATCACACAGGCCATTTTTCCAGCAGTGGCTTTAAGACTCATGTATAAACACACTCTTTGCATTTAAAATTAGTAATAGAGGGTTGCAGTCCAGCACAATTGTGATGAGAAATAATTTATTTTATCACTTCTTTTAAATTGTTAGTTTAAAAGATTAAATAAATGCAGCCTTGGTCAGAGACACTTTGTAAAAAAGTGTAAAAAGAAAAAAAAAATGAGTAGCTGTGGCATTTGTGCAAATTAGTTTCTACTATCTTTATGAACACAGGGCTAAGAATGAACCACAGTTGCCCTGTATCCGAATAGTCATTCTTCCTTACTATATAGTAAGCGAAAAACAATATGTAAACAAGTAGTATGTACAAATTAATTCATAAAACAGTAGGTGACAAGTACACGGATAATCTATTACTACTGCAGAGATTCTGACTTGTGCATTCAAATGGACACTTTACTATCCCATGAGGCCACGGGAGAGTTGTGAATTTCAGTGTAGGTCACATGATGCAATATGACAACATGGCAGATGTAGTACGTCTGGATTTCATTCATAATACATAGAACACATTTTTGTGAAAGAAGGAATTGTAACTTTTTTTCGCTTTTTTTTTAACGGTAAGGGAGTTCCTCTAGCCTGACGTCGTCATACTCAATTCTAGTCAGAATATGAGTCTGATACTGTTCCGTTGGGCTTTGATTATGAGGTGTGTTTCAAACGACTCAGGAAAGAAAATGCCTCTGCACTCAATTGGATAGACCTACAACCAATCAGAGCAACGGAGCAACGCATAGTTGTCAACAGAACTCAACTGCACGCACGCTGGAAGTAGAAGATTAGTGTAAATTATCTTTGCCGGTGTTGTAAAAAAGAATTTAAGGATACACAGAGTACTTACCAACACGATCATCCTTTTTGAGAGAAATACTAAAGACGAAAGCATATATGAACAAGTTCTCCGTTTAGGATTAGAACAAATTCAACCCAAGCACTCTTTGGTGACATGATCACATTACTGTTTATCATCTATCCATCATTGTATAAAGCTCACCCTGACAATTTGATTGGTCCAAACACCTCTGGTTCGAGCATAGTTGCTCCACAACGGATCAAGCCAAGACCGAACTTCCCAACCTCAAATGTTGTGGGCGGGGCTAAGTTCGGTTGGCATCCAGGCTAGAGTTCCTCTAAAGTGCCCCAGGGATGATGCATTTTTGTAGGCCAAAACACAGAAACGAGTTAGCAATTTAGGATGGTTCCATCGCCCTTGAGTCAATTGGTTTTTGGTTAAATGTCTGAAATAAAGTCTATATTTTATTCTATGACAAAATACATTGGTATATCCTCTTGTGATTTTATTTAAAGCTTGAAAAAGGCGGTTGCTAACAAGTGGCTAAATGGCACTACAGAGTTTGTCGGAGACCTTAAACATCATCAGCCAAACAGGTAAACTCATCTACTCACTAGTTCATTTTCACAGCCTCATTGTGTGTCACTGTATGATAATTGAAATGAACTGATGACATCAGCATTTTTTCCAGAATGGCTATACAGCTGAATAAAATTATGCTGCATTATTTTCCTGTTTAACACTGTAAAGCAGCTTTGAAACAATCTACATTGTTAAAAGCGCTATATAAATAAAGTTGACTTGACTTGACTTTATAATCACGCTCTTGCAACTCTTTGAACATTGAAGTCATGCGACCATAGTGCAGTTTGTTTATAGCCTGCTGTCACATACTGCTCCGAGACTTGGGTGAAGATCCAAATGCAGTATTTATTGAGGCAGCGAAATTGAAACCCAAAACCCAAAATCCAAAACCCAAAACCCAAAACCCAAAATCCAAAACCCAAAACCCAAAACCCCAAAACCCCAAAACCCCAAAACCCAGAGAATTCTAGAATTGCAGCATAACATTTGCAAGACTTCACAAAGAACGAATGAACACAGAGTATAAATAGGCAAACATAAAGGAGCTAATGAAAAACAGGTGGAAGTAATCAGCACAAGATGAGTCCAGGCAAAGGTTTGGGGGAAATGTAGTTCCTGAAATGGTAGCAATGGACTAGGGAGCGGGTGGATGTGACACCTACGTCTAACTTTTTAATTCTGGTGATTGTATTTAGGCTTCAAAATTCATAAACGTTGTGTTCAGTTGTGAAGATTATCATGATGAACAAAATGTGTAATGATTCTATATAAATGACAGTTAACCCTCTCGAGTCAGCCGGCGCGCACATTTTTTTTGATGATTTAAAATATAATAGGCCTTTTTTGACTACATTCCAAATAAAATAAACTACAAAAAAATATATTTCCTTTGATCTGTTGCTCTCTGTCACATAGGCCTACCTGAAGCTCATTCATTATGCTGCTCATTAATGTGGCCTATTATGTCCTTTGTTATCTCAGGTGCTATCTCATCATTATTCATTAGCTATCACGCCTCCTCGCATCTTGGCTTTGTGAAGAGAAACTGTCTTACACATTTTAAATCAGTGTATTGTTTTATGTGAATGAGTAGGCTCAATGATTCTCACATCAGTATAAAGAAAAAACTCTATGGAAATACAAGATGGAGTCAAAAGTCTTGTGAACAAATATCTATTGTGTGTTTTGAGACCTTATTTTTAAAACAAAGTTTTTTATTTTTTCAAAAACCGTGCATAAACATTTTTCCCTCAAAAATACAAGCATGTACATACATGTTGCTCACATATTATGGTAGCCCAGTTTGTGCTGAATACAGTGTTATTACACTTTTGCCATTAATGTGTTTATAAGCAACTGAAAAAAAAAACAAATGTAAGAGCATGTCAAAACTTCTAAAGGGCCCCAAAAGAGCTCAGACTCCAGAGGGTTAATGAGAACTGGGAATTCAAAAGTGCTCCATAAGACTCATATACTACAATATATTCCAAGTGTCCAGAAGCCATCAGAAAGTTCATTGAAAATCTTGCCAATCCCGCTGCCCTGAAAGCTCATGAGAAGTGTCAATGTCTGATTCTTGAGTGAATCTTTTGAATCAGATCTTTTTTTTATATGAATCCATCATTCCAGTTCACAAAACTGGACTGAATTAGTGCACAAATTGGTCTGATGCGGTTTGTGAGTTCAACTCAGTGACTTAATGATCTGTCACAACAGTTAACAGCTCACTGGAGGGGAAGATTATCAGTGAAAAGTGACATCAGTCGGTTGAATGATTTTAGAGAACTTGGAATATAGCACACAAATACTAATGGCCACTTGTATATACTTTATACATTTTAGTCATACAGGTTTGGAAACACATGAAAGTAAGCTAATTATCTTTTTGGACAGGGTGTGAAGTTCTGAAAGTTGTATTATGGTTTCATTCTACTTTGAAATTTTCATTATGTCTTCTTTTAAACATCACTAGCAATACCTAAAGGAAGCGGCCTATCTGAACACAAACACTATTGCTTAGTATTCATTTGTGCCCTTCCATTTGATTTTCTTAGCCACTTTTTCTTTATGAACGCTCCTGTCCTCATAAATGAAAGCAGTCAACCGTCATCATCGCCACGCTGATATTACAGTCATGCAGTAAGCTGGTGCCCTTCTGTTTTTCTCGTTCTGCTTTTCAGCACTAAACAAGAAAAGTAATTTCTGTGTTTTTTTCCCCCACTCAATTGCCTCTAACATGCCCTAGGGGAGATGGGCTAAGGCGCACTCATACATCAGAGCTAAATATGCCCCATAAATAAACCCCTGAGCCAAAATGTCAGTGATTCTACTGTTGCTGCACTTTAAATACACAGTTTTCCTGTTTGAGAATGACATGTAGCATGAGGAAGCCGACAGCTCAATTACAATAACTCAAACGCCATGTTTCGGTATGATTACACCATTCACCGCATCCTAAATCAAGCAATAATTAATAAAGCGTGCTAACAGCATGTCAGAAAAGAACAATTATCCCTTTCAAAACAGAAGGCAGTACATGCATTTGGAAGGAATTGCTTTTACAGCATACCTACGCATGATTGTCAAAGAGAAATAACACACACACAGTCTCTCAACTGGACCCAAAGATTATAACATTTTAATGTCTCACTTCCTCTCTCATTGTGTAATATCCAGTATTTTTTATAACACTGTTCACAATACTAGTTGTTTCAAATCAGCTTTCTGATCTTAATATCTGAGCGATATAGGTTATGTTTTGCAACGATATAAACAATCAAGCATATTGTTGCTATATTATTATTGCTATATTTTCTACAGTATACACTGTAAAAAGTGGTTAACTGATATTTGTACCTGATTTAACCCATAAAAAATGGTTTTGTTGGTATAAACTGATATAGGTTGGTTCAGTAATTTTAAGGGTGTGTTCATACTTAGTATGCTTCAAAACAAACTCTGGTGCGATTGCTCTAATAGTGCGGTTCAGGGGACACAAAACAAGCGGACGAGACCCTTGAAAAGGTGCACCCCGCTCCACTTCCAAATGAACTCTGGTGTCGTTTAGGGCTGGAACAACAAATCAATGTAATCGTAAATTAGTCGATGTGCATGGAATGTGTCAATTCATCACAGGTTATGTTTCCCAATGATGTCGGCTCCCGGGTATGCTGAAAATTACAAAATTATTACAAAAATATCGAACCTGATCTAAAGTGTGGAAACAGAGACTGAATAAAAGGGTGCTCTGCTCGCTCTGTAAAACTGAAATGGCATATCACAGCAGCACAACTTCTATGCAAGAGCATCTGAAAAGAAAATATCCCGGGGCTCTCCTACCTCAAACCAACGAGACGGCAGCGTAAGTATTTGGATTATTACAGCAGAGTTTTTTACACAGCACTAGAATATGGTTGTCAGTCTCATATTTTGCGCTTAATATGGCTGCATTCATTTTTTTTTAATGAGCTGCCGTGGGTACGAGGCTATGAGACGCGCCTCTTAAGCCCTATTCGGACAGGATTAGTTTAACATGGAGAGGTGGGGCAAAGTAATTATTACAAGAGCTTCTCAGTAATCATTATGGACAATGTCAGTAAAGATGTACACATTTAATTAATTTAATTAATAAATCGTATGACCGGACCTAACTGTTATATACAGCATAGATTATATGTGTTTAGGCACGTGATATCAGTAAGCAACGTACTACGGACACAACGACAGGGAGGTGACAGTGGTGGTAAATCAAGTTACCCTCCCCACTTCTACTAGTTTTACTGAGATTTCTTATCCCGTCCGAATAGGCCTTTAAACGTACTCTCTACAACCGTTAACAAAGCATTTAACGCTCTTGTTGGTTATTTAAAATATCTAATGGATGAACTCACCCTTTGATTGGACACATTTATTTAATTGCACACTGTCTATTGTGGTTTTATGGACAGGCCATGTCATACTTTCACTATTACTGCTATGGTCAGTTAGTTAGTTAGTTAGTTGGTTAGAATGCGCCTGTGGCTTCAGCTGTTTGTTCATACATCTGAATGAACATATTCAAGCAGTTACTTTGTTCTTCTGAATGAACAAAACATTTCAGGATTCACACTTGCAAGCAGTTACTGCTGTAAAAAAGTGATTGTGAACGCAGCCATAGTAAACACCGTTCCTAATTAGGTCTTCACTGCATAAATCTTAAGTTTTTTTTTAAATAATATCATTAGGTAAAAGTTGATACATAAATTAGTTGTGGTTATTATTTATTCTTATACTACGGGGGCTGTTAAATGCTTGAATCTGATTGGTTGACAAACTTTCTAAGGTGTGCAATTATTTTCAGGGAAACGCACGGCTAAAGTAGTTCATGGCAGGTCTTGACCGCATTACAGTACCATATCACTTGGTTAAATCATTTCAGTTATTACAAATGTCTTTACAGCATACAACAGCAAAATAACCAAAACCCACAGCGACACTAAGCGAATAAATATAGTAAACAATAGGATAAAAAAGACAAATAATTTCCATGTTTTTTGCCACAATATTACATTTTATAACGTAGAAAACTATACTTTCTCTCTCTCTCGTTGGATGTTCTATATAGCCAACTTTATATATATATATATATATATATATATATATATATATATATATATATATATATATATATATATATATATATATATATATATATATATATATATATATATATATATATATATATTGCAGGCCGATAATATACATAGTTTAAATTATGTGATGATATAAACAATCAAGAAGTTGTGATTTGCTATAGGATATATCGCAGTGTGCCTGACTTGAGATGAAGACACATGGGCGAAAGCTGAAGATGTCATCTATTTCTGCAAAACAGATCTACCTGTAAAAGTGATCAATACTTTATCAGCCAAGGGATTTCCATCTCCATTCAGTCTGCCGTTGGTCAGCCAATAGACAGAGGTTATATCCCAGCAGCCATTGTCAGCAGTGTCCTCTGTCATTTGTCATCATTTGTTCTTGTTTGTGCTTGCTTGTTCAGTTCGGCCTAATTTAAAGACTTACATGCATAGATCGACCCTTGAAATCCCACTGAAGATATGCAGTTAACCTGCTCACCTACCGTGGAGTGTGCTAGGCTTTATGTGTTTCTGCATGTATTAGCAAGGCAATTACGCCTATGTTTATTCCATGATTAGGAAACACAAAAACATATGAGACCTGAAATATTCTCTGAAAAAATGTTTTCTTTCTGCAGAAGATAACTGTGTTGCTCTTAAAGTGTTCTGCTGCATCACCAACGCTACTAAACAGGGGAAAGTACATACTGTACTCGAGTATTGGACAAACTAGGACATCAAATAATCATGTCTGGATTTCACAGAGCCCTTTTTCGAGTATTATGTGTGTTTGCTTGTAAGCTAAAGCTAATTTCGAACACAATTTAACATCTATTTTAGCATCTTTGTTTGTAGCAGCTTGCTAAAACAGATTTAGCAATTTTGCCTCATGACTTTTTCTACAAAACAGATTTAGCAATTTTGCCTCATGACTTTTTCTACAATTGGCAAGAAAAACATCACTTAACAAACTTACTTTTAGCCAAAAATCATTTAAGAACACATAGGCCATGTTCACAATAGCATACAAAAGTATTCTTATGCTACGTTCATGTTTCCGTAATTACCGGGATATTCTACTTGAATGGCTTATGGCTATTCAAAATTAAATCGGCTGTAATTTGTGTAATCAATAGACAAAGCCACAATACATAAAGTAATGGTCATTAACTAAATGCTTAGTTGAAAATATGTTCATGGGATAATTCAACATAAACAGTAAGAAATAACCGATTAACTAAATTTAACAGCTGAAGCTGTTTCCACATGACGTTTCAGCGTCAGGTGGTGCAAGTCGGAGCTCTCAGAAAATGTAGTTTACAAATTGTGATTACGAGTTCTACTAGGACGTGAATCTCGTAATTATTCCAACAGGGTGTGAATGCACATTTACCATTGATTTAGTATGCAGTGCAGAGTATATGTAGCAATGCGTGAAATACTGTCACGTTGGTTTGGGTTTATGCTTTCAAATCTTTCAAATGCAAATAACTAATCATCTATTAAAATACAATTTTAAGTGTCTATATGTTCTTTTATCAATTGTCAGGGGTTGTCTTGTTTGTTCCATGGATGGCTCAAATAAACAGGCCAATAAGAGACTATTAACTAATAGTATTACTTTGAATTATACTAATGTCTAATTAAAACACCTACAAATGTATAAAACGGATCAGAGATCAGGTAAAACCCACAGACACTTGTTTAAGTTCTCAGTGACTCACAGAGATATTCGCCCCCTAGCGGTAAACCATTGACATTTCGAAGTGTTTCGAAACAGTGATGACGTAACAAAGCCTTGTTTACTGAAATCACGTGACTTTGGCAGTTTGATACACGCTCCGAACCAATTGATTCGAAACAGAAGAATCGTAAAGCTTCATGAAGCAGTGTTTTGAAATTGCCATCACTAGTTCATGCTTAACTTTATGGTTAGCCGAGTCATGTTTCAAGTTTAGTTTTCCACTTCTATGCTTGCATCTGTTTTCACACCAATAATCTGAACACAGGTTCACTATGCTTGCCTCAGTGGAATCGTTACAAATGCGGTATCCCACAATGCACTGCACTCAACTTGCATTTCCAGATTGACGGATTAATCGGAAGCAATGTCAGATCCAGATTCTGTTTTGACTCGTTTTTTTGATTGGAGAGAAAGATTTTATTGATAACTCACAACAATGTAGCTATTACTACTTTTCTTTTCTTTTTTAAGAAAAAATAATATGCAGTGTATACCATAGTATTCCATTCCAAACATATTCCATACTTTAAATCCACTGGATGCACAACTGGCTATGATTTGGACATGTAAAAGGATGTCCTATATAGTAAAGCATATACGTTAGTATGCAAATTAGGCAAGGACCTCTGGTATTTTTATTGCTACAAGGTCAAAGTTGAAGAAGGTTAATTAAAACAGGGCCAAATAGACATTTTAAATGATTCATACAAATTCATGAGGGAGAAAC
Organism: Gobio gobio; assembly: GCF_949357685.1. Classification (NCBI taxonomy): domain Eukaryota; kingdom Metazoa; phylum Chordata; class Actinopteri; order Cypriniformes; family Gobionidae; genus Gobio; species Gobio gobio. The sequence goes on from NC_137103.1 coordinate 22,833,389, forward strand.
AGCAAAGTCAGACATGACAAGTTGATCGCGGATGGGTGCCATGTTCCTGATGTGTCCAATCAGAGATTGCTGCTTCACCTGGCAATTACTATTATAATTTATGGACCACATGAAGCTGATTCAGCACAGGATAAATCACACAGCATCACTCAGCTTCAACTTATCTCTGTGTACTGTAGCTTTCTTTGCCCTGCATCCTGCTGGGCTGTTCAAATGGCCAGGAAGCTTCCTGTTACTGAAAGACGTCAATGCATTTCTTTTGGGCCTTTTCATGAATGGTCACAGACCCCGGGTCACGTTCACAGAGACCCCCCTCCTTCCTTCCCTCCCACGCTCTCCCCCAGGGGGCGTAAAGAATGAACATGATCGATATATCTGCAGCTCTGGGCTCGCCGGCCAAGAGGACGATTCCATTGAGAGCAAACCTCCCAGCTGTTACAGGAGAGGAGAGAGCAGAAAACTACACTGTATGTGTGTGAATGCCATAGAGAGAGAGAGAGAGAGAGAGAGAGAGAGAGAGAGAGAGAGAGAGAGAGAGAGAGAGAGAGAGAGAGAGAGAGAGAGAGAGAGAGAGAGATTGATGTAGTGATGTACAGGTAAGCTTACGCTGGGCTGGTGCATTGCAGGTGAGACTAAGCTCTGCAGTGTTTTGCAGATGACCCTTCTCAACACACGCACACTCACAAGGACATACACACATATACATATTCACTAGGACACGTGCACATAAATACTGACAAGGACACACACATGTTGGTACACTCATCATTGTGAGGACATTCCATAGGCGTAATGGTTTTTATACTGAGCTAATGACATTTTCTAGCTCCTAACCCTACCCAGTGCAGAAAACTCAGCATTTTTACATTTTTAAAGTGCCCACATTAAGCTATTTTAAAGTTTCCTCATTTTGTTTTGGAGATCTCCTACAACAGGTTTACATGCATCAAAGGTCAATAAAACCCTTACATTTTCTCATAATATACATTGCACATCACCACATTGTTCAGGTATTCTCAAACGACGCAGTCTCTCTAAATCCCTCCTTTCTGCGAGCCAACTCTGCTCTGATTGGCCAGATAGCCCTGTTTGTGATTGGTCTACAGCTTACGGCGTGTGTTTCAGAAGCTAACACCTATTACCATAACTGAACTTCAGCTTCTGAGGCTTCCTCAGTCCTCAGCGATTGTACAAACACTGTAAAGACAGTAACGGTGATTTCGATTTTACCATATCAATCCGAGCACGAGTCCGATGATGAAACATTGGAAGAACTAGTTATTCAACCCGAACCTCCATCGCAAGGACGACTTGAGCAGGACATTTCTCAGTGATACGCTACTCAGTTTGAGGTACATTATGAGATGTTGCAGCTGTAATTCCTCACTATCAGCATTAACAAGTGTATGTCCATCAACAAACCCTTGTGTATATTTCTAATTTATTGTGCCGTACTTGAGGGAACTGTTTTAATAATAGCGCATATGTTAGCCGAGCACTAACATGAATGACTGATGTAACATAAACAAAAACAAATCTTGCTCCATCCTTTATCTTTACTCAAGGTAGTAAGAACAACAATCTGCATTAATAGACACAGGTTTAGGTAATAGTGCCCCACAGCTGCTAAGCAGAAGTATTTCAGTAAGACAGTTACCCTGTTGGAAAAAAAGCATATGCTGGTTAGGTATGTTTTGAAGCATTGTAGCTGGTTTGAGCTGGTTTATGCTGATCCTTAGTTTGTCATGAGCTAGTTTAAACTGGTCTTAAGCTGGTTATAAGATGGTCCTGAGCTGGAGATAGTTTCTTAGCTTAAACCAGCTCATGACTAGCTAAGGACCAGCTTAAACCAGCTCAAACCAGCGTATGTTATGATGCGTCAAAACATACCTAACCAGCATATTCTGTTTTTTTCAACAGGGAATAATGTGAGTTAGACAGTTAGCCGGAGACTGTATTTTTGAACACCCGGTAGAAAATATATACATCAATAATTAATCATACTTACAGTTTGTGATTCTGAGGAGCAAGCTGGTCCAAATAAATTGGGCACTGACCCATCTTTCAAGAGCAAGCGTTTTGTGGGAGACAATAACTTTATTTATCGTGCACTTTCGACTTTACAACATTGCAGAACGTTTACATTCACAAACAGCTATATTACACACTACATGAAAAGGAATTTATATATAAAATGTAATAGGGGCACTTTAAACTGGTTATTAAACTCCAGCTCAGAGCTTAACTTCACCCACTGGCAATTTTTGAAAAATGCTGGAAAAGTGGGCAGATCCCAGCGGAGACAGAGGGGATGAACTGAGGGCGGGACTGAGCGGAAGGCGTGAGTGCCTGAGACCCTCAGTGATGGATTTATTGACAGCTGTCTGACTCGCGAGTCGCAAAGATGGAGAATGACTGGAATGACACCAGTAGCTTTGCAACAGAGCGGTCATTCTCCCCACCTTCACCTGAAGTGGAGGAGGGTGAATTGTCTGTAGACACAGACCCGGAGCCTTATCAATGCGAGCCGCTGGCTCAAACTGCGTTAACTCCCGATGCCGATGATGCTAGTGAAGCAGCAGCAAAAGAGAACTGACCTAATCTATGAACAGTCAAATCCTTATACTGAATACCACTAAAAATAGATCAGATATCTGATATACACATACAATGTATTTTCATTCAAATTAACTGAATCAATAAGCAGCGCAGGACCAATAAGTTCAGACCTAATAGCCTATTATAAACAGATTTCCACAAATAAAAGACTATATATGCCAGCACGTTACAGTATTGTTGTTCGTTACCACGGCAACCACTTGCGTGTCAGGGTTTGAAAGTGCGTCTCATGTATGAAACTTATCTGTACACATGACGGGCGGCAATAATATTGCAAGAAAATCCTGACGTGTACTGACAACTGCATTATTTCACCGCATTTTCTTCATTACAATGTTAAAGCAAGTGTCAAGTAAGTTTCATTCATAATGTTTCTATACTTCATGTAACATGACAGTTCATACTGGAGTGAAGCCGTTCTCATCATGTGATTGGAGAAAACATTTCTGTGGGCGTGGTGAGCTCGTGCCAGGGGCTGGGGTAGTGAGCCGTTGGAAGAACCATCCTACGTCACGATGTACCACAACGTCCAATAGGAAAATTCAACTGCAGTAGCCACCGTTCAACCTTAAGAGGGCAGCACTTTTTTTACTTTTTTTTTACGGTTTTACACCATATTTTATAGAATTAAAACACTTTATACCCAAATGTCAAAACATTTACTCAAATCAATGAGCAGCATTAATAAAGCCCCAGTATTACAGATCATTAACTAAAAAAAGTTGGTTTAAGGTTTAGTTACCCTTTAATAAAAAATAGCTTATTTAGTGAATTGAATGATGAGGACATCGGCATGCCCTCATAATGTAGGGGGGTGGCCTGAAACCTGAACACACATGAAAATATAAGGACTGTCGGTCCTCATAATGTAGGTCAAACCAGTGCACACACACACACACACACACACACACACACAGTTTGGTTTTCATCTTTTATGGGGACTTTCCATAGGCGTAATGGTTTTTATACCGTACATACCGTATATTCTATCCCCCTACACTGCCCCTGCCCCTAAACCTAACCCTCACAGGAGACATTCTGCAATTTTACATTTTCAAAAAACATCACTTAGTCTGATTTATAAGATGTTTTCCTCATGGGGACCTAAAAATGTCCCCACAAGGATGAGGATTTCGGATATTGCTATCTTTGTGGGGACATTTTGTCCCCATAACGTGATGATTACCAGTCCACACACACACACACACACACACACACACACACACACACACACACACACACACACACACACACACACACACACACACACACACACACACACACACACACACACACACACACACACACACACACACACACACACACACACACACACACACACTATTTACTCTCTTAATACAAGTGCAAAAGTCTTACTTAAGAGTCTCATTGTTTATTTCTTTTTGTGTCTTCATGTCTACATTGTGATCTGGTCTGCTAGTCAGCGCTGGTTTAAGATGGTTTAGCTGCTTAGAGGAAAATTTCATTGTTAAGATATTTGTTCTTTCATAGCTCAGGAGACTTAGTTCTCAATTAACTTTAATTTAAGCATCAGCGTTGTTTCTGAATCTTCTTCTAAAATTATTTAGGAAAATACATAGACACTGATTTGATATACAGTAAGAATATAGAGCTATACAAGAAGATACATATATTTGGTCTTGGAAGCATTCGTTGAGAAATGTTTGAGTTAGTATTGAGACCCCTGACTTTTGATGCAGACTTGATCTCGGTAAATCAGATACGTTACATCTCTATTTAATATCTATCTCTATTTAAAATTCTAGAGGAAACATGCACGATACTTGGGTGTTTTTCTCAAGACAATTCTAAGCAGGAGTCTCAATTTATTCTCCATTTAATCTCATTGTCTAGGAGAAACAATTGCGATATTAAAGAGAATGCAGGCCTTTATGTGGGTGGTCTCCCAGGTTGGCCATGCTGGTGTATAACTGGCTTATCTGGTTAGACAGCTGGGCTCCCAGGTCTGAGCACCTTTAATACCAACAAAACAACCAGCCTGGTTGGGAGACAAACAACCTTAGATTAGACTTTTTTTCTCCAGCACGGAACTACATTGATCAAAGCTGCAAAAATATTATTTGATGTAAAAAAAAACAAGAAGAAACATTGAAGTGTTAATAAAAACTACTGCATTGGCACCTAACTAAAATAAAAGTACAAAAACTAAACCTGAAATAAAAATGCCTTGAAGCTATATAGAAATATATATTAAAAAAGCACCTAACATATTTACCAAAACTCAAATTAAAATTAAAATGCAAACAATATTTTCATGTGTATATTTTTATATATTACAAAGTAAAGTAAATTAAAATAATAATAAATACTAGGTAACACTAGTATTTTAGGTTTCAATTCTCGCTATTAACTAGTTGCTTATTAGCATGCATTACTAGGATAGTGGCTGTTTATTAGTACTTATAAAACACATATTAATGCCTTATTCTACACTAAACTTAATCATAAACTTTAACGCTACAAAAATAATAGTAAACAGTAAATTAGAAGTTTATTGAGGCAAAAGTCGTGAAAATGTGTTCTCCATACTAAAGTGTTACCAAATACTAAAATAGCATATAAATAATATTAAAAAACACTGATTTCTATCTAAAAATGTATAATTTTATGTTGTACCAGTGTTATGTACAATCTTTTTCTCTCAACCATACAGAGACACATCCTGTTTAAAAGCCTTGCTCACATCTTAATCAATTAGATTACAGTATTCAATTTCTAAACAGATTACGCTACAGTCTTCACTTCCTAAATCAATCCGTCTTCACTTCCAGCCAATCACATTCTCTCTGTCATTCTGACCACAAATTCACCTGATCACAGTTCCATTTCAAGAGCATTACAAAGCATGAAATTAGAGCATTTTGTCAGCCTGAGATCTCACAGAGAACAGACATTTTATGGCGGTTAGAGTAACAGGTTCATTTCTCAGAGGTTTTATAATTTATTCATGTTAATCATTATTTTGGTTTTACTGAAATGAAGAGGACAAAAAAAATATGCTGTTTCAGCATTGATCAAAGCAATACATCAGGCCAGCTGCGGCTCCGTTTCTGCTGGTTCTTTAGTTTTGCTCAGTTGATATTAAAACTGTATCAGGCACTGTAAATATTTGATGGTGTGGTGGTACAGAGAAGGAGAGTGGGTGTGAACTAAATCTGTTTTCGTCCCCTCTTTTACATTCTTCCTCTCTGTTTTCCTACACTTTATTGAGGCTATTTTCTTCCTACACTTTCTTGTTCTCATTCCAGTATTTAAATTCCTTGTCGTTTTTTTACTGTGCATGCAGCTTTCGAAAGTCGTCTGTTTGTGTCTGCGTCTTGTGCCATTCGGCGGGCCATAAAGCATTCTGATGTATGATACATCACACTTTTCATTATCAAAGCACAGAGTCTGATCCAGGCTTTCAACCTATTCATTACCAAACTAACTGATCCTTGTCTAAAACAAGCCACCATCTGATCTGTGCTCCAGCATGCTCATTTCACACCCACCATCATAAACCTACAAAAAAACAAAGCCTGTCAAGAACGCAGGGGAAATCAACGCAATGTTTGGTGTTCACTCCCAGCAAGAGGGTCATTTGAGGCTTTCAGAGTTGTACATGAGAGAGTGACTCAGACCATTAATGGACCATGGACGCGCGGCTTTGATAGGGGTCATTACGGAGTAACGCTGGTAAGTGGCCGTTAGAAGAGGAGGACAACTGTGAGAGGTACATATGAGAGGATTGTGTTGGGTCATGATAATGCGAGAGAAGATTCGGCTGGTTTATTTAAAGGACAAGCAACCCTGTTTGACTGCCATAATTAGCAGGTCATTTCCAGCCGGGGTTCAGTCTTTTGTTGTAATGCCAGAAACAAAGACCTCCCACCAGATGCCCGCAGTCCGTTTGTTGACTGTCTGCTCCATTCTGCATGCTCTGATCTGATTGGCTGACTAGTAAGGGCACAATGGGTTTTCAAAAGCCCGATTCGGATGGTAATACTGTATTGTTCCAAATTATAAGACAATGTTTTTTTTCCCCTTGGAAATACATCTGAAAAAAGTCGTCTTATATACGGGATCTAAACTTTTAAAAATAGGTAGCGCCAAATACGAGTAAAACGACTGTTTCCCCCAGGACTGATAAAGGCAGCAGAGTCATCAACCACCTCTCATTAAGCAGCCAAGAAATACAGTGTGTCAGAGTTTAATTTTAGAAGATGGCAAGCCCAAAAAGACCAGAGGCATCATCCAGCTGAAGGTATTGGATATCGCCAAAGAGCTGAACTTACCCATCAGCGAGGCCCGTGGTTACTTATTTCGGCTACATACTGACGCACTTGCCTGTCAATATCCTTGAAGTGGTGCTTTGATGCGGTGCTGACTGATTAGCGCTTGCGGTCCAACTTCAGGAGATTTCAGAAGACTTCAGAAGTCTTTCAGCACTATGTGGCCTAAGGAAAACAATTCCATAAAGCCATAATGTGGCTCAAACATCAATGTTTTTTGACATGCCAGCATCTGTCACTGTACATAAAAAGGTGAGAAATCAGTCTAAAGGGAAATCTACTAAATGAGAACTTCAGGTTATTTTTATGGTAGCTATGCCATTATGGCCCTGTTTTTGCGCATGATCTGAAGCGCATGGCGCAGGTGCACTTAGGGTGTGTCTGAATCCACGTTTGCCAGTTTAACGAAGGAACAAACGGTCGGCACGCCAGGCGCATGGTCCAAAAGGGTTTTACCTAGTCTCTTAATGAGTCACGGGTGTGTTTTGGGTCTAACGTGCAAAAAAACAATCAAAGTCTCATCTCCCATTCCCTTTAAAAGCCAGTTGCGCTTGCACCATGGCGGATTCGCTATTAACATGGTGAAATTTGCGAGCGGAAAGACTAAACACTTCTCCAGAGAGGAATCCTTTTATTTTTAATATTTAAAAAAGTTTGTGTGCTGCTCCCTCTGTGTGTAATAAGCAGAGTGTATGTGCGTTGTGCACCCGGCTATAGTTTAAATAACACAAAAACACAAGGTTTTTGTTGGTCAATGGCGCAGTCGATTTCAGTTGCCTCAAAATAGCAAAGCAACGTCTTCTTATATTCTGGTTTGTCTTATATTCGGAACAATACGGTAGTTGCTCATGTCTGTACTCTGTAAAAATAAATTTTCCCGGCACGTCAGTGATAAAACTCATGCATTCAGATTTATTTATGGTGGAGGAGCAAGTTCCAGAGCTCATGTTGTCTGTAGTTTTGTCTACTGACATTTCTTGAAAACACATTTTTACAGTGTCTCATCAGCAGAACAATCCAAAAACACATTAAATAATAGGCTTAGTACAACCCACTGAAGAGATGAATGTCTATCCCACAAAGCCTTGCTTTCATTCCATTTAAAACTCAAAGATAGTGCTGTTGTGAATAAGGTCTATGGCAGGTAAAACAAATAGTAAGTGGATGCTATACACGTCAATCAGATGGTCTCTTCCTGTCGAAATGGACGGTGCTTGGCAAAAATACGCTGGAATGTGAACTGTGATGTGAGTTATCCTCATTATGTAAGAGTCAAAATGAAATCAAACATGATGATCTTAATTTGTGAAATAAAAATGGAAACCAACACAAGTTTCATGCCAAATTGTGGATTTCACCTTAATGTCTTTGATATCTGTGTAGCTGACATATTTAGTCTGCTCAGACAGGGTTGCGCATCCATGTTTGTCATGGCTCACATATTTCATCTCCTATAAAAAGGAGAAGATAGAATAATCAATACTAATAAATCACGCTGCATGTATGAGTGGATACAGGAATGAATGAATGCACACAAGTAATCAAAAACAGCATGCCATAACTCACAGAGTTAAAGGGTCAGTCGATAGGGATTAAGGGATCGCAAAGGCTTTGTCTCAAAACCTAGTGAGATGACTAGCTGTCAACATGAATTCACTTGTTTCACAAGTCAGTGTCCTCACAAAAAAACAAATAACTTTTTCCTTTTCAGCCTCAGTATCTGGTTACCATAATAATAACTTCACAATCTTCCTGAGGCTCCCTGACATACAACACACACTTGTATTTGAACTTGCGTGTGTCCAAATAAACAATAGTATACAAATGTCACATTTGAATCTTGCAAGACTTTTCACAGGATTTTCCATGTAGACATGATCTAGCCATTCATAAATAGCTTTAGCTATTTAGCTTAGCTTGTAATGTGCAAGTGAGATTTTCTGAGGTAAATCAGACATGTCAGATTTTTTACTTTTCACTTGGATCTTATATGAATTTTTTTTTTTTTTTTAGGGTTTTAGGTACTAATGTTAATTTTAGGTTGATGATGCAGTAGTCTAAGCACAAAATCATCATAGCAAACACAAATACTTTTTACATTCTTATTCAAAATATGTCCTACGATATACACTATATTGCCAAAAGTATTGGGACACCCCTCCAAATCATTGGATTCAGGTGTTGCAATCATTTCCATGGTCAAAGGTTTATAAAATCAAGCATCTAGGCATGCAGACTCCTTCTACAAACATTTGTGAAAGAATGGGTCGCTCTCAGGAGCTCAGTGAATTCAAGCATGGTACTGTGATAGTCCATTCAGGAAATTTCCTCACTACTAAATATTCCACGGTCAACTTTTAGTGGTATTATAACAAAGTGGAAGCAATTGGGAACAACAGCAACTCAGCCACGAAGTGGTAGGCCACGTAAAATCACAGAGCTGGATCAGCGCATGCTGAGGTGCACATTGCGCAGAAGTCGCAAAACTTTCTGTCATTAACTGCAGACCTCCAAACTTTCTGTGGCCTTCAGATTAGCTCAAGAATAGTGTGTAGAGAGCTTCATGGAATGGGTTTCCATGGCCGAGCAGCAGCTTCCAAGCCTTACACCACCAAGTGCAATGCAAAGTGTCGGATGCAATGGTGTAAAGCACTCCGCCACTGGACTCTAGAGCAATCCGATGGCCAGGCCTTTTCGTCCAACATCAGTGCCTGACCTCACAAATGTGCTTCTAGAAGAATGGTAACAAAATTCCTATAGACACACTTCTAAACCTTGTGGAAAGGCTTCCCAGAAGAGTTGAAGCTGTTATAGTTGCAAAAGGTGGGCCAACTCCTTATTAAACCCTACCGATTAAGACTTGGATGTCATTAAAGTTCATGTAAAGGAAGGCGAACCAAAACTTTTGGCAATATAGTGTATGTTGGCTCTATTCAACTACTTGAATAGCACTTTGTCACTGAGCTTGTCGCTTGCAGGATTGTCTTACTCATGCAGGATAAATGCAAATTAGAACTTTGAAGGTATCAGAATATTTTGAGACTTTACATTCAAAACATGCCCAAAAGCCGTCTAGGTAAGCAGCTTAGTAGGTTTAAAGCAGAAGAAACATGAGCAACTGATGATGAGGTCATCACAACGAGACACGGGTGAGTAGCAGTGGCTGCGGTAGTTCTTGGTGTTTACAGGTTGTCAATAAGAGCGCTCATGTGATAGACCGGCAGTCATTTGAAATGCACCCCATTAAAGCTAATCAACAGTGTAATCATGTGTGACTGCACATGTTTGTGTGTATTTAAGAAAGTAACTGATTATGCGTTAATGACAGAGCCATTGAGAGGCTTAATTGTCTGTGTAATCCTTTATTTTACATCATTGACAGTTTGTTCTTTAAGGTTGTTGAAAGATTGTTGCTGTCTTATTGTCTCTTCCTTCCTTAGCCTTTTTGACTTTTAAATGCCAGACCTTTTGTGGAAAAAGGTCATGTGCTGAAAAACGTTAAGCATATCATGTTTACTGATCACTGGAACCCGACAGATCTCTGTTCAATTAGTGTCCCCTATTTGATGATGTCACTGGCTACCACAATGCAAAAATCAAGGTCATGCTTTTACAACTTGGCTCACAGAACCAGAAAGAATATCCAAACTGACTGCCAAGCAAGTACATTAAAACGTTTATGCCAGGTACAGACTACACAATATTTGCTGTCTGTTATGATAGCCATGGTGTCAGATTTTGACTCCTAAATACTTGTTGTGTCGTGAACAAGAAACAAGATTACACGTTGCTTCCCGACCAATCATTGATAGCCATCTTTAACAAAAATGCTTGAGGTCATCAAGAGGGCGGAACTAGCGACTGACTTCACAAGAGTGTAAACAAACAATAGTTATACTAGCCAAATGCTAATTCCAGTATTCACTGGGTTGCTGAAGTGCCTCCGTTATCATTCGCCATGCAGCATTTATCTTTTTTTCACTGTCGTAGTTGTTCCTTGGGGAAACATCATATAGGTAGGGGTATAGTTGCCATAGCTCCACAAACCTTTCCTCCATTGCATAATTCTACCTAGCAGCACCAATACTATCATCTCTCTTTTGTTTTGCCATGTTTGAAAGCTGTGTACGGAAGAGCTTCTGTGGTCCTATTGGTCAACGTCATAGATGTGACGGAACCCATCGTGACGTTGTGAAATGACCGATTCTTGATCACCACAACACCCTACATCAAATGGATCATGCCAAAATCGTGTAGTCTGAACCCGGTATAAACCCTTAAACGCATACCTCAGGTCTTTTGTGACCCGGGACATCATTCACTACCCTCCTCCTCCTTCATTTTTTTAAAGTTAGACATCAACCTTCTTAGTGTTCCTCAATCAATTCATTATAAACAATATAGCCAGAAAAAAAATATAGAAGTATAAAAGCCTGTTTTCCCATTCATTTTTTGTAAAAATTGTATAGGGTCTTTAACACTAACGCTACCCCTAACCCGAGGTATATAACAGTGTAATTTTTTTCTGCACAACAATAACTGAATCTTTGATGATTGAATAAGTGCAATTCACCTTTATTCCACAAGATGACAATGTCTGACACACAATGATGAAGTGACGTTTCACTCATAGTTCCAGCAGGCAGAAAACAAAAGAATAAGAAGAATCATCAGCAAAACTTGAAATGGCTCAGTGATTTACTTCAGAGCAAGAACTGATCGCAATCAAATATTAGTGTCACCGTCACTTGATAGAGGATCTGGTGAAGAAGCTGTCAGTGATCAAAATATTGATTTTGAAGATGTTGAAAATGATCATTTTGAGAATATGTTTGAGATGGTGAATATGAGCCAGATGCTGAATGTAATGGGAAATGAGCTCTGGCGAGGGCAGTGATGATGGTATAAAACAGTGTTTCCCAACCGGGGTGCCGTGTGATGAGAGCAGGGGTGCCGTGTAAAAGTCCTTCAAATATATGATTATTTTATTTTTTTTTCAATTTTTTCAAATAATTATCTCTTTGTAAACTTTGTTCAATGCATGCGAGTGCTGCCGTATGTTCGAATATTCGAATCGCCGTCATCACCCGGGTGTAGTGCCAGAAGACGTGAATGAGTAGACTCGCGCTGTGAGAAAATTTGTCTCTGTGTACTCATCCGAAAGCGCTCACACGTCTCACAGCGCGCAAATATTGAGTTCTCTTTCAAGTCTTGTTCTTGAACGGACAAACTCACACAAAAAGTATGTCAATATGTCCATCTTGATGAGTATTCTAGCAGACATAGTCTGTATATGCCTTAAGTAAACTTTATACAGTCGAGAAAGACGACGCATATCCATGCTTTAGGTCTTAAAGGGGCAGTAGCCTTTACTGCTGTCTGTTTAATGTCAAACAACAAAAGACAAGGACATCACTCACTGCTCTTGATTGAATAGCTTTTGTAAGTTTAATAGGATTAATCTTTAATTTATATACTAAAATATGCAATGCTATTTTACATTCGATAAATTTCTGTATCTGAAAACTAGTGTTAGACATACCTGAAAAACCTGAAAAGCATAGTTTATTTTATTAGTATCTTTACTCAATAGTATTTATTTGTGCTGCTGCTTGTATTTAAATTATTTGTTCTTATTAGTTTGTTTATATTTTATTTGACATCAGTCCCTTTTTTCCCTGAACATAGCAAATACTGAACCGTACCGAAACCGTGAACCTAAAACCGTAATACAAACCCAACCGTGAGCAATCTGTACCGTTACACCCCTAGTGTAACGTATGATAGGGGGTGCCACAAAATGGAGAACATTTTCAAAGGGTGCCATGGCCGAAAAAAGGTTGGGAAACACTGGTATAAAACATCTGCTCAAACTAAAACCTTCCATGCTCCAAAAGAGAACAAATATGCTTTATTTTATTATTTTCTAATTGTTACTAATTGGTAAAGAGCTTTTTTATATTCATAGTTTGGCTTTGACATGATGGTGTTTAGGAAGAGATCTACCAACAAAAAAAAACCTAATTGGCAAAGAGGGGGTAAAAAGTTCCAGAACTGGGATCTGGATTTGATTGTATGGAATGGATTTAAAGATGGTTATATGAAGAGTACTATAGTGTTGGTAACCAAAAGCCTTATGAAATATGGCAAAATATTTAATAAAACATGCAAGAATGTGTAGTATTTTCTGAATGATAGGCGTTCAGATTCTACGGAAATCTGTGAAGCTTTCTGCAAGCTCTGCACACATAAATGGGTTTGCTCATAAGCAAAGAAGTGATGATCACAAGCCACATGTCATCACTGTGATCCCTGTTGGTGCTGATATGTGTGTTGCGACAGAATGAAACTAGAACGACAGGAGAGGTTCTAACGCTACACTCTAAAAAAACAAGGTTCTATATGGCACCAAAAATGGTTCTTGGCTTGTAATCATAGGGGAACCTTTTTTAGAGCTATATAGCACCAATTTTGGTGCTTCATTCCCCTTTTCCACCAGAATGAACCGGGTGCTAGTTCAGAGCCAGTGCTAATCCCAGTTCATAGTTGGTTCGACTGAGGAGCCTTCTAAGAACCTTTTGCTTTTCCACATGCTGAGAGCCACAACAGAGCCATGTCTTACGTCACTGTATATGTCTCATCTTTCTCAGCAATGCTAGCGAGGCAGCGGCAGTGTTGCCAAGGGCTACTTTATCACTGTTGCCGCGGGCTGTTTTTCATGTCCGCGGGTTGAAGCGACCCCAATTATGTGATATTTAGCCCCGGGAATGCCCGGGAATTTTACCGGGGAAGCCCCCCTGAAACACGATTGGGCTTGTTTTGAGTAGCAATTGGGCAGGTTTTGTTGTGAAAACCTGGCAACCCTGGGCAGCGGGAAACACAAACACACCAGGCTTGTTCGAGATGCATCGGCGCTGCGCAGACTGATCCACGTATGATATAAAAAAAAAAAACGCATGAGTGAATCAAAAGCATAATGAGTCTTATGCTCTCGCTGGACTCGTTATCATACGGCGATCGGTCTCTGCACAGCACCGCTGCGAACAAGCCTTCCATCAACAATGCAAACGTTGCGTTACTATTGATTCCCATGGCTTTACGATCCTACATCGGCATCAAAACACAACGAAAACACAGCGAATCCAACGCATTCATGCAGTTTGCCATAATTTGTATTGACTGTTAGCTCCATTAGCTGCTATTTCAAAAATGGCAGATCTCAAGTTTGTGTTCGTCTTGTTGACCCCGCCCCCAGCGCCTGACGTAATCAGTTCTTACTTCTAGCCCTGTTCTAGCCCAGCAATGTTTTGGTGCTACTTAAGAACCACTTTTCCTGGCTCGGAGCTGGGGCTTTGGGTGTGGAAACACAAAGAACCGATTTGAAACTAGGCTCGGGCTCCGATCTAGCTCTAGCTCTGCCTTGCTGGAAAAGGGGTATCAGTGGTTCTTCAGCGGTTCTTCAGAGGTTTTTCACCGGTTCTTTGACGAAGGTGCTATATAGCACCTCTGAAGAACCGCAGAAGAATCACTGATACCCAGTGATGGGAATAACGGCGTTATAGATAAACGGCGTTACTAACGGAATTATTTTTTTCAGTAACGAGTAATCAAACAAATTACTGTTTCTCCCGTTACAACGCTGTTAGCGTTACTAAGGAAAAAAATGCAGTGTTACTATAATTGAGCTCACTGAAGCGGTTTTCATCTGAACAGGCTCTCTGTCAGTCGGACCTGCAACGTGTGTGTGTGTGTGTGTGTGTGTGTGTGTGCGTGTGCGCTCGCGCCAGCCTTGCGTGTTTGGTACACATCACTGATGATGATTGGTGGGTGGGAGACAACCTATCAACCTCAACCTTGAGTTCACACCTATTTTTTTACGGCCTATGGTTTACACAATATTTACACTATAGTAGGTCTACTGATAATATTTACAATGATGTATTGAATTTGATAGGTGTCTCTCACATTGTCCCACAGCAACATTACAATAGTGTACATTAATGTACAATGTTTTATAATAGTAATTTATTCTATTTAGTGTCCAATTCATTCATTTAACATATTTAATATTGGGGACATCCAAGTTATTTGACATATTTGAACATTTGATAAAAAAAAAAAGTAACGCAGTAATTACTTTCCCTGGTAATTAGTTACTTTTATAATGATGTAACTCAGTTACTAACTCAGTTACTATTTGTAAGAAGTAACTAGTAACTATAACTAATTACTTTTTTAAAGTAACGTGCCCAAACACTGCTGATACCCCATTTCCACCAAGGCAGTGCTGGTGCTAGTTCGGAGCCAGAGCCTAGTTTCAAATCGGTTCTTTGTGTTTCCAAACCCAAAGCACCAGCTCCGAGCCAGGAAAAGTGGTTCTTAAGTAGCACCAAAACATTGCTGGGCTAGAAGTAAGAACCGATTACGTCAGGCACTGGGGGCGGGGTCAACAAGACAAACACAAACTTGAGATCCACCATTTTTGAAATAGCAGCTAATGGAGCTAACAGCTGCTGCTCGTTTGTAATCTCTGTCTATACAAATTACGGCGAGCTGCATGAATGCGCTGGATTCGCTGTGTTTTCGTTGTGTTTTTATGCCGATGTATTTTTTGGCATGGCTGCCTACTAAAATTCGCATTCCCGGGGCTAAATATCACATAATTGGGGTCGTTTCAACCCGCGGACATGTAAAACAGCCCGCGGCAACAGTGTTGAAGTAGCCCAATTCCGCGGGAAAACCGCGGACTTGGCAACACTGCCGCTGCCTCGCTAGCATTGCTGAGAAAGATGAGACGTATACAGTGACGTAAGACCTGGCTCTGTTGTGGCTCTCAGCATGTGGAAAAGCAAAAGGTTCTTAGAAGGCTCCTCAGTCGAACCAACTATGAACTGGGACTAGCACTGGCTCTGAACTAGCACCTGGTTCATTCTGGTGGAAAAGGGGTATGAAGCACCAAAATTGGTGCTATATAGCACTAAAAAAGGTTCCCCTATGATTACGAGCCAAGAACCATTTTTGGTGCCATATAGAACCTTTTTTTTTTAGAGTGATATCTCACA
Organism: Gobio gobio; assembly: GCF_949357685.1. Lineage (NCBI taxonomy): Eukaryota > Metazoa > Chordata > Actinopteri > Cypriniformes > Gobionidae > Gobio > Gobio gobio. The sequence goes on from NC_137103.1 coordinate 22,849,383, forward strand.
ACCAATTTGTACGTATTTTACGAGGTGGCTAATTCGTACGAATTTGTATGACCTAACTCGTACGAATTTGTACCTTTTGTCTAAACCCCAGTGACGGGTAGGTTTAGGGGGTTTGGTCAGGTTTGGGGTTTGGTCATTCGTACGAATTCATACGAATTTGGCAACTCATCAAATACGTACGATTTAGCAAAAATCTTACAAATTCTTACGAGCGAGGTCGTACAAATTCGTACGAATTAGCCACCTTGTTAAATATGTACGAATTGCCGTGAGATTGGGTTGGAGGTTCAGATGTGACACTTTTGCTGAAGGCCTTCACTGTCCTTGGGCAGATGCCAAAGAATTCTACACCAAAAATATTTTTTTCTTTTCTATTCTTGTTTTGTGTGTGTGTGTATGTGTTTTTCATGTTTTTCTAATGAACACTTCAACCTGAATGCACACAGACCCATGGGGACTAAATTGAGGTCCCCATGAGGGAACAAGCTGAAATCATATACAATTTGTTTTTCTTTGAAAATGTAAAAAGTTTTCTGAGATGGGTAGGTTTAGGGGTAGGGTTAGTGTAAGGGGATAGAATATACAGTCCCCACAAAGATAGTGAACCAGACATGAGTGTGTGTATGGTTCAGGTATACCATACGTGATGGGGACAAAATGTCCCCACAAAGATGACAAAATAATTTTCCTTGTGGGGACGTTTTTTGGTCCCCATGAGGAAAACAGTGATGCTTTTTGAAAATGTAAAAATGCAGAACGTTTTCTGTGATGTGTAGGTTTAGGGTTAAGGGATAGAATATACAGTTTGTACAATGTAAAAATGTTATGGAAAGTCTCCATAAAACATGAAAACACAACTTGTGTTTGCATCTTCTTTGACAGACATGCATATGGGTGAGTTCTGCCACAGAGATTTACACAAACTATTTTTAACCAACAAAGTCCAAAACCTTTATATTCAAAATCCTAAATTGTTGCACAAACAGATCGATTGTTATTTATTTCCTTTACATAAATCCATTTGTAAACATTGATAAAGGCAGTAATACATTGTGACCCAATGCTGTACTGCAAACAAAACATAAGGGGCATAGGCTTTCCTCCCTTTTAAAAGCTAATGAGCCTATTTATTTTGCTTTTATAACTATACATCTTTATACGGTGAGTTCACTATCTACATTTAATATTTTTTCCCTGCTGTCCATGATCCTATCAGGCCTATTTCACTGTTCTCATGTTATATGAACTGATTCCTTAATTCCGAATGGATATGTGTTTGTGTTCAAACAACTTCACACATTACACTATGCATGTAGCACTATATCTATAGCATAAGCAATTTTCACTGTTTCTATTAGATCACACCTATCTGCTTATGTGTGTGTGCGTTTATGAAATGATAAATGTGCAGATTTCCCACTTGAGTGCCCGCTGTGTGTGTGTGTGTGTGTGTGTGTGTGTGTGTGTTTGTGTGCGCATACAGATGATTGAAAGGACGAGAGAGAGAGAGAGAGAGAGAGAGAGAGAGAGAGAGAGAGAGTGTGTGTGTGTGTGTGTGTGTGTGTGTGTGTGTGTGTGTGTGTATGTGTGTGTGTGCGCACTACCTTCATCGTAACTCATTCATGATTTCTTGGTGAGTGACACATTGGGGCTGCCTGCAGTTGCTAAGCAGTCTCTCTTTGGTTCCACCTCAGCACCTTGCCGCGGTCTTTCCTGTCGAGCCCGGCTCACACGCTCCCTGCTGCAGACCCCAACACACCGCAAATCATCCAATAAATGTCTGCTTGACCCAATAAACGTCCATCATCTGCCCCTTCACAAAAAAACTACATTTCCCAAGCCGAGCTTTGGTGAGATGCAACAGAGCTCAATGTCCTTCACAGAGGTCAGGAAGTCTTGCTGCAATGGACAAAGGATTTGACAGAGTCACGTGATGCAATCACATGATCCACAGCATCTTCTGATCCATTACAATGTGTCAAGATTTTTACAGAGGTAAAAATGGGGTAAGACTGATGAAAATAATAGTCTAATAGGAAATTAAATGATCTTTATCTAAATGATTGATCTACTTCCAAAGAAAGTCAGTTTGGAACTTTAAGAAGGGATGGAAGCTTGTTTCTGCCACTGAATAAAAAATATAAAAGGTAATTGCGACTTTTTATCCCAGAATTCATACTTTTTTCCTCAGAATTGCAAGATAAACTTATTGCGAAATCTCACAATTCTGAGAAAAAAAGTCACATTCAGACTTCTTTTTAGGCAATTGCAAGTTTATATCTCAAAATTCTGACCTTTTTCCTCACAATTGTGACTTTATATCTTGCATTTCGGACTTTTTTTTCTCACAATTGTGACTTTGTATATTGCATTTTCTGACTTTTTTCACAAAATTGTGAATTTATATCTTGCATTTCTGACTTTATAATATTAGCATATAATATTAGTTTATATATTGCAATCCTGAGATCGTCAGAATTGTGAGATAAAAATAATTTTGTATTTTTTTTAATTCTGTGGTGGAAACAAGCTTCCATATGGAGGTGAGTAAATTATGAAAGAATTACAATTTTATACAGCTACTACATATAAATCTTTGATGAAAAAACGTTGAAAATGAAAATGTTACCTTGTCAACTAACTAAAATAAAGAAATTTAAGTTGGAGTATTAAAATTGTTAAAACTACAAATGAAATGAACAGAAATAGTGATATAAAAAAACAAAAACTAATACAAATGACGAAAGCATATAACACATGGACTAAACTTAAACTAAAATTAAAATGACAACTGAAAATCTAAAAATAAACAGCAAAAATAATAATCATAAATACTATTAGATAAATAATACTAAAATAACTGGCCAGGGAGTAAAATGCCTAATATACTGTATTTATGAAGTAGTAACACTTTCATATAAGCGATCAGGCACTCAAAACTTTGCTATATTGTGAATAAAGTCAGAGCTATGTGTATCTTCATCCTTCCCTCCTCCCTTCCTCTCGTTGTGTGCTGTAAAACACTCACGAAAGGTGTTTTACAGTAACTAAGTGGGAAGACAGAAGAGATCTCAGGTGGGAAGAGATGAATTAGCGCCATAGTCACCGACTATAAAAAGATCTTGAGTCATGATGTGTGAGGAACCTGCTTCAGTTAATTACAACAGTCATGAAGATCCCAGTGCCTCCGTTTCCAGGCCTTTCATTGCGCAGTGCTGAACTCTGTTGTGTTATTATTCATCAGCAGTGCAAGAGTGTACAGCCTAGTGACCAATAAAGGCTGTGTTTGCAGATATAATGGTTAGTGTATGTGCTCCGATACGTGACGCATGTCCAAATATAACTCACAAAATGCCGCTTGACCTCTCATCCCATCATTTCCTGCCCTCTTTTAACTTGCAGTCAAATAAAAAAGTGGCATACAAGTGGGAAAAAGACCACTTTTGTGTGTGAGAAAATGTATACTAAGCATACCATAGTACTATTATTGCTGCAGTATAAGTAAATACATACTGTGAACTGTATGCACATTTGCTGCAGGGAATACCTGATCTACTACATTTACCTTTTTGGGATAAGCATGTCCTAGAAACTTTGGGATGGGCTCATTTTGAACTGGGTTCCCTCCTTCCCTATACTTGTCTTGCAGATGACATGATGTTGATGAAATAAAGGCCTAAAAAGAGTACACTTCCAAAACAAAGTGCACTTGTAATAATGTCAAATTACATAAGTTTACTGTAAAATACATTTTAAATCATTATGTTTTGATAATCTTTAAAGAAGTATTATTTTGATGTGCTGACTAACATACTAAGGCACATGTAAAGTACTTGATTGCAATTTTAAATGTAATGTGTTATTTAATATTACATTGAAAGTTAATATGTTTTAAAAGTATTGCAAATTGCATTATAACAAATGTGCAAATGTAAACGCATGACTTACACGTTTCAATAGAAATTACAATAAAGTATATTTTAGTTTGCCATAAATGCTTGTCAGTACAAATAACCATATCTCAAAGTCTATAAACATAATTGTGAAATTATAAATATAAGTCCTACTTAAGTGCATTAAAAAAGTAAAATACAAAGCATTTTCATTTGATTGTGAATAATAGAGTCCAAAACATTACAGTTTGCATTTAAGTGTATTCTTTGTTTGCATTTACATGATATTTTTATAAATATGCTAAAGAGTACTTCTTTTTCACATAGGTTAGCTAGAAAGAAACATTACTGACTGTACACCCAAAAAAATCAAATAAAAAACACGCTAGAAAACACAAGCGCTGCGTCTGAAATTGCATACTGTATAGTAGATACTGCATTTGGTTTGAAACGTACATTTGGTTTGAAAAGTACGTTCCGTATAGCATGAATGTGTTACAGTATTACATCCACGATGTTGCCATTGTCATGTGACCTATGGTGTCAGTTACATCCCTTAATTGACATTCATAACTTCTCTCCCATGGCCTCACGGAATAGTAAAGTGTCCATCGAATGCACACTTAAGAATCCCTGCAGAATAGTAGGTCAGACATACTACTGTCACAGTTATGTTCCGCTTGTCACATGTCTTCCTTTGTTCTATTTTCCCGCCACAATCCAAGTCACCATGGACACTGATCACATTCATCACAGCTGTTCGTCATTTTAGTTAATCATCTGTGTATTTAAGTTCCTGCTTGTTTTCAGTTCATTGTCTGGTATTGTCTGTGCACGAGCACACTGTGTCGCATGTTGGCTTGTAATTGGTATCTTATTATTAAAACCGTGAGTCGTCTTGGTCTTCATCTTCCTAGAACCTGAGCGTTACAACTACTCTGTTGACGTACAGTTTTTTGCATATATAGTAGGGAAGTATTCGATTTGTGATACAGCGTAGGAACTGCATAGCAACACCCTGGCAACCACCCACAACACCCCAGCATTATAGGAGCAAATTATGCACAGACATTATGCACATTTGATGCAAAAATATGACAAAATCACTTTGCATTGAGCCCATCAAATCTGTTTATGGAGGGGAGATAGACACTACATTGCCACATTCGGGTAATTCTAGAATGAGCACATATACAAAAAGCTTTGAGTTGTTGAAAAGCCAAACAGCATTAGCTCAGTACATGACTTGCACAGGAGGAGGCAGATACACTATGGTAACAATAACAGCTCACACACAGAGGTGAGAAGCCAAAAACAAGTGCGCCAGACTCACCTGTGGCTTGTGTTATGATGTGTGTAATAGTGTGCGAGCATGTGAACGGCTGGTCTGCAGTTATACTAAAGTCCTTGATGACTCCAGCCATCTCTTAGATACTTCAGCTTATGTTTGATAGGTATGTGAAGTTACAAAAAAAAAGTTGCTTAGAAAATTGTTGCCCTGGAAAAGTTACATGTTCTATAAGTACATTTTAAACAATAATAAAAACACTTTTCTATTCAGGAAACAAATTTATTTAAATTAATAAAAAGTGCAAAAAGTGTTGTTGAAGATTTCTATTTCACATAAATGTTATTCTTTTAAACTTTATATTCATCAAACAATGCTAAAACATCACGGTTTCCAGCTGTTCCAACTGTTTTTAACATTGCTAATAATACAAAATGTTTCTTGAGCAGCAAATCAGCATATTAGAATGATTTCTGAAGGATCATGTGACACTGAAGACTGGAGTAATGATGAATTTTCAGCTTTGCCATCATGGGTATAAATTACATTTTAAAACATTTTAGAATAAGAGAATAGATAAAAGAGGTTAAAGATGCTTTAGATAACTGAAAACGCATTTTAAATTGTAAACTTTACTTCTAATATAAGGCTAGGCCTACCCATACGAAAAATGCGTTTATTCAAGTGTTCTATATTAGTATACTTATTTTAAACTAAAAAAATAAAAAGAAGGTATACTTTCAGTCTACTTTTTATGTACTTCTCAGTCAATTTTACTCAGTAAAATTACATTTAAGTATACTTTACTTATACTGACAGAAAAATTAAGTATATTTGGCATATACTTGTACTACAGCAATCCATGTTTTGACTGTTATACGCTAGGGGCGCTATTACAGATCTTCTGAAAGAGTGCAGAATCTCTGAATCAAAAACACCTGAAAAGAAGAAGCAGAAACAAAACAGAAGAATTGCTTGCACACAACACTGTTTAACATTATGGAATGAATTTTTCGACTCATAAAGAGGTAAAATGCCGGCGCTGACTGGCAAAAAAAAAAAAATATATATATATATATATATAAAAATAAAAATAGAAAAAAAAGTTAAAGTGCAGTTAAAGGTATATTTTCATGTATACTTATAGGGACATAGTAGTATACTTAAAGTATGATGTTCGGTAAAGAAAGTAAAGAACTTGTAGTATACTTGCAGTATTAAACTACGAAATTAGTAGCTTACAGAGAGTAAACTTTAAAGTGTACTTTCATAAACTAAAAAATGTGCTACAAGTAATGTGCTACAAGTATTTATCTAGTAAACTGTCAGTATGAGTTAACTTCTAGTATAGTTGCAGTACAAACTAAAAACATAGATGTAAACTAGTTGTGTACTCAAAGTTGTTACACTTAAATATACTAAATTATACACTTATTATATACTAAAAGTGGGCCAATTTAGTCCCAAGCAGTATTGAAACAGTACACTTACAAGTATACTGTTAGTACATAGATATTAGTATACTTACTACATAAAGTATACTTAAAAACATACCTGAACATTACTTAACTAGGCTATTCTTAATAAAACAAACTTGACACATACTTCTTTTTCGTAAGGGTAGACATAAAATGGATAGTTCACCCTAAAATTAAAATTGTCATTAATTAATTGTCAAACAGTCCCAGCGCCAAGCTTCAAAAAGAACACAATAGCACCATACAAGTAAAAAGAAAAGTAAAAAGAAAAAAAGTAGTCCACATGACTTTTGCACCATTTTCCATATCGATTAAACTTTATACAACATACTGATGAAACTGCACATAGACGTCTATCATATGGCTATACGTTTCTATAAGTGTAATTGAATATAACTTATCACATTGCACCTGGTTAGGATACATAGCTACTAATGAGAAAATCTACCTAAAGCACAATTGCTTTTTCAAGGGCACAATAGAGATAGGAAATACAGTAGATCACCCTTTGCAGGGTTTGAACCCAGATTGTTACCCACTAGGCCACACCATCCTCAGCTTTCATACTGCACATTGTCCAATCAGATAGATGTTGACACCTGCAGGTCTTGTTGACTTTGTACAGGTTGTGAATGTGTTGTATACTGCACGTGGTGAACATCTGCTCCACCATTTCACCACTCCTTTCATCTCTCTTTGTTCCTTATCAGTGCAAGAGAGAAAGAGATTTAGACTTCTGGAATAGGCACACACACACACAAAAAGTAATTAATAAAAGAGGCCAAAGTGCCACTGGGACTGTGTTTATCTGTAAGACTTCTAATTAATTTGCACACCGAGTCCTGTGGACGAAGTCTATGTGTGTGTTTTGCATTCTCCCTGAGCTTTTCTTGGAGTGTTCCTCCCTTCACAAATTTTGAGCATTTCTTTTTTTCTTTTTTTTTTTGATCCCTAATGTTCCCTGCCTCACAAGAACTTTATTACTTTATTGCAATTAAATGCACCATAAAAAACAAAGACCACGGAGAGTGCTTTGTCTGATTGGTGTGTGTGTGTGTGTGTGTGTGTGTGTGTGTGTGTGTGTGTGTGTGTGTGTGTGTGTGTGTGTGTGTGTGTAGAGCCGATAGACAATGTGTCTCATAGACTGAAGTAAACGTTACAGTTGCACTTTTAGAAATTTATATTAGCAAACAAATACAAAGCATACAAATTAGCATGTAGCTTAGCAAGTTACACATAAACGTGTGGCATTCATGTCAGCTCAAATGCTGCTGTCCTTGTGAAGTAAATATTTATATATTTTAATTCAACTGTTATGCTGATAATATAATTTGGCAAAAAAAAAACAAAAAGAAAAAATAGGCTGGTACATTAGAGAAGAAATCGAAGCATTTTCAGTAGTTTTACAGGGATGTGCATCATTTCTGCTGTGGATCAGAGGAAGTTGTACCACATAAGGCCCAAAATAAGGATGAAATGGGGAAATTATTTATGGACGTCTCCCAAACAACACAACAAGAAGGCTTTGTAGTTACACATCTTCCCGCTGGCAACCAGCTGCAAGTTAAATAACACTCTGTGTCGCGACTTGCCTCGTTTACATCCGAGTGAATATAAAAATATTGTGTGCAAATCTATGATTACCTGGCAATCAACTTTAAGTTCATAGCTCTCATCCCTGTGGGGGGCTTTACATCCGCAGTGATATTTACTCGCTCCTTCTACATCCAGCTTTATGAAAAAAAACCCCAGCGTGAATCAGGAGTTCCCGCCAGGTGTCGGCGAGTAACGTGGAGCTCATGCCCGCCGCACAGTCTGCAGGTACTCAGTCCATCAGATCTGCATGAAAATATGTCAGGGGGATTATAAAAGCCTAGTCACCTAATACAACCCCGCTGCAGCTCAATCCATGCACAGAGACAGGAGGTCTTTCATATGATAATACCGCAGTGATTGCACTCCACCTGACATATGCTCTCTCTCCCTCTCTGTCTGTCTGCCTCTATCTCTCTTTTTCTCTCTGAACGCCCTTTGGAGACAGACTGGAATAACCTTTGACACAGCTATGTATACACACGCTCTCTCTAGGGAAGGACTGAAATAATCCTTTGGTATTTTCATGATTCCTTTAGGGCTGAATTTCGTTGGCATACGCCCATGAGGACATCTAACGGGGAGAGCTTGGAGATACCGGACCATATCTCTAAAAGCGCACACAGTCACATGTTCTTCAGCGCCCTGAAGCCTGAGCTTTAATTAGCTTATGAAATATTAAATGCTCATCTGGCATTGTTCTAAGTAAAGGCTGCGTGTGGCTGGGAATATTTAGAACAGATCGAAGCCTGAACCTCCACAAAGACCTTCTTTTGTGCCTTATGTTCTTGTTTACCTCTTGCACCGCGTCGTAACCCGGCGCGATTCGACAAGCTGGTGTTGCAGAATTGCAGCATATCAGAACATATTTGAGGTTTTAATGTATTGTTATGTTTTTAGACCCAATGGCTTTTATGGGAAATGGGCTGGTTAGGATAAAAGCTCAGATTTACAAGGTTCTTTATATTTGGCAAACACTTTTGTCCAAAGCATTCAAGGTATACATTTCATTACTTCAGCAATGCCTGGGAAACAAACCAATGACCTTGGAGTTGCAAGCGCCATGTTCTACTGTCTGAGCTACAGGAATGGCTCATTTAAGTGTTTTTAACACTTACTGTGTTAGACACATAGTACAAATGCGATTGTATATTTAGGGCCATATTTACTCTTTTGGCGTAAAACAACTTTTGTCAGGATTTACTTAAGATGCGCAGTAAGAAATTAGCGTTGAAATGGCGTGGACACGGTTTGCGGCTGACCTTATTGCATATGTATTTGTAGGAGTTTCCCTTTCAGGCGCAAAATGTATGGGAGGAGAGTTTTTAAATTAATCATGCAAGGTGATTTACTTTGGTTTGCGCTCGTAAATTTACTGGTTTACCGCCCTGTAAATTTATAAATTTACCGCCATTATTTACTGGCCAAAAAAAGCAGACGCTAACTGGTAGATTTTGTTGGTCGTTATGGAAATGATCCGGCAGCGTCTGTGTTCATTAATTTGCGCATCATCAGTAGATCACGCACAGAACTGTCCACTCTCATCTGCGCTTTTATGCCCTGTTTAGTAAATTTGGCCCATAAACTGTTGATGAACAATTTGCCGGAAAATTCGAATAAATTTTTTTTGATGCAACAGGCTTGCATGAAAAACCCATAATTCCCATATCCAATAATTCTCTCTGGCAGGACAAGAATGATAATAAAGTGATGCAGGTATGACGTCACTTTATAGGCCAACCGGCAGTTAGCATCACCCTGGTTCCCTCTGATTTTAATGACGTGGCGCTAAAAGACATTTTTAGATTTGGACTAAATGAACCAGTCTGCTCACAGATGCCAGGGGGAAAGATTAACTTTTCCCTGGCTGAGTACATCGACCATGCGTTACAGTTGACTCATTTACCGTGGGTTTGGTGAATGAGGGGCCCGACCATTCAATGCCTGCCCAGCCACAACGGTCCAGGTCCGCCCACGCCACAGCCAGGTCCGCCCAAGCTCCCAGGCCTGTCTATGTCACGCCTGAGTCTGTGTTCGGTGCCCCTGCACGGGCCTGGCCCACCATCCCTCCCCCAAGACTGCCCCCCAAGACTTTGGTTTAAGACTTTTTGGTGTTTTGATTATGTCTGGGGCCGCCCATAGATCTGTCACAGGGTGTTTTGGTGACGGTTCATGTTCATTGTTCATGTTTTTAGTTTATCATGTTCACGGTTATGTTTGAGTCTGTCATGTTCACTGTCTTGCTTCCTGGTTTTTGTAACGTGATTCCCATGCCCTCATGTGATCTTGTGTCTTGTTCTGTCATTGGTTTACTGTTTGATCACTGTTCACAGGTGTCACTTGTCTAGTCATTTGTCTCAGTGTATTTAGCCCTCATGTTTGCCATGTGTCCTGGTCTGTTATTGAATGTGTAACCCATGGTTGGTGAGTGTCAAGTCCAGTCTGAGTTTTTTGTTTTGTATTGCATTGCAAAGTCTTTGTTTTATGTGTTGTATTTTGAGTTTGTAAAGAGACTGCACATGGGTTCTGAAAGTACTAATAAACAGCCAATATCCTAGTAATATTCAAGCAACTAGTTAGTAGTGAGAATTGAACCCTAAAATAGTGTTCCCGTATGAAATATGAATATCTGCCATTTATCAGTTAATGGTCATAAAATTATTATTGCTTATCATATCAACTAGAATTTTAAAATTGGTGGATTCCTGATTTTGTTAATCCAGTTCTTAAAAATCCCTTCCTGTCTTCTCGGGAAGTGAAAAAGATAGAAAGGAATATGAAAATGCCTAGTGCTTCTATTTTATTCAGCAGTAAGAACTTCCCATGAAGCACTTGAAGGAAGGCTTAGATACTTCATCCAGAGCTGCTTTAAGGCAAGCCTCCAAGGTTAGCAAAAAAAAAAAAAACACATAACGCTCTGCTACACTGGCAAGGAAAGAGGCTGTGGAGGAGTTCAGTGTGCTGAATAAACTGCTTTCTTAAGAAAATGGCTTTTTGCTTAATTAACTGTCTGCTAATCTTCAATGTTTTTGCCATTAAATGTTTATTTTTGGAGGGAGCTATATTTGAAATAAACAAAACAATGAAAATGATGCTAAAGTCAAGACAATTTTACAACATGTAGAAATTAGTTTGCAGCAGTTCTGCAAACAAATTTTTAACGCACAGGGTACTCCATTGATTTCAATGAGAAACCTTTGGCGTCATACACAGACGCGTTGGGCATATCGTCATGCTGAAGTTATTTATTGGGTAATGATTTTGCCATTATGACATGTTGGAGTGTGATCCACAATTTAATCAGCCAGCATAGCTATTTTTATTTACATTTATTTATTTAATTTACGCTAGTTAGACACGTTTGAACATGTAAACCAACCCCATCCCTAAACCAACCCATTTGTGTATTATAGGATATAACAGGCAGATACGACTGCAGGCATGATTTATTCAAAAAGTACAAATATTCCAAGTGTTCCAAGGCCAAACGATTGAAGCAAAGAAAATTCCCAAAAGCAATCAGCGTCTCCGTCCGCCTCTGCCGAAGATCATGAACACATGTCATATTGAAATTGCATTGGCTCTTGTATGTCTTGGCCATGCCTGGGCCATGTTTTGGTCAGTTTTTGCAATAAAAACCGATCACTGTACTTTTATTTGCATGTTATGTGTTTGATATGGTTTAGAAGTGGGTAGGTTTAGGGTAGGAGTGGGGTTAGTTGCTCCAAAATATTAAAGTAGCATATACATATTCATAAAATCATGTCTACTTTTACAAATGCAAAGAATTAAATTCATCTTGGTCTAACGCATTGGGCAAATAACTGAAATCAATGGAGCACCTGCGCATCGAAAAATAACACTAAAAGGGTACACTGTGCATTAAAAAGTGACGCAGAGGGGTCCTGACCAGGCATCAATATGTGACAAGTTGGGAGTGAGAACGTGTTGCAAAGCTCAGAAGACTCAGTGACATCAATGCTATAATGTAATTCAAGGTACACATGATTTAAGTTGACTGTTGCTTTATCCAGTGGAGCAGCAGAGGTTAGTATCTCCTTATATAATAAGTTTCCTCTCTCTACACGCCTGTGAACTTTATGGCAGATGCACTTTCACAGAAAGCTAATGCGTTTGTTTATGATTATGTATATGATAAAATCTTGACATGAGAGTTTTTTCTTTGAGATGTGACTTCACTCCTCCGTTGGCAATATAAACATGTCTCACAGGTCATGACATAAGTGCTGTTTTGGTAATGACCAGGTTTAATTCTGACATTTCACTGATGTTAATGCGGCACACAAACACTGTAGTGCAGCTGCTACTTAGCGGCATTAGGCATAAAAATTCATAAAAACACTCATTCCTTAGGGCAATACATTGCGGTCCACTACAGACGACGGGCAAATGCATCAGTGTCGAGGCCAGAAATCCTTGCGTGGACCTTGATGAAATAGGATCAGTCTATTCTGTGCCTACCCTCTAAATTCACTGTGAATATTATAAAGTGTACCTCTTTATTTAGCCTACAATACCAATGACAGCACAAGTATACACCATAAATATGGTGACATGCATGTATGTGAGCGGAGATTATTTTGCATGCAGCCAAAAGGAATTATGAAACATTAAAAAACATAAAAGATGTCCATATAATTAATGCGCTTCATTCTAAATGTTCTAAAGTCATACAATAGCTTTGTGCGAGACGAGAAGTGACCCACTTTATAGAAAATCCTCACAGATTCAGCATTTCAAATGTCATTATATACATGTTTATTTACTTATTATGAATAAATACATTATTAATATTTTTACCATTAAATATATGTTTAGATTTCACATAATTAATTCCATATTTTGATGCTGCATTATCCAGTAGCCTAAAATTAAGTTCATTTTTAATACATTTTTATTTTTTTCCTTTTATAATGAAAATTGTGTAGTTAAAGGTTTTACATTTTTGTCAAGTCAGTTTAATTTGTAAAATGCTTTTTACAGTACCCAATATTTCAAAGCAGCTTTACAGAATATCATGATGTCAATGTTTATAAGATCTTAAAAGGGTGGTAAAACACATTGTTTTGAAGGCTTGATTGTGTTTGTGGGGTGCACTGTAACGTGTTCATGCTTCGTTTAAAAAAAAATTTCATTATTTTTCATATATTTGACCTTTATTCTACACTGCTCTGTCCCTCCTTGTAAAACGGTCTGATGGTTTCCGGGTTGTATGAAGCCAGTCCCTCAAAAATACGCAGTGGGCTCAGATTGGTTAGCTGGCCCAGTGTGTTGTGATTCGCTAACCGCAGTGCACGTTTGTCGGAAACGTCACGCCCCTTACCTTTACCGGAGGCTGTGCTTTGGTCAGTATTGGAAACAATAAAACCATACCAATTTGAGCCCGAATCAGACCCTGACAATTTTAGTGAAGATGATCAAGCAGAACCTGTTCATTCCTCAAGAGTAAAGACTGCGGATCTATAGTGATCGCTACTGAATGGCACAGGCCCGTAAACAGCTTCTGTTTGTAAATCCAGCTTTCAGGACAAGCTGTTGTGCGAATTCTGCATTGAACTTGCGAAGATTGTGGAAGTTTTCCTCCGTGAAATTTGCAGCGTGCGCGTCGTGCATCCACACACTGGCAGTGTTTGTCTCGCGCAGCTGACGTGGTGCAAATCCTGCATTGAACTCGTGAAGATTGTGGAAGCTTTCCTCCGTGAAATGTGCAGAGGGAGCCGCACCGGTCATGCATGATTCACACTGGCAGTGTTTGTCTCGCGCAGCTGAACCGCGGCTCATGAATTGCAAATACAGACGAATATTGTCCATTATGTCACATTTTCCAGTTTTCTCCTCCGACCCCTGTCTGTCTCGTGATTTATGATGGGAAGTATATATCTGCGACCTGTTCCCCTCTGTCTCAAACACACGTGCATATAACATGGTGTATGTTAAACACTCTGCAACGCACCCCCGTCCCTAGGAAGGCTGAACAAAGCAAGTACCCCAGACCTGCAATCCGGATGAAAATAACAGCGTTTTGTCAGCATTGCGACAACAACACTCCAGCCACAACAACGCAGCGATACAAAATGGCCTCACCCCCCCTTATTTAATATTCTCGGAGGAGGGGTTTATGTAAATATTGGGGCTGGTGATGTCACCAACCCTGGAGGAATGTGTGTAGTCGCCTACTGGCCGTTTGCTGTAGTCCTTAGAAACTGATTTCTTTAAAAGCAAATATCTCCCTTTGCTTTAAACTTTCAACGTTGTAACTTTGCAGATGATGTTTATGCTCAAGCAGCAACATTACACGCTAGCTAAAGTTAGAATAGTGAAATCGTGGTTTACCACCCCTTTAATATCTTCATAGTCGCATTTAGCAGATTAGAGCTGGCTGATAAAGTTTATATTTTGCGATGATATAAACAATCAAGCAGTTTAGAGTTGCTATATACTATATGCATATCACTTTACAACAGTATGCTGTATGTATGCAGGCAAAGTTGGATATACTTTATATTAGGGCTGTACGATTAATCGAAAAATAACCGAAACCGACATTCAGAACCTCTAACCGACGTATTTTTCCCATGTCGGTTATTTCGGTTTTCATGTGACTCCGTCCCGTCAGTCACATCAAGTGCAGTTTGCAGGCACACAGAGAGATGCAGGAGCGGTTATCTGTGTTTATAGATGCCCAGAATCACTATAGTAACTGCATGTTTTACACAGTTTATACAGGTAAGTTAATTGCCGTTCTTCATATAGCCTACCGCTGACGCGCACGCACACACACAGACGGCGCGCGCAAGCCCTGAAGCCAGATCGCTTTCACTTTCGTGCTCATAAAGTTTGTCAAGTAAATCAGTTTCAACATTTAAAGCGATTGTGTACTATTCAAAAACAACAATACAGAAAATTTATCCGTTCAGTGCTCAGCTTTTTTCTGACACAGAGAGCCGAGCTGTGTCGCGTCACTGACAACATGCGCGCGCCCTGAAGGCAGACCTCTCTCTCACCTGCGTCCTCACAAAGCTTTGTCATTTGTATGTGGTTTAAGCCCTGCCAGTTTGAACATTAAAGCGAGTTTCGGCCATCAGATGTGTATTATGTTGAACTAATGCCTGATATATTGTGACAAACGAACACTCAGACAGAAGCTCGCACATCACGCGAAGATCGCGCACAGAAATGCAGTCTCAACGCTTTCCTGTGACTAAAGTAAAGTCACTAAAGTAGCTTAGAAACTCAACCGTTATAGTCATATATTTCAATAGCTTTGAAGTATAAACCAGAGCTTCATAATGAATAGAGACGGTATGAGTAATTCACACACACAATCACTCTCTCATTAATGCAGGCCTACTGTGCTAATGTATCTGTATCTGATGTACAACAAACAGAAATCTGCCCCATAGACAACAACTGCTGAAAGTGAACCGTTTCCTTCAAGTATTTTAAAATCACAAAGAAATGCACTTTTTCATTAGAAAAAAAAATCCACCTGTTCTATATATAAATATGTAGAACATATTTACAGTACAAACCTTATCAGTGAACTTACTCAAAAACCTTATGAGGGCAAAAAAAAAAGCAAAATAATCTTTCATTAATTAAGGTAAAATGTTAAATTAATCAAGGTTTTTATTTTTGGGCAAATCGTTACAGCCCTACTTTATATACTGTACAGTGTTGTGCGATTTTATAGTTTACATTTTGCAACAGTATATAAACAGTGAAGTAGTTGGCAGTTGAGATAAAAAAAACAGATTAAGGTTAAAAAAAACTAATAGGAATAGGAATGTTATCAGTGCAATATCAAAAAAGCACAAAAAAAGGAAAAGAGATTGGGATGACCAGTCATCATTCTTTGTGGACCAGAGCCACCCTGGACCTTTTGAAGCCTCGCTCCTGGAACAGAATCAGTGTTTCCAGGCTGCCACATTAACCAAGACTGATAATTTATTATCACCTGATTATACATGTGCTTACTGTGTGACATCACAATGAGAGGGCCACTGAAGCAGCCAAATTCATCATGCCACAATTTCTGCCAAATTATCAAGCTGGATTCTCAACGTTGACTTCACCAGGCAAATGATGCTGAATCCACACAGATCCAATCAGTTCCCCACAGGGCAGCGATGGACAGAGTGATGAAAAAATAAAACCAATGCCCAATATCTAATGAGAATAATGGAGAGGGAGACTGCTACAGAGTTACGGGTGTATGCTCAGGAACAGGCAGAAGACACATCATATGCAGATTCAAACGTGATTTAATACTCAATAAACCAAAGGCAGGCAAACAGGCAAATGCACTACAAACTATAACGGTGACCAGACCAAGAGTGAGGAACAGGGAAGAACTCAAGTAGCAAACAGAAACGAGATAATTAACTGAACACAGCTGAAACGAACATGACTAACGAGGGTAACTATGGTGACAAACAAGTGGCGGGAAACTGAGACAAAGGAATACGTAACAGGAAGAAAACACAACTTCCAAGACAGATATGTCAAAACAGTCAGAAAAACAGACAGATATGTAACATTACTCTCCCCTCCCGTTAGGCGCGTCCTCGCGACGAAGAAAGACCAACCGGGGAGGGGGGGGCGGGCACCCTAGAGTCTTGGCGGACCGAGGCAGGAGATCTGGGCACTGATTGGCTAGGAAGCCTCTAGGGTCCACGAAGGCCCCGGGAGCTCGGGAGACCACGGCAGCTCAGGAAGTCCGGGGGACCATGGCGGCTCAGGGAGTTCGGGGGGCCAACACAATCCATTATATAATACAGTCTAGTCCTAGACTATCTCTATCACAGGGGGGATACTCTGGGTTCGGGACAAAATTCCGAGCCCAGAGCCCTCCCCCGGACAGCACGCCAAATACGCATAATCTATACTCTATTAAATTTGATGTAAGTGTGAACTCGTGAAACTTTATTACGTGCTAAATATGGATATATAAGGTCAAACCCATCGATTCGCTTCAGAAGGCCTTTATAAACCATATGGATTACTTTTATAATGGATGGATGCACTTTTTTGGGCTTCAAATTTTGGCCTGCCATTCACTGCCATTATCATGCTTGGAAGAGCCAGTTTTTTAATATAACTCTGATTGTATTCGTCTGAAAGAAGAATGTCATATACACCTAGGATGGCTTGAGGGTGAGTAAATTATGGGATAATTTTCATTTTTGGGTGAATTATCCCTTAAGGAAGCTCTGAATAATTAGACCCCACAAGGTCACAATTAGACATGTTTTACTTAACACTCTATCCATTTAAAAAGTTAAATAAAAACACACACACACAGCAGGAGATGAGACACAATGGCCAAAAGATCCATCTAGAGAGCAACTGACAGATATTTAGCAAATAGATATGGTAAATATCCCTATCCCTTCACTACACAAAACTGCATAGTTCTCACAAAACAAAAAAAAAACAGACCTGCAGAATATGTAACAACGGGGACATTCCTCATAACAGACAATTTGTTCCTCCGTTTCCTCAGTAATTATCTTGAAATGTACTGTTGAATGCATCAAATTTGTTATGAAAGAGGAGATTTAATGGCTGTAGCAGTTGTGCTTTAAAAAAGGTGCAACATATCTGAGACAGTTTGAGCGGCTGAAGAATTGAGCATTTACAGCGCAACACTGTCAGCATGCAAAACACTAAAATCCTCTGCAACGAGATAAAGCTCTTAACGCAATAGTTCGCTCAAAAAAAAAAAAAAATCGGTCAACATTTACTCACCTTCATGTGGTTCCAAACCAGGTCTAGTCTCATGAAAAAATATGTGGAATATTACATTGATTCTTACATTTTTCATGGAAGTTTTTAAGTGAAATGTCCAGTGATATTAACTCTTCTAGATAATCCACATTGTATGCACACATTAAAGACTGACACATTCAAAAGGTGTCATTGGAAAAGTGTAAGAAAAGGCAGATTTTTCCAATGAGCCTGGGTTGTCTAAAACTGACTTTTCTTTATTCTGTGGAACACCAAATAAGATATTTTGAGAAATGTCTGTTTTTTGTCCATATAATGAAAGTAAATGGGGTTCCAATTTTGTTGTTTTAAGTTTAGCACAAGAAAGTCAGTCATACAGATTTGGAATGACGGAATTAACATTTCTGAGTGAACTATCTATTTAATTCATTCCTTTTGAAACACCAAAAAAAGGGAAAAAAAGAAAAGACATTTAAGTTAAAAACTAAAATTTCTGTTTTTGTATGACTAGTTGATCAATCATACCATTTCAAAATCGTACTATGGAAATAAACCCGCACACACAAATGCACAGACTATGGACATAGTGAAAGGGTGCATGCCCAGAGCATTTGGCTAAATGACAGTCTTTCTCAGCCACTCAGTCCCCTGATGCTGGAGGCTGATTGACAGGCCTGTGCAGCGCTTGTCAATAACTATGAGCTGCAGGTGCTGGAGAGGGGGACTCACGCCGCGCTCTTCTGTTCTGCTGCTATATTTGGGCCTGCCAGTGCCTGGTCCGGCCAACGGGGGCGCTGTATGGGGCCGGAGGGCAGAGGAGGGGCAAACAAAAGCAGACTGCGAGACTCCCCGTTGTCAGCCGGTAAACTGGGGAAGTCCTGTGGAGCCCTGTCCGTCACCCAAGGCACAAAAATATAATGCAAACGCACCACCGCTGGACACTGTCCCATAGGAGGGAAATAGAAAAAGAGAGACAGTCGGGCTGTCAAAAGTTACACAATCTAGCAGTAAGTTGACAGCAGCTTGGAAGAATAGAAAGCAAACAACAAAAACTGAGCTGAGCAGAAAAATCAGGGGAAGTCAAAACGTCATTTTCATTTACACAAAGCAAGATGCTCATTCTCAGCCACACCTGAAGCTGTTATAACAGTCATTATCAGCATTTATATAAATAACTCTCATGCAAGGGGCCAAGACAGCTTCTGACGCACTATCACCTCTAAGTAAAAATGGAAGTCAGCACCCAGCGTCACTCACTCATCTGAATTCACCCGTCAGATCTGATCTACAAAATTCATCAAGCCTGTGATGTCTGTCATAACCTTTAAAGTTGATGTGTGAAAGCATGAACAAACTAATTTGTCTTTTAGAATTTTGTTCTTTAGCCATTGAAGAAGTGATATCCCTGTTAAAAAGATTGGCATGTGTTGTTATGAAGGCTGGAAGACTCTTATCTAGCTTAACCAGCAAGACCAATCTTCCTCAAAAACAAACAAACAAAAAAAACAGAGTACCAGAGATCAGCTGATATGTGGCATTTTTTTAACTATGGGCATTGGGTGATATGTTTTTTTGTTCTTTTTTTCTGTTCGGCTGATAAGTGTTGAAAGTGGGACTTTGAATTTTGACAATGATGATAATGCTTCTTACAGGTGCATAAATTATTAAACAGAAATGTTAAACAGATTTATATAAACGGTATATGAAGAAATCCAGAATGCTGACATGTATGAGAAAGTACTATAGCCTTTGCCTTTCCATTACCAATAACAGAAAGGTAAATGCTATAGTACTTTTTCTTATACTGTTCATTTTCTTTTAACTTTTCTGTTGAATAACTTATTAGACAGAGAGTAAATTAATGAAGATGGAAAAGAAGAGCTCCTTGTGCATCTGCGCTCAGGCACTGACATTCTTAGCACTGTCAAAATAAAAGCAGTGGAGCCGGGAGATTTAGAGACCCAGGCAGAGCTGATGAGACACTGAGACTGGGCAACACCATATGTCCTGGAGGCCAAGGTGGAGCTGCAGTGATGAGCGGCCGAGGTAAAGCCAGCGTGCTGGAGGACTGAGGCGCAGCTGGTGGAGCTGAAAACCACGGTAAAGCCGGAGGGAAGGTGGAGCCCGACGGAGCCGAAGGGGTGGAGAGAGCCTGGTGTAGCCGTGAGGATGACAGTCTCAGGTGGAGCCGAGAGAGGGAGGAGCCATGGTGGTGCCGACTGTTTGACGGGCTGAGGTGACCGGCTCAATGGCTTGAGGCTGAGCCAGGAGATCCCCTTGCCAAGACAGAGCTGGAGACTGGAAGACCCGAGGCAGATCTGGGACCAGCAGACATAAAGGAGACTTGGAGCTGGGCGGGACCAGCGGCGATTCAGGGGACTTGGAGCTAGGTGTGACCAGCGACGACTTAGGGGAATCACCTACTCCAATTCCTCAAAATAAGTCACAGAGGCCAGATGCAGGACTGCAGGTAAGTCCATTCTTGAAAACACAGCTAAAAATCTATTTGCACAGTAATTGCACAACAAATAGGAAAATCAACAATCGCAGTTTTTTAGCACAGACATTATGACAGTGATTATATTATATTATATTATATTATATTATATTATATTATATTATATTATATTATATTATATTATATTATATTAATTATATTATATTAATTATATTATATTATATTATATTATATTATATTATATTATATTATATTATATTATATTATATTATATTATATTATATTATATTGAAGGAAAAAGGGTGAAAATGATTTTTTTTTTTAATTCATTGTCAATATTTGTTTGGCAAACACACTCCTTTCTATGTAAATGAGGCTGGATTCAATCATTTCAGCACTATTTGTTTGATGCAATTAGCATGGCACTATTACTGGATATAAAAAAAAGGATTTTATGTAAAAAGGATGTTTGTGTGTTTTTTTGTTTTGAACAGATTGCAAATAAACAATACTATCAGCGGATAGACATCTAGATATTGGGATAAGCCACCAAAAAACCTATACTTGTCAAACACTAGCCAGAAATATCATTATTAGGCCGAGATTAACAATCTGATAGAATAGGATGAATAATGCAAACTGCATAATGATAAATGGAGGCTAATGTAGTTCATATATAACCTGCCAATGCAATGACATCCAGAGGTACATACAAAGAGGTGAAATTATTTCCCCATCAGTGCTTTTTGAAATGAGTAAGTAGATAGAAGGACCATCCGCTGTGCTGGACACATATTGGCCCGGCTGTAACAGGCAATTACAGCATCCACAGGGTGAAGATTAGAGTCATTAACAGTGCTTAACACCAGGCAACGCACCAGTGAATTATTAAAGACCTGGGATTCAGAACCTTACCTCAGCACCTCCTGTCCTAACAGAACTAACTTACTCCAGCAGGTACATTTACTAAAAATACAGCTCTTTTACATACTTATATTTTATAAAATGTAACTGTTTTGAACTGGTGGTAAATGTAAATGATATATATATACAATATGTGAGAATTATCATTCAATTGTTATGGATAACTATCTTTTGGTTGCAGATAAAAAGAGAAAATAACAGACAATTAAGTCAATTGAGTAGCATTATATTTATTCACTTGATTATTATTATGGTTTTCCATTGAATTTCTTAAAAACAACAATATATATAATAACTATATATAATATATAATAAACTATAAACTATATAATAAAAAGTTTGGGGGTCAGTTTTCATGTTTTTGAAATAAGTCACTTATGCTCACCAAGGCTGCATTTATTTGATTTTCGAACATACACATCTCACATTAATTTTCTCTATAGGCATAAAAAACAAAAACAAAAATCAACAGTCGTCTCAAAACAAGAAGCTTTGTAATGAGTCACATTACAAAATTTGATTCAAGGGAAGATATAATTTGAAAAATGGAAGGAAAAAAGATTTAAGACTAAAACAATAATAATAAAAAAACTGTACCTATAAAAAGAAAGAATGAATCACTCGTCCCAAAGTGCATTTTGAATGATGTAATCAAATCGGCCTGGGGTTTGGTGTATTTTAAATGTATTTCCATCTTATAAAACACTTTTGAGCTTATCCCAGGTAAGTCCCCTGGTGAAAAAAAAAACAGCTTCAGCTAGTAGCTTTGGAATATTGTAGCTGGTTTGTCGCTGATCTAAGCTGGTCATTAGCTAGTGCAATTTGGTAAACCATCTCAGACCAGCAACAAACCATCTACCAGCTGATCATACATGATTCAATTGTTTTTTGGGACACAGAAGCTTGAATAGCTCCTCTTTTAATGGTTTAATTAAACTGTTATCATTAAATCATGTCTAATAAATTGAATTCATAAAACTTTTACAATTGAATAATTTATTCGTATTTTTACAATAATTGGGCACATTTTCCACATTGTGGAAATCATAGGCCTCTATAGCCTATCCAGCAAATGGACAGCTAATGATCATCTTAGAGATATTAACCAGCTAGAAAACCATGTTGCAAAACAGCTACAACCAGCTCAAGACTTTACTAGCTAACATTACCTAGCTAACCTGCAATAACTCACTGCTCTGGAGTGCAATTGTCATATCCATGACTTCTCTGATTGGTGGCTCCTGCTTCAATATTTAGTATTGAAGCACATGCCATCATTTAACAACCCTACAGCTCATGGTTGGTCTGTCTTGAAAGGTTTAGAGGTTATTGCTAAAAATCAATTTGGCTATAAAGATTTTTGATGGTATTTTTACATCCAAAACCCTTTTTTCAGCCATAAGTATGTACACTCCCACCGACATGCACAGTTTTTAAAAGTGCTTTTCGGGTAAATCTACAGCAGAACCTTGTTTCTTGTGTGACTGGCAGACGCACATTCAAGGTTACTGGACCTCAACACATGAAGAGTGATGGTCAGTGTTTTACACATTGACCTCTGGGGGTCTGTACAAACCGAGTGGGCAGTAAGTCATTGGGATCTGTAGCCCTTGTGATCAATGTACCACACATCCACACCCACCACAGCCATACTGTATATCTCTCAAGGGAGTAAGAAAGATGGGAAAATCACAGAAGAGCAAAGCTGAAGAGCATTCCGTATTTTCCGGAATGCAAGTCAAGTTTTTATAGTCTGAAACATGCTGTGACTTATATTCCATAGCAACTTTTAACTCTTTCCCTGCTGTTCCATTTTTTTTTTAAAGTTGCCAGCCACTGCTAGCTTCATACATTCTTTTTTTTTATTTTTTACAATTGAATGTGGGTAAGTTTCATTATAAAAGGAACATTTTGAACAAAAAGCTGAGAAAATCCTGTTTTTGTCAAAGCCTATGTCCAGATAGGATTCAGAACGATGATCAAAACATAGTTGGAGTAGATCGAGTCTATCAACACCCCCAAAACTTGTACAGTTTTGATATGCTGTTTAATGTTTGATGATCGCGTTGTTTTACATGTGCATAAGCAATACTTTTATCGCTTGTTTCTGCTTCTTTGTCGGCTGTGTTTTGATCCAAAGATTATGTACTATTTCAGAAGATGCGTAACAGTTCCCCTACCGTATAACAGTGAAAACACTTGGGGTTACTTGACTGTAACCCTGTTCCCTGATAAAGCGGAACGAGATGCTGCATAAGCTTATGCAAATGGGAAATGTCTTTGACATAACCAGCTGTGAAAATAGTGTGAAAACATGTCAATGAAATTGACCCGGAGGTATTTATAGCCTCGGACGGTGACGTCATAGGCGCACCTGCTGCACAAGGCTATAAATAGATGAGCTTCAGCTGGAGCAAACCAGATCTTCTTTGTTTGAAGACCAGTCCTGAAGCATCATCAGCACGGCCTAGCAATGCAGCATCTCGTTCCGCTTTATCAGGGAACAGGGTTACAGTCAAGTAACCCCAAGTGTTCTCTTTCAAAAGCTACACTCAATGCTGCATAAGCTTATGCAAATGGGAACGAGAATACCCACGCCGCCGTGCTTGATGGTGCCTGGACCCCTTACGGTTGTGTAGGTGTGCACAAGAACGCAAGAAGCCTCAGGCATTAGCCTATGATGTCGACTCAAGGACATGAGAGCGCAGAGTGGCATGAGCATCCAAGCTATAAAGTCTTAAGAATGTGTGCGGAGAGGACCAACCTGCCGCATCACAAACACTCTGTAAGGGAGCACCCCTTGCTAACGCAGTAGAAGAGGCGACTCCCCTGGTGGAGTGAGCCCTTAATCCTATAGGTGAAGCTTGACCGCGCACCTCATAGGCAAGAGCAGTAGCATCCCTGACCCAATGTGACATTGTTTGATGGTGGCAGAACCTCTGTTACGGCCCCCATGGCAAACAGACAGTTGCTCTGACTTACGCCACTGGCTAGTGCGGTGGACTTAGGCCTGAAGAGCATGGACTGGACACAGTCTATGAAGTTTCTCCTGATCCGGCGTTGTGAACGGCAGAGGGCAGAAGGTTTCAAGAGTGACAGGATGTACAGTCGACAAAGGAACCTTAGGCAGGTAGTCAGGGTGGGGATGCAAAATCACTTTCACCAAACCTGGGGCAATGTCTAACCAGGATGGCGATATTGACAGAGCCTGCATGTCCCCAATTATTTTCAGAGAAGTTATTGCCATAAGAAAAACCATCTTTAGAGTCAGAAGTTCGTCAGACGCTGATTCTAGAGGTTCAAAGGGGGTCTCAACCAGACCCTCGAGGGCTAAAACTAAGTCCCATGAAGGGATCTTGGCTCTTAATGGAGGCCACAACTGCCTGGCACAACAAAGTGAGCAGGCAGAAGATGCCTCCCAAGCGGCACCCCATCCACCAGGGCATGGCAAGCCAAAAGAGCGGCCACATAAACCCTGAGAGTGGAGGGGCAAGCTAATGTTTCAAAGGGGGTCTCAACCAGACCCTCGAGGACTAAGTCCCTAACTAAGTCCCATGAAGGGATCTTGGTTCTAACAGGTGGCCTCAACCGCCTACCCCACGAATGAAGCGAGCGAGTAGAGGATGTCTCCCGAGCGGCACCCCATCCACCAAGGCGTGGCAAGCCGAAAGAGCGGCCACATGAACCCTGAGAGTGGAGGGGCAGGTGCCTGATGACAACTTTTCTTACAGAAAATCCAGAACTGAAGTTACCTGGCAGTTGACTGAATCTACATTGTGTCGTACACCACCTTTCAAAGACACCCCATTTATTAGCATAAACTTTCCGAGTGGAGGAAGCTCTAGCACTTAGGATGGTCTCAATAACTGCAGGCGAAAGCCCCGTGTCCCTCAGTTGGTGCCCTTCAGGGGCCAAACATGAAGGTTCCACAGGTCGGGCCTGGAATGGAATATCGTGCCCTCTGCCTGAGACAGAAGGTCCCTCCTCGCCAGAATCGCCCAAGGCGAGCCGTTGAGGAGAGACACTATCTCCGAGAACCAAACCCTGTTCGACCAACGCAGCGCTATCGATAAGAAGCAAGACCCTTGTTGGCGAACCCCGGCTAGAACTCCCAGGAGCAGAGCGACTGGAAGGAGGGCATACAGACGCATTTTGGGCCATGTATGAACCATCACATCCAGACCCAGCGGGGCTGGGTGACAGAGAGAAGCAGGGACATTGCGCTGTCTGAGAAGAGGCGAAGAGGTCCACTCCCTGTGGTCAGCTCTGTAAAATCTGATCCAGATCTGCTTGACTACTTCTGGGTGGAGTTTCCACCCCCCCCCCCCATCTGTAACTCTGTCTGGACAGTAAATCTGCTCCCACATTCAACCGCCCTTGAATGTACACTGCTCGAGTGACAGGAACTTGTTCTGAGCCCAGAGAAAAATCTGTCTCGCTATTCTGATAGCGTGAGCACAGACCCCCCTGGTGATTATATATGAGATATTTAGCTGTATTGTCCACCCGCACTAGGACATGATAGCCCCTCAATTGGGGGAGCAAGTATTTCAGGGCCAGAAATACAGCCGTCAACTCGAGGCAGTTGATGTGCCAACTGAGTTGATGACCCTCCCATTCCCGTTGGGCTGGACGACCACTTAAGGCCGCACCCCAGCCCGTCAGGGAAGCGTCCGTCGTTAGCAACTTGCGACGACAAGGTACGCCTAGAGTGGGACCCAAGGCAAAAACCGGGGTCTGAACCACATAGTTAGTGTACAAAGCCACATGGCGCGCCACTTTATTTGCCTGAGGATTGGCCCTTAGTCCTCTGGCTTTGAGCCACAACTGAAACGGTCTTATGTGCAACAACCCCAAAGGGAAACCCGTGGAAGTTGATGCCATTAGACCTAACACTCTGGTGCTGATGATCAGTAAGATCTTGGTCTAGCCTGACTTTGCTCAGGGAATACTGAATGGTCTTGATTCAAGCGGGAAACCATTGTGCCCACCTTGTGACCAAAAACCGAACAAACCCTAGATAAGTCGTTCTCTGGGCAGGAGAAAGAACACTTTTCTTGGTGTTGAGTCTCAACCCTAGAGAAACTAGATGAGCCAACACACTATGTTGAAGCACCATCTCATGTGATTGTGCTAATTTTAGCAATCGCCTCTGTAATTCAAAATGTGAATGCCCCGGAATCCCAATGGAGCCGGTAATACATCCATACATTTTGTAAACGCGCGGCTACAAGGCTAGCCAAATGGAAGACCCGAAATTGGTAAGCTTTTGCCCCCAAGAGCGAACCTCAGGAACTTCCTGTGTGGTGGCAGACTTTATATGCGAATACATGCGTCCTTCGGATCAATCGTGCCGAATCCAATCACAATGTTGAATATGCGACACGACCGCCTTCACTGTAACATCTTGACCTTAAGTACTTTAACTGCTTCACGGTTTAAGACTCGAAGATCTGAGATTGGACACCCCTCCCCACCCTACTGGGGACCAGGAAGTAACTGCTGTCACTTGTGACAGTACGAACGCCAACTCCGCCTTCACGGAAGTGGGGACCACGCCGTGCAAACAAGGAGGATGACAAATAAATTAGTTTACTAATTTTTACCGTGCTTAACACCCATGCAGAAACGCCTGGCAGAAGTTCACACGCTGCCTGAGACTCTGAGAGTGACAATTTTAACACTTCCTGTTGAGGGGATGTTAGACGTTCTATGTCCTGGATGATAGCAGGATTTAAACACTGAACGTCTAACATTTCACTGGAAACCACTGCCCCCCCGAATCACCAGAGGTGGCGGGGATGGAGTAGTTTTAAGGATAACGGGGTGGGGCGAGCAAATGTTTGACACGCCCTGTCCCGTGGGGGCAGACTGGGCACCAGACCACCGGACTTCTTATATTGATGACAGTCCCGAGGTCTGCCCTGTGAGGTTGTTGAGGATGACGAGCCGGTCTCCAGTCTTTACGAGGGAGAGCGCCACACTCTGCTTATTACCCCCCTAAATCTTGAAGGACTGAAGAGAGGTTTTGTGGCTGACAGCCCCTCCCATTGAGTGCATTGAGGAAGAAACTGAGTGAACACTTCATGTTTCTTCCACTCCTTTAAATCTGGCCACTACAGAGTTAACTGAGTCACCAAATGAACCACTCAAATCCTTCAGAAGGTCAGCCTGATATGCCTGCAAGACAGCCATAGTGTGCAGCGCAGCGCCAGCCTGTCCCTTTATATTTATTATTCTTATATAAATCATATACAATATATATTCTATATAAAATAATATATTCTATATATATATATATATGAAGAGTTTCGTTGCAAAATGAGATATATCCATTTTGAGAAATGTTGGTTATTGACATTATTATTTAAGACATCAACAGTCAAGTTCATTCACAATTTTTTGTACATTAAACTATTACTTGAGCTCAGTGAAGGCCAGGGATACAATATTCTTCAAATCCAGGATATTTTTTATTTAATTTTATGTCCATAAATAGTTCATAAATAAGTCAAAAACCATGCCAAAATGCAACATATTTATCTTAACATTGTCAAACATCTTAAATTGGTTAAAAAAACAATACATCATAAATATATTGAATAGTAGCTATATACAAAGATTGATTAATAATAATAAGAGAGTTAGTTTTGGCCAGAACATACACAACATAATTTTTTTTTTTTTTTTTTTTTGCAAAACGCTATATCCACATTAGGCTATATTCTACTACTGTAATACCATTAAGAAAAGCTAGTGAATCAATGTTATACTGGTCCACTTTTGTAGCGTTTTTATACATTTTTGTGAAGTTGAAGGCTACATCTTCATCTGACAGTTTGTCGGCATGACACAGACCAACATTACTCGCAGTCGCACGATGACCACAATTCATCTTTGAATGTTTTCCCTCCCCTGAATGCCTTGCCCGTTTGTCTTCTCCCTTTGATGATTTTCTTAAGATGCCTTCCTCTTTCTCCCAACAGCAGCTGGAATGACCGGCTCCAATCCGTCATCGAAATCCATAACGTTAGCTTGACTCTGAAGCTTTGATTCTCTGACTGACAGACAGCTGTTGATCAGTGACGTAGCCTACGTGACTGACAGCTCGCCTACAGTATAAACAATTAAATGGTAAACGTTTAGTTAGCCTATTGAATCCTCTTTTTAAAAATATGTTTTCTGTTTTGATATTATCGTTAAATCACTGGGCAAACTCGGAGCACTTCACCGGCGGTGACTCTCCTCGCGTGACATCCTGAGCTCGCGCAGCGTCCTAAACGTTCTATATCGCACTTTGTAAAGAAACTGGGCTGGTGGATATCGCGTTTTGTGAAAAAATACATTTTGTAGTAGGCTTAAAATGTACATTTTTAAATCTTATTAATGGCAGCAATTCACACATAGATTAAGGTACATCTAAACAGTGATTTCCAATAATAAAACCCAAATGTCAAAAAATGGCGTTTATCGCGTTTTGCAACCAAACTCTTCATATATTCCATATAAAATAATATACAATATATAATTCATATATATAAGCTTTGCCCATGACAGCCGACGTTTATTTTCTACATGGCTTTGTGGGGAGGTATGTCTCTTTAATGAAAATGCAGACCCAGGCGAGAGATAGCTTGTGAGCGTCTCCCACCTGGGGTATTCTCACATATCCACGCGATTTCGCACCCATGATAGTCGAAAATGTCGAAGTCAAGGGTACAAAAACACATGAAGTAAATGCTTTCTAGACAGAAACCTCAAGCTCACTGCGTTCAGGGATCTCTCATTCACGGTACCAGACAAACTGCCCTGGCCACCGCGCGAACAACCACCTCGATAAATTCCTCGTATGGATTCACCATCATGTGAGGAACGATCGCAGGCGGCTGCTCGAGGTCCGCGGACCCAGAGATTCATCATCATTCCCCGCGCGAGCCGAAGAAACGCCGGAGCGCGCTTCGGGATCACGCGGGGAAACATGCATTTGGTGAGCGAGCAAGCGAAACGGACGGACCCGTCTCTTGCTCGTCAACAAACCCATTCGAGAGCTCCGAAAACTGGTGCGGACTGAAAGTAGCCCAGACAAGCATAAAGCATTCCAACTGTAAAGGCTTGCAATGCTCGCACTCGTCTGACTCAATGCAGCGACCGCATGCTCTTCCCCAAACACACACAGCAATAAACGTGCACATCCAGTTCTATTTGAAAGAGAACATACAGCGTTTTACTCTGCTGACTCGTTTCCAACTGATTAGATTTAACTAGAACTCTTTCCACTAATGTTTCTTTGTAACAGAGATGAGAAAGAGTGAGAAAAATCTGCACACTGCCATGTTGAAAACTAACTCCTAACAAAGATCTCAAGTTGAGTCTTGAAAGAGAGAGAGAGAATTTTTTTTTTTTTTTTTTCAGAGACTTTGTAACACACCATAACACAGAGTTGGTCTGAAAACAAAAAGACCTGGTTTGCTCCAGCTGAAGCTCATTTATTTATAGCCTCGTGCAGCAGGTGCGCCTATGACGTCACCGGCCGAGGCTATAAATACCTCCGGGTCAATTTCATTGACGTGTTTTCACACTATTTTCACAGCTGGTTATGTCAAAGACATTTTTCATTTGCATAAGCTTATGCAGCATTGAGTGTAGCTTTTGAAAGGGAACATGGATTGCCGGAAAATTCAGAAACTATTTTGTACTCAAAAATTGCTGGTAAAAAATGGCAAATAACACTTTGAATTAAACGTTTTAAAGTAGAAAGACTGAAATAGTATTTTCTTGTAAAACATACTCCAATTATCTTTTAATTACAACTTCGAAATATATTTTTACACTGTATATGAGCCCATGTTTATTTATATAGCACTTGCCATTTATAATAAATGTTGTCTATATTGAAAGCCACTATAATTTATGTGTTTTATACTTATATTTTTCATTCCTGTTTTGTTCTGAACACCATTACATTTAAAGGACTATGTTGTGGAGTGAGGGAAACTAAAATACATGTGTTTATGATGTTTGTAAATGCTTCATTTTATTTACCGGTTTTCAACATTATTACTGAATGTAATGGTAAAATGTGACAAAATACATAGATGCAACTTATCAACAATGTAGTTTTAAACGGGTACGGCTTATAGTCAGGTGCAACTTCTTTTTGGAAAACAAGGAAGGAATGAAAGCGGTTTCAGAAGGCCTGTGTGGTTGTTCTCATTAGGAAGGTGACCCCTCACTCAGAGTATAAACACTGTTACCAGGCGGAAAGGAATTCACTCATTAGCATCATCTCAGCAATGTGACTTCCTATCGGCGCATCTGTGTGTGTGTGAATGTGTGTGCACAGAAGACATCTGGTGATCCTCTGGGAGATGTTCAGCTTGGTTAGGCTGCTGTTAGCTCTGCACTGTTGAGGACTTAATAATGAGAAATTAAAGAGTTGTTGTAGCTGCGGGCGGTTCAAGTATGAAGGCCGCTGTCTGAAAAAAATTGTAGAGTTTGGAAAGTCAGCATTTTTTGACGGGCAGCTTCAGAACTCTCTTCTCCAAAAGCAACTCAAATGACAGATGTTTCTCACTTCCACCTACATTCATGCCTTTGACCACCACTGTCAACTTTGGGAAAGTCAGAGGCCACAAATAAGGATCACTTCAGTCTCAGGAGCCCCATTATTTGTAAATATGTGTGCACATCCAAATTGGGCCCAGGTGCAGGACAAAAGACAATACACAAAAAGGTAGATTTCCACCCACTAAAATTAAAGATAAAAAAATACTCACGTCCATCTGTTCGCCCATGGGCATGCTGGTCTGAAAATGAGGTGTGTTCAGGCGCATTGTTGGTGCGTTGCTATTTTGAGGCAACTGCAAACGACTGCACAACGTGTATACACTCTGCTTATTACACACACAGGGACGCGCAGCAGCATACACATTTTTTTTAAATATTACAAATAAAAGGAATCCTCTCTGGAGAAGCATTCAGTTTTTCCGCTTGCAAATTCCGCCATGTAAATAGCAAATCCACCATGGTGCAAGCGCAATTGGCTTTTAAAGAGAATGGGAGATGAGACTCTGATTGGTTTATTGCACGTTACGGCCAAAAAACACCCATGACTCATTACAAGACTAGGTATAACCCTTCTGGACCATGCCAACCATTTTTTTCCGACATTAAACCATGCGCTTCAGACCATGCGCTCAGATCGTTAAAATAGGACTCTTAATGTGTGTAGCCAAATGTTTCTTTACAAAGTGACATCGCCAACTACTGGTCTGGTAGCATAACACAGCGTTTTTAGTAGTTTTTGCGGACCCGTGTGAACAGGCATCGTTTTGACAACATTGTCGTCTATATGCGAAAAAAGCAAAGGAGCAACTTTTCCATTTTTAGTACATCGTTGTCGTGTAAACATACCCTTAATTTTTGTGTCGGACATCTTTTTTGTGTGTATCCAAATCATATGACATATGTAATTTAATAAATGCATTATCACTTTAACAGTAAAATCACACACTATATTATTTTTGGACATAAACCTACAAATTAAATATTATATCTAGCATCAAAGTAAATGGCATCTTCATATTATGCAACTCTTAAAAAGGCCATACGATGCTATTTTAAAAGGTCATGATTTTGTTAATGTTCAGAAAACATTATTTTTCACATACTGTACATTATTACAGCACCTCTATTCCCAGTCTTTCTACAAAGCCCCTCTTCCTGAAAAGTCAATAGTGCTCTGATTGGCCAGCTGACCCATCTCAAGTGTGTGTCGGAAACGCCCAATACATTTTAAGGCCAAACAAAGGGTTTTTTCTTTTCACATCCTTGGGGTGGGAATCATGCTAATATTTCACACTGTGATGTATAGATGTTTGCGAAAGTAATACCTGGACTTTGGTCAAATAATTTTAGGCAGGTCTGGAGCAGTGTTCCTTGTTAGATATAGAATAAATCCCTTTGTGGGAGACTATGAGATTTGTAAATTTGCAGATCTTATACATGCACAAGCAGATATAATAAAGGAAAAATAAAACATTAAAAAGAAGACAACATTGTAATTAACAATTTGCAGAATCTCTTGACACATTTTCATATGTTTCATATGTCATATAGCCTGGATGCCAGCCGAACTTAGCCCCGCCCACAACATTTGAGGTCAGGCAGTTCGGTCTGGACTTGATCCGTTGTGGAGCAACTATGGAACGGGAGCTGTTCGGACCAATGAAATTGTCAGGGTGGGCTTTAGACGATGATAGACAGATGATAAACAGTGACGTAATCATCCACGTCACCAAAGAGCGCTTGGTTGAATTTGTTCTAATCCTAAACGGAGAACTTGTTCATATATGCATTCACCTTCACTTTTTCTCTCAAAGATTGTTTACACTCATCTTCTTATTCTACTTCTTCCAGCGTGCGTGCAGACAGGGTTGCCAAGTTTTCACAACAAAACCCGCCCAATTGCTACTCAAAACTACCCCAAAACGAGTCCAAAAGCTTCGCATTCCTGGGTCTAAATATCACATGATTGGGGTCGCTTCAACCCGCGGACATGGAAAAACAGCCTGCCGGAAAACTGCGGATTTGGCAACACTGAGCAGTTGAGTTCTGTTGACATTTGACAACTAACGTTATGCGTCGCTCCGTTGCTCTGATTGGTTGTAGGTCTATCCAATTGAGGTCTTTCCTGGTTCGGTTGAAACACGCCCCATAATCAAAGCCCAACGGAGCAGTATCAGACTCATATTCTGACTAGAATTGAGTATGACAACGTCAGGCTATTTTGACGTTCATCCCATCATACCGCCTAGCCCTCATTCTTTTTAAAGTCACACACTACACGGGGTTACACACTACAGCCTCACATGCGAGCCGCATCCCTGGACATAACCGCTGAAAACAAATGTTTAATTCCACCACAGCCAATCATGCTGCATGATTATTGGCTCACTGACGTTGACAAAAGTAACCCCTTAGGTGTCGAAATTTGGTATCGAACGACAAGACTTTTTACGATACTCGAGAGTATCGAGGCAATTCCGTCGGTACCTAAAAAGGTATCAAACTCGATACCCAGCCCTACCTATCACTCACATGACGTCACAGCAATTGTAAAGCACAACCATCCAATCAATTCCTGATGGACAAAATCAAGTCCCGCCCTACATTTTTTGCTTGTGCGAGAAGCTGTTTCACTTGAAATACGTCTCAACAATTCCAACTTCCGTTTCATGCCGACTTTAACATAGAATGAAGACATGCTTGTTATCATTGACATGGTGTTGCCATGAAATAAAAAGCACACAGGCCACAAAACATACTTAATGACAATAATAGTTTTTACATGTGCAATGCTTAATGTAAGAACTTTTTTTGACTGATAAGGGGATAATTATAACGGAAATGATGGCAGCCACTGTTTTCAGCAAAAGTAAGGAGAGATTACATCATCACAGACTTAAGAGGGCTGAGGCCATCACAGATTTGTGTGCTGGCAGCTAATCGCTGAGAGTTAATCGCTGATTTCTAGGGGGGCCGAGATGAAAGACTTGGGCTTAAGTCCCTCTAAATAAGCTGTAGAATCACCTACGCATGTAACACATGAGCTACGTGTACATCCTCGGCTGTTCTGAAGGACATGTGTGAACTGTTCATTCTTATCAGGTATAAAGACTTCAACACGAACAAATCAGATAGCGCACATGGTTTACTGCAGAAACCCCAGTCAAAGGTTGCATGTTTTGTTCAGCTTTCTTCTGAGCATGTGCATGTATGTATGCAGTGGGGGTGGGGTTTGAGAGGGGGAGGGTTCTGCGCATCTCTGAAGACATCAGTCTCCTTGAAAAATATGCTGCTGCAGTCTACACAATTTGTCAGAAACCCACATCTCTTACACAACCTCCCTTTCAGCAGAGCTGCACTTCACAATGCCAAAGTTGCAGATGTTGTTAACCAGTTTAGTCTACCATAATCGCTTCATATAAATCACATCACATTGCATGAAATGATAGAATATCAAGCCGTGCGCTACTCCAATGTGTCTTCAGAATCCTGCTGAATGAATCACCACCACCATCTGTCCTGAGCTGCTTATTGCCCAGAAAACATCTCTTGTCCCACCTGCCCCTCTTCCTGTGTGTCTTACTCCACTCCCAGGGGAAAAAAAGAAAATCAAAAGACTGTCAAAAGAGAAAAAAATGTCAGTTTTTAGGGAATATGGCTATGTTTGAAATAGAATGCTTGCTTATTTATGGAATTCTGCACAGTATATACTATATAATGCATAGGCCTAAAATAGTATGTGAAACAGCATATATGCAGCAATAGTGGTGTCAACAATAATCGATTCAGCGATGCATCGCAATGCGGGGCATGCACGATTCAGCATCGATGCGGCAAAGTGCCATAATCGATTATGTCACCGTTTATTTTCTGGCCTTGAGTTGGACAATAAAGTTGTGAAGTTTCAATTACTTCCAGGGTCATAACAACAACAATCAAGATGGCTGAGGCGGAGGGAGATGACCGTGATAGACGGGTGATTAAAAACGCACCCAAAACTTGGAAAGCGGATCTGGGCACATTTCGGATTCTGACGCCGGCTTCACACCGCACGCGTTAGCAGGGCAGGAGCGGTGGGTATGGAGAGCGGGAGCCCGCGCCCCCATTGTGGATTCACACTGGCAGCGTTTGTCTCGCGCAGATATCGCAAATACAGACAAATATTGAACATTATGTCACATTTTCCGGTCTTCTCCTCCGAGCCCCGTCTGTCTCGTGCTTTGATTTATGATGGGCAGCATATGCTGTGATTGTGAAACACACGGGGCACTTCACTACATGATTTCATGGTGAAATTTGTTATTTTCCATGTTAATCTGGTCAGTTTTGATCAAGAACAATCCACTGTGGCTTTAAATCAGCGTGAGCAGCGCGGCAAAAATAGACTCGGCGCCGAAACGATCGCGGCACTGCTGCTTCTGCTCCTGCGATGCGCTGAGCTGCCGTGCCGCCTCTGCGTGCGATGAATGCTCTAATCTGTTAACATGGGCGCCGAAAAAAATATGCGCTGCTTACGCCCTGCTAACGCGCCTGCCACACTAAAATCAAGCACGAGAATTGACGAGTCGCTAGTGTCAACGTTACTGTGTGTGTTGCACTGAATATTTTTATTGCTGGGTGCCTGGGTGGTGGTTGTTGTTGCAATAGTGTGACTGTAATTACGGATTAATATTTGCACAGGAGTTCATGAAGTGCCCTGTCTTAGAGCTTTTTCCTGTGTGTAAAAAAAAAACACTTATGTTCACTGCTGGAAAAAGTTGGCTTAGTTGGTTATTATTGCTCTATATAATTTCAAATGGTTCTAAAGCAGAGAGAAGAGAAACATTTCTCATTCAAAGCACTGAAAGCAGTGATTTATGTTTTCTTTTTCAGGTTGGAAAATGCCATATCCAAAACCCTGTACCATTCAATTTTATTTTATTTAATGACATTTATGTCAAAGATACAGGAGAATGATAATACACACATAGCAGCCAATACAATCTGTTGTTCAATATCTGACTGCTTGTATTGCCTCATGACTGATTAAAAATTTGCCTTGTTGTGTGCAGTAGAATTTTGATGCATCGCAATGCATCGTAGAATCGAATTGAATCGAATCGTTACCTGGTGAATCGTAATCGAATCGAATTGTGAGGGCAGTGCCAATGCACACCCCTATGCAGCAACTATGCACAGTGATAAAGGCATAACATTATGACTACTGACAGGTTAAGTGAATAACACTGATTATCTCTTCACCACGGCACCTGTTAGTGGGTGGGATATATTAGGCAGCAAGTGAACATGTTGTCCCCAAAGTTGATGTGTTAGAAGCAGGAAAAATGGGCAAACGCAAGGAATTGAGCGAATTTGACAAGGGCCAAATTGTGATGGCTAGACAACTGGGTCAGAGCATCTCCAAAACTGCAGCCCTTGTGGGGTGTTCTGCAGTGATCACTATCTATCAAAAGTGGTCCAAGGAACATGGAACAGTGGTGAACTGGCAACAGGATCATGGGTGGCCAAAGCTCATTGATGCACGTGGGAAGCACCGTGTGGTCCGACAGACGAGTTACTGTAGCTTAAATTGCTCAAGAAGTTAATGCTGGTTCTGATAGAAAGGTGTCAGAATCCACAGTGCATCCCAGTTTGTTGCATATGGGGCTGTATAGCCGCAGACCAGTCAGGGTGCCCATGCTAACCCCTGTCCACCGCCAAAAGCACCAACAGTGGGCATGTGAGCATCAGACCAGGACCACGGAGCAATGGAAGAAGGTGGCCTGGTCTGAGGAATCACGTTTTCTTTTACAACACGTGGATGGCCGGGTACGTGTGTGTCGCTTACCTGGGGAACACAATGCACCAAGATGCACTATGGGAAGAAGGCAAGCCTGCTAACATCATGCTGCCAGATACCACAGCACACCTTCAGGGGTCTAGTGGAGTCCATGCCTTGACGGGTCAGGGTTGTTTTGGCAGCAAAAGGGGGACCAACACAATATTAGGAATTTTGTATGTTGTTTGTTGTGTATGTTTGTGTGTATGTTTGTTCAGCCAATGGCAGCTAAGGCAAGTGTTTTGAAAAAGTCATTATTTTAATTTGGTGATGTGGTGAAGAAAAAAATATGGCAATAATTACTTCCTGGTTAGACAAACCACCGGAAATGGAAGGTCAATTCAAGAGCAATGCATTGTAGGATAATTATGCAACATGCTCACACACACTGGAAAGTACAGTGCACCATACATATAATTCATGCATACTAACCCATCCAAGTGCACACACACAGTAGTGAACACACACACCGTGAACACACACCCGGAGCAGTGGGCAGCCATATTGCTGCGGCGCCCGGGGAGCAATTGGGGGTCTGATGCCTTGCTCAAGGGTCACCTCAGCCGTGGTATTGAGGGTGGAGGAATGCGCTGGTATTCACTCCCCTCACCGACAATTCCTGCCGGACCTGAGACTCGAACCCGCAACCTTTGGGTTGCAAGTCCGACTCTCTAACCATTAGGTCACGACTATATATGATAAGAATAGCAAGTTTCTCTTTTTCACACCTATTTTTTTTTTCCTCCATGTGTCTAATAACAGATTTCTACTAGATTTCTCAGATGTGACTAGTTGTATGCGTTTCTCTGGCCTTTGAAGCTTTACATGATGGCACAAGTGCCGAGAGCCTCCCTGTGGGGTTCCGGAATCAACGCCACAGTTAGCTTTAATGATCTGTCTTAAAGTAGACGCAGTAATCAGGTTAGTACATCAAACAGAGCAGAGCATAATTTAGTTTCACCATTTACAAAACCCTATAGATATACAGCAGGAAGCAATAAAGTGCAAGTTAGAAAAACAAAGCTTTGTCCTCTGAAACCGGATGAAGTCCTGGTCATGGCCCAGGTGCCTTGTCATGGTTGCAGTCTGTTTCTGCCATCCCACCAGACAGCCACCGTGAACCAGAACTGTCGGGACAGTGCAATTTGTTCCGAGAGGAGAAAGCGGCGCACCACCTGCAGGACGTGCCTGCCCACCGTCCCCAGAGGAAGGACACAGCAACAATTAGACTGTTGCATCTTCTGCTTTCTTCACTGCAGAACCAGTTCATGTTTACTAAATCTACAAATTCTTTATCAATACTACTACTACTAATAATAATAAGCATGGTTTATGGTAATTACAGAACATTTCAAACACTTTCAGACACATGACTGATTTTTGAGCTGTTATATTAATTGTCAAAACACTGATAATAATGATAATAATGCAGCACCTCTGCAGAAAATATTGTAGCCCAATGCTCTTGGCAAACATCAAATAATGTGATTTAAAATGTTTGTTTTTTTTTGCATTTATTTGGTCACAAATACAGTAAAACAGTAATACTGTGAAATAGCAATTTTCTATTTTATTTTAAAATATATCTTATTCCTGTGATGGCAAAGCTGAATTTTCAGCATCATATTTTCAGCATCTGTAAATCTGGCCCTTAGTTTCTGCTCTGACAGCCGCAAGACCACGCCGATCACCGTGTGTGCGTTAGAATTCGGGAATGGTGGGTCTTCAGCCAACAACGTTTTAACAACGTCTGGCTAGCGTGCTTCCCATAATGTTTACTCATTATTTCAGTAGGTATAGAGTAGGCGATCTTCTGTGGCTGTTTGAACACATTCGACCACATAGGAATTTACACTATGAAAGCAATCCGGTCAAATGTGTTTTCGACTACCTCTGGAAGTGGTTGAAAGTGGACAAGCTCAAAACATTTCAGACCCTGTTTACACCTGTATTTAGCGTCATTCACTTGTGATCCGATCAAACAAAAAACATCAGGTGTAAACAGGACCTCTGTTCTGTTAATGTTACTGGAAGGTCTGTGACTATCTGACCCTATTTGTGCCTTCTTCACAGCCTCGCTGTCCTGTCCTGAGATGCATAACACAGTGATTCCAGGATCTCACAGAGAGATGGGAAGATCTCCAAAAGGACATCTCATCGACTCATGTAGAGCAGCCATCAAAACATCTTTTTTTTTTTTTTTTTTGCAAGGGCACCAGTGACATGGCTCATACATTTTAACATCGTCCTCCCAGGTGACAGGGAACATTTTCAAAACTTTAGATGACGTTCTCTCAAAGTTATGAACAAATGTTTGTTTTGTTTTTTTCCCCAAGTAACATTCACAGAACATTCTTTCAGAGTTATCTGACATTTAATAATGGTATCAGCACATTAGCACAAAAAATGTGTTTATACATCATTCATGGAATTTTTTATCGTGAAACATTTTTTTAGACGTTCGTCTAATGTTGTTTTTTCATATTATGGGAACATCATTCAGAGAACATTCAAAAGCAACAATATTTTTGAATGTTCTCTGAACAATGTTCCCATAATGTTTGCAAAATGATAAACTGGATGTTCCCTTAGTGTTTACATAACCAAGACAAAAAGTTGGGCATTTTAAATGTTCAGAGTGCATTCAAAAATAATGTTTTTTATAACTTAACGGGAAAGTTAGCAAAACAATCTTAGAAAAAAATTGTTTGTTAGCTGGGCTGTCTCTTTCTTTCCTCAAACACATACACACACACACACACACACACACACACACACACACACACACACAGGATGTGTGCACTCTTTCAGCCAATTATTGTCAAACTTTAGGAAAATGTTTTTGCAAATGTATCCAACTGATTATATATAATGTGCAAAATTGTCAACCAGTAGAGATATTTGATATTTAATGATTTGGCAAAGAAAACATGATGCAGTCTGAAAATACAAGCAAAACTTAATAAAGGATGTAACAAGAAGCAGAGTTTGGATATCTATCCATCATTCAGTCCATCCATTCATCCATCCATCCATCATCCGTCCGTCCGTCCATCCATCCATCCATCCATTTATTTATTTATTTATTTATTTATTTATTTATTTATTTATTTATTTATTTATTTATTTATTTATTTATTTATTTATTTATTTATTTATTTATTTATTTATCCATCCATCCATCCATCCATCCATCCATCCATCCATCCATCCATCCATCCATCCATCCATCCATCCATCCATTTACTGATATTAGTTGTATTGCTTTGAGTCTTGTTTGTAACTCCAGTGTTATCATGTGAAGCAGCTGTTTTTGCAATGGTGTCAGATTTATCATTCGTTAATGAATAATCCAATATTTTGATTTGCATCCATCATGTTCAAAATAATAAGAAAAAAATATCAAATGAAATGAAGTATCTATATCTGTCAAACATTTAATATTGAATCCATTTTCTGTTGAATTTCCAGCAAAAAATAAAAAAATATATATACAGAGGAAAACTATATATATATAATTACTCAGACAATGATATAAGAGTTTGGTCATACTGCCAACCTCCACTCAACACTGTTGATAAATCAATTTTTATATATATATATATAAAAGTACACCTCATTGTCTTTTTAAAGCAAGAATGAATCATGGAAAAAGGCGATGAAGGCTATCATGATGGAAGTAGGATCAAGGTACTGACCCTCAACCCGTTCTGATATTCAGTCTTCAGAAGCACAAAATCAATTTTCATCAGTAAGACAAACATTTAGATTTCTTTGCTAAACATGATCTTAGAAAAACTCTATTTAAAAAATATATTTTTCATACTGTACCATTATAATGTTTTGATGCCTTAATTCACATGTAACATTTAAAACTTCTGGTGTTAGTTTTTAGTGTTTTTTTATTTTATTTTCTAGACAAAATAATAGTGTTAATCTTTGGAAGCTTGTTTCTGCCGCAAAATAAAAAATATATAATTGCGACTTTTTAATCTCACAATATTTGCACGCAAAATCTTTTTTAATTCTGAGTTTATATCTCAGATTTATGATTTAAAAAAAAAAAAAAATCTGAATTGCGAGTTATAAGTCCAGAATTCTAATCCTAGAAATAAAGTTAGAATTACGAGTTTATATATCACAATTCAAATAAAGTCAGAATTGTGAGATGTTAACTTGTAATTCTAACTTTATTTCTTGCAATTCTGGATTTAAATCTCACAATTCTGACTTTGACTGAACTATAAACTGAAGACTAATGCTGCCTTCACATGCTATCGAAATTATCGTAAATATGAGTTTCCTAAGAAAGAAATTGCACATCAACACCCTCTGATGTCGTGTTTACCACTGGGAAATTCCAAACTCATATTTACAGATATGAGTATTCTTTTTTAAGCATATTGTATATTTTATAAGCATATTGTATGTTTTATACACAGTGAAAATAGCATGCATTTGACCGAAATACAGAATCAGGAGAAAGCGGACTATCTAGATAGCATTGTAAATGTTTATATGGTAGTCAGTGCAATGTAATCTACATATAATTTTGTTTTTAATAATATATTCCCAATAAATAGGCAAGAATAAACCTGGTGTCCTCCATGATTCCTGTTCATTCCGACAACAAAGCACTTGAATGCAACAAGCTCGTAATCACGACTTCTGAAGTGGGAATTATGAAATTTCTGATAGCATGAAGGCAGCATTAAGTACACAGAGCAAACAAAGAAACTGAGTTAATTAACAAGACACAGACAGGTGAATATAATGACGAATAAGACAACTCAGGAAAACTAGGTCACAGGGAAAACTGGGTTAAACAATGGGCAAACGTGACAGAACCAAAAGCACAATGGAACAGAGGCCACACGTTACAGTTGCATTTTTTTTCCTTGATGGAAACAAGCTTCAAAATGTATCATTTATCATTCAGAATGTAAAAGTAAGGTCACACTTTATTTTAGTGTCTTACCATAGTAATAACAGTAAATTATGCATAGTTACACGCAAATAACCCTCAACCAAACCCTAATCCTACCCTAACCTTATAACAGTAAGTATGTTGTTAATTAATATAACATAAATGTTAAAAACGTATTGTCGCTCTGATTCATTTTCATTGTATCACACTCATAATACTCAGTAACTTCTATGATGCTTTGCCACTTTTTGCCCTTCTTTGTTGTTCTTCTGATGCAGTGCTTCCTCTCTCCTCTGATCAGCTGTCTGATTGGCTGCCAGATTCAGCCATATGCTGAGCATACAAACATGTGCACATCCCACACTCATGCACATGCAGGAGAAGCAAACCGCTGCATCACCGGGGAGGCCCATCAGGAGTTGAGGGTTACACAATCACATAAACCCACAAACGCTCACACACTCACATACACACATAATGGTGACAATAAGAGGATCCTCAAAGAGAGAGAGGAGGAGAAGAGGACAATGGACAGAAACTATGCCATATGCCAGGGGTCTGTTACTATAGCAACGCCACACTTCATCTTTCTCTCTCTCTCTCTCTCTCTCTCTCTCTCTCTTCCATCTTTGCCTGGATGGAAGGAATAAAGAAAAACTGATTTAGTAAAACGCATCTACATTTTACACCGCATAAAGTGCACAACATGTTGATGACAGATATGTCATTTGCTGGTATCTGAAGACTAAATTACTATTATCAATGGCAAAAATAAAATTACAGTTGAGAAACACATTTGCAAGTTTTTTTTTTTTGGGGGGGGGGGTATGACTTAGTCAGTCTCAATGTGTAAGCGTCACCTGGTAGCCAATTACTTTTCTTAATGTTTCTTAATACAACAATGCACTTGTCATAATCTATAATATAAACAAAATGAATATGAAATATTTCAATGTGTAGTAGTCACTCAATTAATTGTGAAAGAAAGAATGAGAGTTACAGAGAAGAACAATATTTTCACTAAATAAACTCCTTACTCAATCCGTTGGTAAATTTTTGGATAGTAATGACCCAACTGTTACTCCATCCTTCTAACGGAATTGTTAATTATTTGGAACTGTATTCTAACGTGAAGATCATGGTAACCCACTAGTAATGACTCAAGCGTTACCAAATCCGTCAGAAGGAATTACTATTCAAAACCTTACAAAAACCTCAAATGCGTACAATGACTTCAGTCATTACTAGTGAGTTATCATGTTTTTCACTTTAGAATACTGATGCAAATAATTTGTAATTCCTTCTGAAGTATTAGTACTTGAGTTACTGTATTACTAATGGCTTACCATGATCTGCACTTTAGAATTAAAGGGTTCAGGAACTGAGAAATCAAATTTTCCTTGAGCCTTTGACATATACGAGGTCATCATACTATAAGGATATCCTGAATTCAGAACTAAAAACGTCCTTGTTAGTCCAAAAACAGCTTTTATTGTTACCAAGCCCATCGAAAGACTCATTGTGGAAAGTGTCTATGAAAGACCGCCTCTGCAGAATAAGATCAACGTCTACTTCATCATTGCAATTTTGGCCCCGCCCACTGGTGTGTTAGTGAGATGACAAGGAGACACAA
Source organism: Gobio gobio (assembly GCF_949357685.1). Classification (NCBI taxonomy): domain Eukaryota; kingdom Metazoa; phylum Chordata; class Actinopteri; order Cypriniformes; family Gobionidae; genus Gobio; species Gobio gobio. Next base: position 22,892,712 of record NC_137103.1, read on the forward strand.
GCAATACAGGATCACTGGACTGCAAATAACATTACCTTCCAAAGGATCCTAATGCTAGGAATGTGGTTATTTTATTTATTTTCAACAATGTGAATTTCTCAGTTGTGTATGATTTATTTGTATTCTGTACATTTCAAATCAGTAAACCACTGGTAAATCAGTTTTGTAATTTCTCCTTTTACGTTATGGACGCGACAGTATTGCCACAACTGGACTCGGACAGTTCTGGACTCGCGCTGAAACTTCCGTAATAATCAACGAATCTCTTATTTGCATTGTGTTTGCACTGTTAGTTATGATGAAAGCATTTGTTTGTGTGCAGAAATCGAGTTGCAATGACAAGATCACTGCATTCATGCGCTCAGCATGTCTGTGATCGGCTACAGTGTTCATCACTGCAACCTTTCATGCCATGATCTGAATATAATGCCAAAGATCTTAATATAATGCTACAACCAACACTTTTCACGATTATTTAACCTTGAGGGCTGTAATGGTAAAAATGTGCTAAAAGCTAAGAGTTCCACATGTAATACTTAGCTATTATGCATATGTTCATCTGCAATGTTAGCCATTCAAAGCAGTGGGCATTTACACTGAAGTCTCACAGCAGACACGCCCCTTCAAACAGAGTGTTCAAATCAGAGGGCTAAAATCAGGGTACACTCTAGAAAATGCTGGGTTAAAAATAACCCAAGTTAGGATGAAAATGGACTAACCCGGCAATTGGGTTGTTTTAACCCAGCGATTTGGTTGTTTTAACCCAGCAATTTGGTTGTTTTAAGCAAACATTTAACCCAACCGCTGGGTTAAAACAACCCAAATGCTGGGTTAAAACAACCAAATCGCTGGGTTAAAACAACCCAATTGCTGAGTTAGTCCATTTTCAACCCAGCATTTTTTAAAGTGTAGGAAAAGTGCCTTTTATTTCTATATTACGACAATTTTTGATCATACTCGAACTCAGTGCAGCACAGGAAACTATAAAACAATGTAGTTCATGACCCCTTTAATTATACATTATGGATTATTCACATTAATTATGAGCCTGTAAATAGTCTTAGCAATCCAGCGAACTACCACATTCAACGGAGCACTATTATTTACCAAATTGTTAATCAGAGTCTCTCGTTAGTTAATAGAAGTTACTAGAATGTTAATATTGCGTTAAACATTTGTTCCTGTGTAGTAATTCATTAATGATGGAACAGTGGATAACATTTTAGTTTGGGGTCCAATTCTCACTATTAACTAGATGCAAATTAGCATGCGCATTACTAGCTTATTGGCTGTTTATTAGTACTTATAAAGAAAATATTAATGCTTTATTCTGCATGGCCATTTTCAACATCCCTTAATCCTAACCAATACCTAAACTTAATTACTAAAACAACTAACTTACTAACTATTAATAATCAGTAAATTACAAGTTTATTGAGGCAAAGGTTATAGTTAATAGTGAATATGTGTTTCCCAATCTAAAGTGTGACCCTAAAGTGTTACCCATTCGGTTTGCTGTTTGCATGCAAGAACACATCCTGTGTGAGTGCCCCGCATGTGCGTCTGATGGTTTTCAATTATAATTTCATCATAGTTTAAATATGAAACAAATATGCGTGTTGTACTCTACGGCTTAAGACCTTTACTACATGACCTAAATGAGACCTAACACTACATGACACATGACATCAATCTGTATGAATTTTTCACCAGGTACATTCATATTTCATAAATTATGAAACTGAACACTTCTAATTAGTCAGCAAATTCAAAAGCCAGCAGTCAGGAGCATTATAAAGTCCAGATTCTAAGCTTTAAAGTACTCTTGTTTTGTGTCTAGTGGCTCTTGTTAAAACGTTTCATTAAAATCACAGTTTTTTTGTAATCGGCCAGCATGAACAAAATGTTGATGTGAATGTTAAAAGCCACTGTGTCCTTTATTCTGTTAAAATACTCTTTTATATCCCAGTTTATAAAACGGTTAGTTCCAGTGCTTGATTCTGATTGGTCAATAGCTGTGTTTTATTCGTGATAAAACCGTTTCACCCTTAGCAACCACTCTTAGCAACGTAAACATATGTTTGTTCTCATTGATATTGTTCATTGAAGCTTACTATATTGTGAGAGTGACTGAGTGTATTACCTGCATTCAGATTTATCATATTCCTTCAGGTCAGGTCTATGTTCATAATAAAAAATCAGTTTGAATGTTCTTGTCCTTTTAACAGTTAAGGGGTTTTCCCGTGTCCTGACACTGATAGCGCTAGTCAAAGCATTTGTTAGTTGCGTTTGTTCCCGTGTTCACAACAACTTTCAGTCCATTCAGTATAAAAGTCTTCGCTACTGAGTGACTCACTCATAAAGACAGTATTTGCCACCAAATGGTCAGGGACCATTTTTTTCCAGCAGAAGGAAGACTTTCTGCTTTGCGTCATGCCTAACAAACGCCCTTCAGCCGTGACTTAGGCCTAGTCCACACGTACACGGGTATTTTTATAACCGGAGTTTTTCCTCCTCCGTTTAAAAAAACAATCACGTCCACACAAGCACGGTTTAAAAAAAATCTCAGTTTTGTGTAAGGCACATTTTGACTTAACAAGCCTAAATCTCCGGTTTTCTACACGACAACGCTGTAACCAGAGTTTCTAAAAAACTTCACCCTGGCCAGAGTTTTCAAAAAAGTCCGGTTTCAGTAACCGGATACTGCGTTTGCGTGTGGACGAACAGCCAAACCGCATAGAAAAAGCGGTTTTGAAAATACCCGTGTTCGTGTGGACAGGGCCTTATTCACGATACAGCCCAACCTCTTGTACCTTACTTAATGCGCAAATCCGACTATAACTATATAGATTTTTTTCCTTAATGAAAAATTCATTAAAAAAAATGTCTACATTAATATAATATTAATATAATAATATAATTTCAGATCTTACCAAAGATAGACTTTTGTGTTCAACAGAAGAAAATCATACAGGTTTGGAACAACTTGAGGGTGAGTAAATAATGACAGAATTTTCATTTTTGGGCAAACTATCCCTTTAAAGTAGAGCCAGACCTGGGAACTCACCATTGACATGGCTCAATCCGAGGGGCGGGACAAACGGTTGTCTACCGAGAGTTGCTAGACTACACTCGCGGCAAATTAGATTTGCTGCCGCTAGGGTGTGTCTACATTTCTAGGCTATTTAAATTAAGCACTCAGCATGAAACTAAAGTTGTGATAATCTCTTCTTCCCTATTGTGTCTTATATCGGAGTGAACTGGCTTCTAACAAGAAAAAAATGTAGGGCAGGACTTAATTTTGTCCATGGGGAATTGGTTGATCATTGGACTATTATGGCTGTGATCTCATGTGAGTGACAGATTGTCCTGCCCTCGCGCCAGTAAACGTGTCACTCTCTTGTTGTTAACTAACTGTATGTAACTAACTTCCATAATTTAGCATACAACTCAAACATTTCACACATCATTGTATTATTCTGCCACATGCCAAACACACAGATGCATTGAGAGATCCCCAAAGACACTCCTCATGCAGATGCACGGGGCAGCTGAATAGTGGTCGCTAGGCAACAGCTAATGGGGACCTCAACAAACAATAAACAATAAACCTGACACATGCAACAATCCATACACACACCCGCACTTCCCACTCACTCATAGCCCTGGGCAGTTGAGGGTAATGTCTAGGTGAACGGCCTGCCTCTCTTCATTTTCTTTGACTGTCAGTCCTCATCCGGAGAACAGACTGATCCCCTCGGGCGGCCCTGCACTCCCACTCAACCACTGTCAACAGATACACTTACACACACACCTGTTGGTCAAAGGTTCACACAAATACACACAGAACAAATGCACATATTTATATAGACATATTTACGCATAACGATACAAAACACAAAATATTTGAATCTGCACAAGTGCATAAGTGCACAAACACACACAGTACATTTCTGACATTGGCAGTCCTCTGCTGTTTTAATAACAGGCACCACTGCCTCAGAAGAGACTGATTAATATGTTGATTACTCATACGAGGTCATGCACAACAGAACACACACATGCGCACGTTTATTTAGCATCTAAATGAGCACAGACTTCTATTGTTTTTATTAAAAAGCTGATTGCCTTTACTATAGACAAACTCTTTTTTTGTCATGAAAAAAAAACGACAATAAGGAAAATATTTATTTAAATGCCCCTATTATGCTGTTTAAATGTTTTGAAGGTTTGAAAAGGTTTGAGGTCTCCTATAATAGGTTTATATGTATTAAAAAAAACAAAAGAAACATTAAAAATGTTTTAGCGCAATATAAATTGCAGCATCACCTCTTTTCTTATAGTGTCTGAAATGGTTCAATAAAGGATCTGGTCTCTCCTTCATGTGAGCTACTCTGCTCTGATTGGTCAGATGGATCAGTCTGCTGTGATTGGTCTACCGCTTACAGATGTGTCAGAAACTAAATGGCCATTATCAAATCAGAATTATACCATTAAGGTGTCAGCTTTATTGAATCAATTCAAGCGCGATTCCTCATCCTTTGAAAGTGCATGTAAAGTGGATTTGCTTTCACAGATAACAGCGTCTTCCCGACATGTCGACAACACGAACCAAACGTTTCCAGACCTCAGCGGGTCAAAGTAGACGTTGTTCGCGGGCAGCCAATGAAGAGCATATGTTGGACTTATGCAAAATTGTTACAAACCTACATAGGTTAGAACAGAAGATAAGCCTGGAATTACTGACGACTCGTTTCAGGCAGTTCAGAATCAGTTCTCTCTTTTGGGAGACTCCATTTGTCATTCACTTTAATCTTTGAAACTTTGCAGACCTTTTACATTCATAAACAGCTATATTACACACTACATGAAAGGTAATGTGCAAAAAAGCATAATAGCAGCACTTTAATCTCTTTCTTTGTTTCCCATAGGGAGGCTGTCACTTAGCTCACATTCAGGGAGAATTTAAGTGAAACCATTCACACACATCATTCACAAAGAGATAAAACCACCACACCAAGGAAACACTTTAGATTGCTATAGATTGTGATTTTATAGTACAGCACAGTAGAAGAGCTGCTGAAACAAACCACTTTGGCTTTTTTGAGCACTGGTCTGCACGGGCAACATACTAACAGAACCTCCATCTAGAAACAGTGCTCTTCAAGTCAGCAACTTAACTTGTTAATAGTTAAACATACACAAATAGTCCTCAATAATCCCCCATTGCTTTTGGGTTTAAAGGTCCCATGGCATGGCATTTTTCTATTATTTTATAGTGTTTCCTGAGGTGTACTTATATTGTTAGTATGATTTTTACATCATAAAATGTCATAATTTAGAAATAAAAGGCATTTTTTCTATACTGCTGTTTGCCCTGTGGCTGACTGCCCTGCTTCAAGAGGCGTGTCTGCTGTGAGACTTCAGGAAAAACGCCCACTGTTGTGATTGGCTGACATCTTTGCATTTTAAATGAGCGGAGGGGGCGTGGTTTAACGAGGCACGAGCAGGCACGAGTCTGCCAGAGACAGATGGACCTGTGTTCACTTCTCATCAGTTCTCTCAGCATGTCTCAGTTCAGGGTGAACTGTTGTAGTTACTAGAATATACTTCAGGTTATTAGTTTATTTCTAGTCAGAGGGGCTGTCACTCATCTCAGAAAGTTAGTAAATTATGGATCAGCGCTGACTCGAGACGCGAACCGTTTAGAACGATCCAGTCCGATTTGGTGAACTGGTTCGGTTCACTAAAAAGAACCGATTCAAAAGAATGATTCGTTCGCGAACAGGACATCACGGAGACGGAGCGATTGCTAACAAAGTTATTTATAGTAACTACTGAGTTATGAGAGCGTTGTCTGTCAGCGCGAGTTTATTGTGTTTGTATCTGAGAGTTCTGAATAAACACGAGTCCCAGTCACACCGAGTCCTCTTCATCATTATTCTACCAACTTTGTAACACATGCAATGTACCATTACAGCGAGATGAACGAGTTAGTAAGTTTGATTAAAGCATTATTTCTAGATATGTTCCAATCATATGAATAGCGTCAGTGATGCGCATTGAGTAACTTACACAGCGCAAACAAAGACACAACAGCAGTAATCGAATGTAATCCAGTTTATTGTGGGGAAAGCTGGCTAGCCTAGCCCAGATACCCTCACGCTTACCCCCCTTCTGCTTAATCTCACGCCGCGTTTGGTGCCTCCGCTGTGGGCCAGATGCAGTACTGGGGGTCGGGGATGTTGAAGGCCGAGCTTCGGCGTGTGTGAGGTTTATCTCTAAAGATGTTACTGCTGATTTTAAACAGAAAAGACTGTATGCACATTTTAGAACAGATAGACGCGACGAGGACGTACAAAACACTGACTCACAAGATAGAAAACACGAAAACACCGTTCTGTCGGGAGAGAGAGAAGCCACAGCGTGTGCACGAATAATAAATAATTAGCTACACATCAGAAATCAATGATCACAGATCAGAAGGAACTGAAGAAAGACTTCTATTTTCATTTGTACATCCAAACACTGAGAAACTGCCAGTTCACTCGTTCACAAGTAACGTTAATGATCTCTCGAGCGTTTGCATGGGCGTGCCAGATTCTCTGGGCGGAGGAAAGGGAGGAAACCGTTCCTGCTTGGACGTCAAACCAGGAGGCTTCAGGATTGGCTAGTCTGGCCTGTCATTTTCTCAAAGGCAGAGAGAGACAGCCAGAACTCGGGTTTACACCGATCAACATTTCTATCCACTTGGGGACAATATTCAGGCTAGGGGAACTCATATTAATGTTGAAAAACCTCATAAAATGAAAATTTCATGCCATGGGACCTTTAAATCAAAGGGTGCAATGTTAAAAATCATATCAGAATTGTTTGGTTCAGTTCATGGCCTATAAATACAAAAAAAATGGGAAAAACTTTTCCCAAAGCAGAGTAAAAATTTACTCCTGCACTCTTAAAAATAACGGTTCCAAAGGGGTTTCCACAGCAATGTTATAGAACCTTAATTTTGAACAGTGTGCGCTAACTCCAATAACAGCAAAGATGAATAATATATACAATATTGGATTAAATATTATTGGCCATTACTGGACAATATTGACTATTTCCTTTCAATATTTTTTCTGTAAATTTTCTCTGTTCACAGTTATGGATTTTTTTGCTACGCTCAAGGTATTCTGGAATTACCTTATCCATGAAGGATACGGTGTTGCTTGCAATTATTTTACAAAATGAGGAACCTTGAAAGATATCATGCATTTTTGACCTTGAGACATGTTGGGAATACACCTATGATATCAATAGGTAGGCAGTTCACTAGCTTTAGTATAGAGATGGAAAGAAAGGGAGAGAGGGGAAGAGAGAGAGAGAGAGAGAGAGAGAGAGAGAGAGAGAGAGAGAGAGAGAGAGAGAGAGAGAGAGAGAGAGGAGAGAGAGAGAGAGAGAAGAGAGAGAGAGAGAGAGAGAGAGAGAGAGAGAGAGAGAGAGAGAGAGCAGGTGAAAATCTGCTGATGAATCGGTTGGACCTGATGTCCTCTGCACAGAAGGTGACCCTGACTCCCCCTCTATCTTCCTCTCACTCAAACGCTTCTGTTTCAAACCACTTTCTCTTCCCTTTACACAACTGGATAAACAGTGTGTTATTCAGTTGTTATTATTCTACAATATACATATCTGTGCTTACCTTATCCATTGTGGCATGCACAACTAAATTACACATACCTACTGAATGCAAACACAAACCAAATATACAGTCCTCTAGCACAGCACCTCACAAACTCATAATTGAACCTCATAAATTCCCAATTGGGGTCACTGCAAAAAAAAAGAAAGAAGCAATTCCTTAAAGGGTTAGTTCACCAAAAAATGAAATTCTGTCATTAATTACTCACCTTCATGTCGTTCCAAACCCGTAAGACCTTTGCTCATCTTCGGAACACAAATTAAGATATTTTGATGAAATCCGAGAGGCTGAACCAGCCATTGGCGCTTACGAGTTCTATGGCAGAACGGCGGTTCACCATCACGTGAACAGCAACGGCCAATGGTAAGCCAACAGTCTGACGTAGAACTTGAAAGTGCTGCACTGTATTTACTACGTCAACAGCGTAGGAGACTGACACAGACGAGAATAAATTGTTAAATTAAGTTTGTTATTTTTGGGGGGGTATTCTCGTCGCTTCATAAAATTAAGGTTGAACCACTGTAGTCACATGGACTATTTTATCTTTACTACCTTTCTGGGCTGTTCCATATGGCTGGTTCAGCTTCAGAGAGCTCTCTGATTTCACCAAAAATATCTTCATTTGTGTTCCGAAGATGAACGAAGGTCTTACAGGTTTGGAACGACATGAGTATTTAAAGACATAATCTTCATTTTTGTTTGAACTAACCCTTTAAGTCATAAAAATAAAGCTTTTTCATATGAAGCATGTGGGAGATGCAACTGATTAATTTCATTAGAGTTTAGTGTTAGCATGTGGCTAAGCTAATTAGAAAAAGGTGCGTTTATGCAATGTCTGAATTATTGTAATTACAATATTCCGACTTGAAAAAAGTGCTCACTTCTTCGTAAAACTCATAATTACAACTTCTAATCTCTGATATTTCTAGGAGCTACGGCTACCACCTGATTGCTGCAACATCATATAGAAAATAACTCAAAATGATGGCAGCTTTATTGTCCATTTCAAACTGGCAGCCTTTTCCAGATTTGTCCTCATAATGGATATTTTTTTTGTTTTGTATATGTTAGCACACATTTTTTCTTCTTTTTGTTATTTAATTAATTTAATTTATTTTATTTTATTTTTGTTGTTACTTTGTTCGTACCCCTTGCTTATATACTATACAAATGAACAAATTATATATTTTTTAAAGATTAATAAAAAAATGTGGCAAATTTAGCAATAAAATGTGGTCCAGGTTATGTAGTTATCTTGTAATATTTCTGGTTAATTATTGCAATAATTGAAGTTAAATAATCAAAAATTGTTTATGTTGTCCAAAATGTCCATAATGACTGTTACTTGTTTTATTGTGGTTTTGTCTATTGATTGCACAAATTACCCAGACTCATTATGCTGATAGTTGATAGTGTTGCCATAGAAACACACAATTTTGAGGACATGAACAGAATGAATGAATAAATGAATTAATCTTTTGCTTCATTCACCACTTTATTTCTGGGGCGAATAAAGCATATTTTTTCACTAAGCTCGGCGCAATGGATTTTGGAATTGCCTTCTCTGTGGAGGAGACTTGCAATGCTGCCTCATAATATTGCAAAATAAGGCAACTTAGAAAGCATGCTTATGCCTCCTATCATCTGTAACTGCCTTCGTATTGTCCAATGCTATCTATTTAGGCAGTTCACTAGGTTTTGGAACAGAGCTAAAGCTTTACTGAACATCTCTGTCTTATATATTTTCAATGACACTCTCAGTTATTCAAACATTGCCCTGTTCCTGCCCCTTTATTAAAATCCGGCCCATTCTTTTTCCGCAGCCCAATTCTGTCAGACCCGGGCATTTCCCCTGAGGACAACGCCGGATGAGGCAGCTTAAAATTACCTTCCTAAATTCTCATTCCTCCTCCATCATGTCTCTCCTCCGTTCCTCTCTTGAACCCATCTCTCTACCCTGGCATTATGAATGACGGATCTTTTATGAATGGCTGATTACATGTAAGACAAGAAAAGAGCGATGGTCAGGTGTCTCCGAGCAGGTTGAGGTATCGCCTGACATATAGTCCACAGAGACCCGGCGTTTAGGAGGGTTGGATATTTAAAGGAGCAAATCTCTAAATCCTTTCAGAGGTAGAGAATGAAAAGAACAGGAAAGAGGGAGGCTTAAAGACTGAGAGGAGAAGAAAGTGAGAGAACGACGGTGAGAGGGTCACCGGTGGGGTCAGAATTACAGCTACTTTACCATATCTTACCTTCACATTCACTCTCCAGCAGAAACCTTTGAGGATTACACACCTGC